>NC_027752.1:33388224-33467356 GCF_000695525.1 Brassica oleracea var. oleracea
CCCCCCCCCCCCCACCTATTTACTGGGTCTACAGTGAGAACACGATCATACCCTAACCAACATTGCAGATCCTTAAAGTATTCCGTGGTTTCATGGTCTCCATAAGGAAAAAAATCTCAGGGAAGTACGTACATCGTAGTTCCGTGAGACGCTGAACTGTCGGTTCATGAGGACCTCCCACTCCCCGGCAGTTCCAGCTTAGGAGACTCATTTAAACATTGGACGGTCCCCCACTCGGGACCGTCTTTGATGCATTGCTTCGAGCAACTTTGGATGCACCCACCAATTCTGTTTCCGCCTTTCTTTTAACTTGACCCGCCACTTTGAGAGTAGGATTCTTAGAAGAGCTTGCAGTTGTTGTTGTTCCTTGTTTTGTACGAGCAATTCTTGTAAACTTGCCTGGCCTACGGCGTCTCTTGCCTTTGTTGAGAGAAGCTCCGGATATCTCTGATGAAGAGAAGATAGTCTGAGAACCCGTTGAGCTTGAGGAGTAAGGCAGAGATAATCTTGAGAAAGCATCCAGATCATTGTGATCTAATTTCCGAGCTGACTGTATTGCTTCAGCCATTAGCTTTGGTCCTTGATGATCTTTGATAGTAGACTGAGTAGAGGATGAATCAGTATCATAACCAAAGACAATTCCTTTTCCTTTGTTGATATCGGTTGTGAAGCTTTGAGGAGTTTCTAACTGTAAAACAGTCTTCCGAGTGATGGGATCCTTTTCTGCTTCTCTAACCGATGATATCACTTTTTGTTCTCTGATCAACCTATCTTCATTACTTGACGCCAGAAGGTAGAGAAACTAGTAGTTGTATATATATAAAAATTAAGAAAAACACTCGAAATTCGGTCAGTATATTACATGATCGATTACGTATAATGATTAGTTGAAAAGTAATCTGAAAAGATAATGATACAAAATCAAAATCTTAATCACGCGGACGGCACTTAATTCCTAATCAACAAGAAGCATATAATTTAATCGAAATACATGGAAACTTGTATATATTATATAGTTAAAACATATAAGAGCAACAAAGATATAAAGTTCTTTTATCCTCTGTATATAAAGAACAAGGATCGCAACATTTGAAATAACTATTTGTCATTATCACAATGAGTCTTAGAATCCTTAAAAAAAATAGGTTGGTATATCTAAATATAATATTTTTTTATTAAACTAAGTATAAATTCATTATTAATGTTCTTCGTTCATTCTTTAAATAAAAAATACGGAATTGGTTAATATGGCTAAGGTATATATGAAAATTGATGATTTTGAATAAGAAATATTTGATAAAAATTAGTGTAACTTTTACCATATTTGTTTAATTTTAAATTAATAAAGTAAATTAAACAACCACATTAACCATATAATAAAATTTTAGATTTTTCTTTATATGTTATATTTAGTCTTTTTCAAACGACTATAAATTATTAAAATTGTTAAAACTTTTACATTCAAATTTTTGTGTTCTATGATTTAAATTTTTTGTTATGATAAGATACAAATGATTACAAAATCATATAAGTAGAAAGTATCATTTAATAAATATTAAGATTAAAAGATATATATATTAACATCGTTTAAATTATACTATAAACCATATAAAATACATAAATATTTTAATTTTGAAATCTGTTTTGAACAAAAAAATTTTTAAAAATGTTTTGAACAAATATTGGCAACTTAATATTAAATTTTAAACGTTGCATTGGATTTTTTTTTTAAATTATAAATTACTAAAACTGTTAATCTCACAGTGAAATTTTTGTTATAAGTGATTTAAAGCTTTTGTTATAAGAATATACAAATGATCAAAAATCCATATGAGTAGAAATCATCACTTAATATATAACAATACTAAGAATACAATATATATACGTTAATATCATTTAAATTTAATTATATATCTTATAAAATAGAAAAAATGATTGTTTGGATTAATAAAATTTATTTATGTGTTCACACCAATTTAATTATATACATAATAGTTACTGAGTTTTTAGTTATTTAATATATATTTTTATTATTTCATAATATGTATAAAAATATATAATACACAAAAACTATATATATATATATATAATGTTTATATCCCCGCACGATACGGATCTTCATCTAGTTCACGTATTATTCAATCACATTTTATTTTATTTTTATTAGATAGGAGCCTTGTTCGAAAACGCGGTTAAGGCGGTTGATTCCGCGGCGGATAAGCGTCTGGTGCCTCCTTACTGTCCCGATTATAGACTGTTCGGGAAAAAACTCGGATCTTTGAAAAAAATCATCTTTTCTTTCATTTTTATGTAGTTTCGGGTGTTATTTGATGAATTTATTGATAAAAGAAGAAGAAAATGATGAAAATAAAATGAAATCTGTAAAAAGAATGGCTGCCGTCGACAAGATGCTCAGGGAAATAATATGTCAAAGAAGAAGACGATGAGGAAAATACATATTTACCCTTCATTAAAAGACAAAAAAATAATTAAAACACGGAAATATGATATGTGTAGCTTCGAATCCGGGTTTTAAGGCACAACAAATCACACATTTTCCGACTGTGACAGCAGATTTTATTGTTATTTGTATGCAAATATATTATTTATCCACATATAAATAGAGTAAGCCTAAAAATTAAATCCCGATTAATCTCCGCTTAATCTCCGATTTTTCGTTAACTCGCTAGGTCTGGGATTACCGTCCGACTAGCGCATAGCGTAGTTCCTAACAGGGGACATGAGATAGCAACAGCACTGGACTATTCACTAATCATTTACAATCAAGCATAATCTTGTCCACTAGCAGGCCACGCTCAGGAAGATCTTGCAAGTCTCGGCATTATCGTAATTTAAGATCAAGACTATAAAAAAAAAGTCATGAAAGTTTACGACAAAAGTGGAATTTTATCACTTATTTATAATACGACGGAAAATTATTTTATTTAGAGCAAAAAAATGATAATCATGTCTTTTTAAACTAATATCTATTTTGTGTCTTTTTTATCTATAATATCTTTTAATATTTTTGAAAATAAATTTAATAAATAATTTTACAAACAAAAAAGTTTAGAAAAATAGTAATTGTTGATAAAATACTTATATGAACTTAGTGGTATTTTTTTCAGTTCTAAAAATGTTTAAATCATAATTTTCAGATTTTGTTCTAAATAAAGTAGAAATGACATTTTACGAAGTAGAAAACGAAATCCACTTTTTTCATTGAATCTACAATGTTTAGAATACGTGATCTACGTAAATAAGAGTATTCTAAATATTTTTAGAATACACATTCTGCGCTTAACATACTGATCTAAAATCTTTAGAAATCAAAATCTACACATTAATATAAATCTAAAAAATGTAGAAACCGACTTCTACAGATTTAATGTAAATCTAAAACATGTAGAAATCAAAATATACACAATACTATAATTCTAAAAACCTGTAAAAACTGATTCTACATATTAGCTGTATTCTACGGATAAGAAATCAGTTCCTAAAAATATGGAAACAAAATATTTGAGAATATTCACTTTTATATTTTGAAAAAAACGATTTAAAACAAAAAAAAAACGAAAAAAGTGGTAACCTTCTTCTCACGCCGTCTTCTATATTCTTTTGATTGTTCACAAAATTTCACAAAATTTTCACATTATTTCTACCATGATTCATATCTATGTTTCCACGGATCGATCGGTCTATAATTCGAAATCAGTCGATCTGTATGAAATCGATCTTTGCCGATCGAGTGAAATTGACCAGGTCGATCAGTATATGCTCCACGTTATTATTGTTCTGCATAATGATCAGGATCGATCGATCCTTTCGACCTTGTAATTTCGGATCGATCGATTCCGCTTGATCGAACTCATTATTTATTATATTTAAAAATTATAATTTTAAGGGCATTATCGTCATTTTGAAAATAATTAGTCTAATGAGACATAAAATATATGAGATTAGTCTAAAGAGGACATAATTATCATTTTTTTGTTATAAAAAACAATTTTCCCTACCATGACCTGATCTAATAATGACCTGATCTAATAACTAAATGGGAAGAAAAAGACAGAGAGAAGTAAAAATGTAAAAAAAAAAAAAAAAAGAAAAAAGAGAATAGGAGATCGTCTTTTTCTTTTCGTAATTAATCTCTGCGTGTATTTGGTGTTGACTTTTATGTTAAGAGTCAAATATGTGATCCTCGGTCGTTAAATTCAAAGCGATTACTGTTTGGTTTCACCAAAAAGTTGGAAGATGCTCACGACTCTTCCTTCCTTTTTTCTCAATATAAAGCTGCCGTCTCGAAAAGATTATAAATCCATAAGCTTCTTCTTCGTCTTCGTCTTCGTCTTCGTCGTGTGACCCGCACTTCCATCTATAGAATTCAATGTCGACCTACAAGCTCAATCACACTGTAAAATCTCACCTTGTCTGCTTTCTTATTGTACTATTTTATCTATACGTTGTCTTCTGCGTGTTTGGTCTCGTGTGATCTCTCTCACTTGGTGGCTTTTGCGTGTTTCTTCCCTCTCTCTCTCTCTCTGTTGTTTATTTTTCGTCTTAAATTTGGGATTTTTTTTGTAAAAAATCAAAATTTGTTGAGCTTTGATAAAAAAATCTCTCTTTTTTTGGGGTTATATGATCTCCCGAAAATTGAGAATGCGGAAACGTTTTATTTAATTTCTATTGAGCTCGTAGCAGCGATGATATTGTTCATGGTTACGTCTATTTTCAAAGCTCATGTTTTTGAAACAAAACATTTTTAACTTTTTTTTTTCTTTGGCAGGATTCATTTGGAGATGCAAAAAAATTGCGGTCAAACCAAGAAAATGGTTTCAGTGATATGTCTTCACTAGCTCAATCAGAGAAAGCTGTTCAGGAGTTTCTTATTCAGCAGACTCCTATGCAGGCTACTGATGATCATCTCATTGAGTTCTCAGAGGCTTTGAGAAGTAAGTAAGCTTTGGATCATGTTTCCCCCAAGCTAAAAAGATTCATGCTTTGTGTGTGTTTCTTTCTTCTTTTTGACTTACGTTCTTGCATATTTTGTAGCTGTTGCAAAGGCTTTAAGAGGATCTTCTGAAGGAAAGGCATTGGCTCAAGCTGAAGCTGCTGAATGGAAACGAAGATATGAGTTGGAGAGGTGCAAGAATCTAGAGTTGCTTCTTAAAGGTTTTTTGAATTCTCTGTTAAATGATTTAGTGTATCCAATTCCAAGTGAAGTTCTAGCTGTTTTGGTTTGAACAACATAGTTTTCTGGCTTGTGTCACAGCACCTTCAAATGGAGTGTGTGCTGATGAATCTAATAGCAATGGGATGATGGATCATTCAGCCAAGTCTCTGCGGCTTCACGTTCAGGAAAACGGGAAGTCAGGAATGCATTCCTTGGAGCGTATTTGCGCTCATGAAGTGCTTCAAGATTGTGAACCTAACAGTCCTAATGGCTGTAACAACAAATTGAAGCGAAAGGTAATATATACTCTTAGTTGTTGTGGTCCAGCTATTGCTGCTTATATTGAGTCAATTAATAAACATAAGTAGGAAAACGTATACCACATATTATCAGCACTCAGCAGACGTAGGACATCAATTTAGATGAAAATTTCTTCTTTTAGAGCTTAAGTATCCTCTTCAGATCTGCTGTATCCCAATACTGTTGCATCCACAACCGGCTGCAAGAGTACATGAAACCTATCTCCTGTGCACTTTCACGTCTGCATGTACATATTCAAAGTCTGTTTTAACGTCCATGGATGCAGGCATCATTTAAGCTTTCCTGGGGATGCAAGGGGCATGCTAATGATCAACACAAAAAAGAAATCGTCTCTTTTGAGAGCGGCAATATCACTACACCAGATCGAAGTAGTAAACAGGTAAGGAAGCGTATTGGCTGCTTGTCCTTATCCTCTCTCTGAATTTTATAAACGCTAGTTACTTTTTTTCTCAAACTCGGTACACAGTTCTTCAGTATGTAGACTAACTTATACAACTTGTAATATTCAGATTTCACTGACATGGGAGTCCAGTCCACAAACTGTTATTATCTTCACTAAGCCTAATTCAACTTCTGTACGAGTTCTTTCTGTGGAAATGGTCAGGTCTGTATTCTCTTGAACTCTCTTTCAGTAAGATATTATTTACGCAAACCATGAGGACTAGATTCAGTGATTCTATCTGAATTGGAAGGTAAAAAGTGTTTCTTATGATGATCATATTCTTCAGATGGTTGAGAGATCATAAAGGACTAAATGTTTACGTGGAACCACGAGTGAAGGCAGAACTTTTATCTGAATCAAGTTCCTTCGACTTTGTTCAAACTTGGGAAGATGGTAAACATCTCTCTTTTCTCTTTTGTGTGTTTGTTTTTTTTTTGGTTAGAAATAGTAAGCTAATTGATCACTTTTTTTATGCAGACAAAGAAATTTCACTTCTACACCCAAAGGTTGACCTTGTCATAACTCTTGGTGGGGATGGTACAGTTCTATGGGTAAAGTCACATCTGTCTGTTCCTTTTTAATAGTAAAACACACACAAACACGATTTAACATGGAACATCTTAACGTTTACAGGCAGCGTCGATGTTCAAAGGACCAGTGCCTCCAATTGTTCCCTTTTCCATGGGTTCTCTAGGATTCATGACACCTTTCCGTATCCTTAAATGTTTTTCTTCTTATAAGCATTAGTTTAAATTTAGCAGCATTATCTGTTGTCACTGGAACTTTTTCTTTAACACTTTATGTTCCTAGACAGCGAACAGTACAGAGATTGTCTTGAATCGGTTTTGAGGGGTCCAATCAGTATAACACTCCGACACAGGCTGCAGTGTCATATCATCAGAGATAAAGCAAGGCATGACTACGAGACAGAAGAGAATATGCTTGTTTTGAATGAAGTCACCATCGACCGTGGGATATCTTCTTACCTCACAAACCTTGAATGCTACTGCGACAACTCGTTTGTCACATGTGTGCAAGGCGATGGACTAATACTATCTACAACATCTGGTAGCACCGCTTACTCACTTGCAGCTGGAGGATCAATGGTCCATCCACAGGTAACATGATCTTCATCTTCATGATGGCATTTTTCAGATCATGAATGAAGGACAATATTCTAACCTTGATGTTTTTTTTTTGCAGGTTCCTGGGATCTTGTTCACACCAATCTGTCCGCATTCTCTGTCTTTCCGCCCACTGATATTACCGGACCATGTGACAGTGAGAGTGCAGGTGCCATTCAACAGCAGAGGCTCCGCGTGGGTGTCATTTGATGGGAAAGGCCGGAAACAACTTGAAGCAGGGGATGCACTGGTGTGTAGCATGGCACCGTGGCCTGTCTCAACGGCTTGCCAGGTCGAATCCACTCATGACTTCCTTCGCAGCATCCACGAAGGTCTTCACTGGAACCAAAGAAAGATTCAATCTTCTGACGGCCCTCAGTGACACTTGAACAAATTAATCCCAGAATTCTACTCCTTGTAAACCATATGCATAGAGACAAAGAAGATGTAGTATCTGGTTGGTTTCTATCCATTGTTGGGTATAATAAAGAAAATGTAGTATGATTGATTATTCAAAGTTAATGAATCAGAGATGTTTCTGTGCTAACTGATTTGTTACATTCCATGATCCCGTTTCCAAACTCTGATTAATAGACACTGCTAAAACAAGGATACCGAAAGGAGTCACGAATCCACTGGTCCTTTGATACTTTTGACGACTTTGCCTTCTTCGCCTGCAATTCCATGGCTTTCTCTGATGGTTTGCCTTCTTACCTCCTAGTGGACTCGATGTATGATCCGCCACATATCCACTCTTCGGAAGCAGGAGATGCAGCTTCGATTAATTTTTTATCTCCTCGTGCTGCTCATAATATATCTCGGATCGGTTCAGCTGGAAGGTAGAGGAGTTCCTCCACTGATATATATATATATCTGAATCACTGAAACCATCCTTTTCCACTGTCTCTATGTCAACTTCTCCAACTTCTATGCAGAACCCCCAACGACCCACTCACCATCACCACTGAAACAAGGCGCTTTCCAATGCGTTTTTGTAACTGAATCTTGAAACTCCCTGAAGAGCGACCCAACACTCTTCATTTTCTCAACACCAAGATTCTCATATATCCTAATGGTGCGGTCGTGTGAATTCGTGAGAAGATACTGCTATACACAATCATGTGAGCAGAAGAGAGCGGGCACGCCTGACTAGGAGAAGGTAGACAAAAAAAAAAAAAAAGATAGATATGTATATTCGGCTAAACACTTGGCCCTCTCAGAGCATTCCAACCCACCCTTATTTCTATCTCTATATTTTCCTTTAAAATAGAGAAACTCTATTATAGATGTGAAAATGGTCCAATGTATGTCTCTATAATAGAGTTCCTCTATTTATAGGGGAAAATATAGAGATATGATATTTCTACTTCTAAATATAGAGGCAAAAAGTAACTTTCCTTTATATTTTCCTCTAAAATAGAGGAACTCTATTATACAGGCATACATTGGAGCATTTTCAGCTCTATAATAGAGATCTCTATTTTAGAGGAAAATATAGAAGTGTACATTGGAGATGCTCTTAGAAAGTAATACCGTAAAATAGTATTCGATTAGAAACAAGTAACTGTTAGATCCTAAATCCGTTAACAAGGATTAAAGACTAAACAAAATTTAAGAGAGATTAGAAAAGGGCCAAAGGTTTCGTCTATTGAAGTGTTTAACAAAAGCCGAAAGGGAAAGTACAAAGAAGAACTTGTCGTCGTAAAGACGAACTCAGATTATAACTCTCTCTTTTTTTATCTCTCTATCTCTGCTCTCTCTCCCTGTCCTTTTCTCTTCATTGAATGCTCTCCTCAATTTATATTGATTCTGATGCGCCTTTTCCGTCTCACAGTTGTTGTATGTCAGGGAGTTGGTGTGGCGCTCATTATCGCCATATTGCTTGTGTAGGCTTCTCGTCTACGATCGACGGTCGGTGCAGCCTATGTATCGTAGGCTCATGTTCCTTGCGTGTCGCCGCAGTTACCGCTCCCGGGATGGGCCTTTCCGGGGCTTCTTCTGTTCTGCTCAACTCGCGAATGGACCGACGGCCCATCCTCCAACAATAGCCCCTCCCCCTGAGTCTGGCGCGTGGACTTGCGTCTGGCGTTATTATTACGGTTTTTTGAGCGAGTTGGGTAGGTGTACACGCTTTAGACACGTGTTGGACTTGGAATGGCTTCCTTTTCTCGTGGGTTGGGTCCGCTATAATGATCCGCTGATTTCATTGTCTGGAAACCCTTCAGTCACATCGATAGACGTCGGAGCCTGTCATTCTGCCGCCCTGCTCTTCCTATTGTCTCCTGTTCCCCACTTATTGCTTCGTTACTCTGATTTTGCTGCCTTCCTCGCTTTAAAAGGTACCTTCTTCTCCTCGTGACCTTAGTCTCGTCGTTTTTATAGCGTTTTTGTTCTTCCTGCTCGTTTCTTTTCGTAACTATTTCGCCGTTCTCTTGAATCTTCTCGCAATGGATGATAGTCTCGAGTCACTAGTTAGGACCCCTGAGATGACGGACGTCGAGGATCTTCTGCGTACTTCATCGGTTTCTGCTCCTCCGACGATGGCTCATATTTCTCAGGCGACGGTTCCTTCAGTCATAAAACCTAATGATCGGGCTAATTCCGCCGGTGATCTGCCGTCCCCTACTCTCGGTGATGACTCTGGGGGTGATTCTGACAAGGAAGATTCCGCCGATGATCCTGTCGGGGGTAATCAAGGGTTTGTGGGGCCTTCTCTTCTGACTGAGGAAGCTTTAAGGCGTATGTGGAAGAAATGCGGCTTTTCTCGAGAGATTGAGGCTCGGATCCCGTTGAAAGAGGAGAGGCCATGGTCAGCGCCTCCGGGTTGGGTGTGTTTATACAGTTGATCTTTTCTTCAATCGCATTTATGGTTTCCTCTTCCTCGGCTGCTGACCTCGTATGCCGCGAAACGTGATGTGGCCATCTCTCAGATGTCTCCGGCCGCTGTTCGTAATATGGTGATTGCCTTAGTTCTTGGTGCGGAGGCGGATGTTGACGTCGACGCCGAATTCTTCGAGATGATTTCCCAAATGAATTTTATTACGGATGGGACTTTTTCTGTTAGCATCAAAGCTCGTTGTCGCCTCATGGATGGTCGGGGACCGTCTAAAGCCGATGGTTGGCAGCGGAAATATTTCTTTGTTCATATTAGTCCTGCTTCTGTGTTCGATTCTTCTGCGGTCTTTAGGACCGAGTGGAATCCCCAACCTGGTAGTTGTTATTTATCTTTTGGCTTTCGTTGTTTTCGATGTCTATCCTGCTGATATGTTTTTTTGTCATGTTTTTAGTGGCTCACGGGAAGCATTGGCCTCTTCCATCGTGGGGAAACGACCGTTTACAATGAATTCTCGCCTCTAGGAGAATTTCTTGGAGTGATTTTAGCGTGGAGCGGGTTCGTCGGAGCATTCCTCGTATTAACGCTGGTTAGTATTCCGTAGTGGTCCACTTAGTCGTGATTCATTCGGCATCTTAATATCTTCGGTCGTTTCCTTTTTTTAGTTTCCCGGGGAGCTGGTCCTGGTCCTTCTTCGGTCGTCGGATCTTCGAAGAGAAAGAGAGACGCTTCGCCTGGTAGGAGGATGGGGAAAGTTAAGAGGGACATTCCCGTATACTCCGCTGTCATCAAGGGGTCGGCCTCCGGTCTTTCTTTGGTGAATCCAAAGGGGTTGTACCCTCTTTGTCTTCGATTTCTTCCCCGATCGTCGCCGCCTTGACTTCTCCCGTTGTCGATACTTCGGTCTCTGTTGTTAATCCTGCTTCTGTTGAAACGATGGGCGGCCGCAAGCTAACGCCGGTGGTCGATTCTTCTCACTTCGATGTTCTGGCGTCGTCTCTGCCTGCGGCTTCTTCTTGTCCTGACGTCTTGGCTGGTGGGGACTCGGGAACCGTTGAGCGGGCTGCATCCGGTATTTCCAAGAAGAGGAAAGAAGGAGGGACGTTTACTTTTGACGATCCTGACACTTCTTCGGTGACACCTGAAGATTGTGCGCGGTTTCTTCATAGCTCCTGTTTGTCGTCTAGCTTTTTGCCGTCTCAAGAAGACTTGGCTTTTTTCCCGGGAATACGTTGAGTGGGCTTCGTACGAGGCTCATGTATTTCCTTTTGTTTTCATCTTCCGTTGTTTGTTTATTTCTTATCGCGAGTTTTCTTTCGTAGTCGAAAATTCAGGGGAATCATCTGCTGGGGCTGTACGAGGGGAAATGCAGGCGTTTTTCTGATGATCTTGAGTTGGAGTGCCGTCTCTTGGTTGAAGAGAAGGAGAGGTCGTCTCGTGCTTCTTGGTCTTTGAAGGCTTCAGAAGAGAGTTTGGCGAAGCTTGAAGTTGAGAATCGGGAGCTGAGAGTCGAGATCGAGCGACTCAAAGGGGATGTCGTCGAGCAGGATTGTCGTGAGAAAGAGTTGTTGTCTCAAAAGTCGGCTTTGGAGATGGAGGTGACGCGTCTGAACGAATCCCGTACGGAGTCGATAGAGTCTAAAAGGCGTCGTGTCGAGTCGGTTATGTCTGCTCGCTTCGACGATTTTGTGGAGAAGGTGAGGAAGTACTCGTCTGATCGGGATGTCGTTCACCCTCAGGTTTTGGACGAGACTCAGCTCTCGGGTGTTGTCAGCTGTCTTAAGTTGTTCATTGAAGCTAGCTGAGAATGAGCAGGCCTTGTTGGTGCAGTCGGCTACCTTGGATCAGATGGATGTGCATGACTTGGAGCTGAGTGATCTTCTGTCTTTTACTTTGGATGGGGACTTGACGGTCGATTGAACTTTGTTGTCTTTTTCTTTTGAAAATTAGCATATGTAAGACTTGTGTAAAAAATTCTAAAGGAGTTTCTTTTCTTTGATTGCTTCCGGAATGTTTGGATTTTCCGTGTCTTTAGTTGTATGACTTGATTGAATGAACGCATGACTTTTATACGTCTCGAGTCATCATACTTGTGATTAGGTTGGGTCGTCGTTTCTTCTTGACCGTTGGTGATTCTTTGTCGCATGTTAAATGTTCAGAGTTCAAGGAGTAAAAAATTTTCTTTCTTTTCGATCGTTGGTTCGTGCGAGTCTATTCTCGGCTTTTCTTCTTTCTAGGCGAAGGGCGAGACTTGGCCCGACTTACCCCCTATAAGGTAGGACCGAGATAAGTGCGTGAGCAAGGTCGACGCGGCTTATCTGATCGCCGACCCGTGAGAGTCTGGCCTCGGCTTTCTTGTCGAGTCGGGGTTTTTAGGCCCCTCGCCAAGAGCGTTTCTTCTTTAGACAGACGGCGGGACTTGGCCCGGCTTACCCCCTATAAGTTAGGACCGAGATAAGTGCGTGAGCAAGCTCGACGCGGCTTATCCGATCGCCGACCTGTGCGAGTCTGGCCTCGGCTTCGCTGTCTGGTTGGGGTTTTTAGGCCCCTCGCCGAGAGCGTTTCTTCTTTAGACGGAGGGCGGGACTTGGCCCAGCTTACCCCCTATAAGGTAGGACAGAGATAAGTGCGTGAGCAAGCTCGACGCGGCTTATCCAATCGCCGACCTGTGCGAGTCTGGCCTCGGCTTCGCTGTCGGGTCGGGGGTTTTAGGCCCCTCGCCGAGAGCGTTTCTTCTTTAGACGGAGGGCGGGACTTGGCCCGGCTTACCCCCTATAAGGTAGGACCGAGATAACTGTTGGGGAAAAGTATTCCATGAAGAGATTACCCCAGCTTCCGTCTTCCAGGTCCCTGCCCCCAGGGTCCGGGTTCCTGCCTCTGGGTCCTAGGTCCCTGCCCCCAGGTCTGGGTCCTGCCTCCGGTCACGGGTCCCTGTCCCCGAGTCTGGGACCTTCCTCCGTCTTCCAGGCCAAGTGATTTCTCCTGCCTTAAGATAAATGGAAATAAGGTAACCAGCTTAGAGAAGAAGGAATCTTCTTAAATCCATGAGAAAGAGGAAGTATTCCAATATGATAAGCCGCCCTTGTGAGAATGGAAATATTCTATTATCTAAGGATATATGGAAAATTTCCAAACCCTAAGAGAAAGGCACGACCTCCACTATAAATATAGGTTTATAAACCTAAAGAAAAGGAGGAGAGACGTCCTTGACCAGAGCTCACAATTCCACAGCCGCCAAGGCAAGGTTCCATACCTAGAAGACCTTCTTCTTCGACACACCGATGACAGGCTGATCCCGGCGATTACTATCAACAAGATGAATATATGCTCTCTGCAGCACGTCTACAACTCTATTTATCGGCTCAGGCCACGATCTCCCACTCATCAGCAGGGTCCCTGCATGCTCACTGAAGCACATCGACGCTCCATGCTCACTGCAGCATATTGACAGGTTTACCATATGTTTCGACCATGTGCCCTCTAGAACAGATGACTCCTACCAACTACAGAGCTACGTGCTCCCAAGGCTACGAGCACATTAGGCCATGTGCCCACTAGAGGCCCGTGCTCCTAAGGCTACGCGCCTCCATTAGGCTACGCGCCTCCATTAGGCTACGCGCCTCCATTAGGCTACGCGCCTCCATTAGGCTACGCGCCTCCATTAGGCTACGCGCCTCCATTAGGCTACGCGCCTCCATTAGGCTACGCGCCTCCATTAGGCTACGCGCCTCCATTAGGCTACGCGCCTCCATTAGGCTACGCGCCTCCATTAGGCTACGCGCCTCCATTAGGCTACGCGCCTCCATTAGGCTACGCGCCTCCATTAGGCTACGCGCCTCCATTAGGCTACGCGCCTCCATTAGGCTACGCGCCTCCATTAGGCTACGCGCCTCCATTAGGCTACGCGCCTCCATTAGGCTACGCGCCTCCATTAGGCTACGCGCCTCCATTAGGCTACGCGCCTCCATTAGGCTACGCGCCTCCATTAGGCTACGCGCCTCCATTAGGCTACGCGCCTCCATTAGGCTACGCGCCTCCATTAGGCTACGCGCCTCCATTAGGCTACGCGCCTCCATCAGGCTATGTGCCTCCATCAGGCTACGCGCCTCCATCAGGCTACGTGCCTCCATCAGGCTCCGCGTCCATCTAGGCTCTGTGCCTCCATATACAAGAACTACGAACGGCTTGATCCCTCACTGAAGGGTACATAGGTAATCCCCACTGAAGGATGAAGCTATAAACCCAAACACCTTCCATGGTCCCGTGCATAGATACCCAAGGACCGACCTTGGTAGCTGGAACCATCAAGTACAGATCAGGGGGCCCCCAAGGACCGACCTTGGTAGCCAGAACCATCGATCATAGATCATGAAGACCCCGCGATCTTCACTATCGATAGGCGGCCCCCGCCTAATGACCAATCTCCCGTGCTGCTACTAAGGCACCGACGACCTATTCTGGGTCATACCCATATGGCAATATCCTAAGAGCAGGATCTCCGGGTTTATCAACTATCAAAGCAGGAGAATACACTCAATGACGCGTCTCCTTCCTCCTATCATTCCGTAGAGCTGAGCACGGATCGCTTGTACACAAAAATACCCTAACAATAAGTGTGTGAGCAAACGACCTCCGGGTCCCTAAACGACCTTCGGGTCCTAAATACGACCTCTGGGTCTAGAGGAACCTCCAAGTTCCCAAATGACCTCCAGGTCCCTAAACGACCTTCGGGTCCAAAATACGACCTCAGGGTCTAGAACCTCCGGGTTCCCAAACGACCTCCGGGTCCCTAAACGACCTTCGGGTCCTAAATACGACCTCAGGGTCTAGAGGAACCTCTGGGTTCCCAAACGACCTTCGGGTCCCTAAACGACCTTCGGGTCCTAAATACGACCTCATGGTCTAGAGGAACCTCCGGGTTCCCAAACGACCTCCGGGTCCCTAAACGACCTTCGGGTCCTAAATACGACCTCAGGGTCTAGAGGAACCTCCGGGTTCCCAAACGACCTTCGAGTCCTTACTCAACCTCCGGGTTCTAAATGCGACATCCGGGTCTGGGGCAGCCTCTGGACTCCAGAAATGACCTTCCGGTCCCAACAACATCTCCGGATTCTGAAGCAACATCACGGTCCCATTCGATCCCAGAATCCATCTATTGAATTTCCGGGTCCATAAGAGAGACATGCTATCTCTCGGAAAAAAATCACGAGTAACCTATCTACGGAAGGTGGAATGTGAAGCATCCTTATACTCCGGGTTCACGAGCCTAACACATATGGTTCCGTCTTTAAGTCTTCCCAAAGGGTAGCTGGACGACGCAAAGGAAGACACTGCTCCAAAAAGCCTACCTAGGAATCAACATGAGTCAACCCGGCGAAGACGACTTCGAGTCGAAAGGATATACGAGAAGGTCCCCTTGAAGGTCCACACAACCAACAGATTCCTTGACGACAGTCCATCCAGCCTTCGGGTTCCTGGACGAAAATATATACAACCTCCAGTTTAAGAAGAATCACGTCCCCGAACCTATGGGTTTCAGAAGAATGTACCTCTCAACATTCAGAAGAATGTACCTCTCAACCTTCAGATTTCAGAAGGATCCTCCGGATTCCATGAGAGCACAACGCAAAGTTATCCCAGCATTGATTGTGGCTTACCTCCGGGGGCAGATTGAAGTTCTACATAGTTGAGAGTGGCCAAGAATCAATGGCAGAGTTCAACTAGTATCTCCACCTTCCTTAGTCGGCGTGGAAATTACTGCTCGCCGTAAAGAATAAGTCCAAGAGATCTACTCCGGTACCAAGAATCAACTAGGTTATCTCCAGGCACCAAGACAAACATGCTGAACGTCCCACCTACCAAAAGTCCGGGTACAATCCTGAGATGAGGCAAGAAGCTACAGCTACAACATCAACACCTCAAAGAGCATCAAGTATGCTAAACGCAACAAGGAGACCGGCATGGAGACCCTCCCGAAAGTCCATTACAGACTTTACAAGCTCGAGAGGCACAAGCAAGGCCAGTACAATCAAGCATGAAGATCCTCAGTTTCGGCCTCCGGGTCATATTCAACCTCTTCGTCCTCCTGATCCTTAGCCTCGCCAAGATTCTCCCTCTCAGAATTCCTGGGTACTGACCCATACACTCCTCCACACGATTTGTGGAACCAGAGAGTCCTTCCTGAGCTGAGGCCGAGTATAGCTACAGAAGCCGCACAAGCACCTGGGGTATGATCAGAAGCATCACCCTTTATGCCGATGTTCCCGGATTCTCCATCAAACTTTCGGCCAACTCCGGCCTATCCCCACCCTGGGGGCAATGTCTCATCTTTATAAAGCAGAAGAAGAAAGTCTTACAAGTCATCCGAATCAAAGGTCATACATCTCCAACCAGGCTGCAAATCCTTTTACACCGAGCGCAAGTGCATCTGAGAACGACCGACAAGGCAGCGTGATACTACGGTGCAAGTTATAAAGTCCTATGAAGAAAGTCATGTTATTTCCTGCCTTCAAACATGAAACCAGGAAATAAGGGGCAAACTGTTGGGGAAAAATATTCCATGAAGGGATTACTCCAGCTTCCGTCTTCCAGGTCCCTGCCCCATGGGTCCGGGTTCCTGCCTCTTGGTCCCAGGTTCCTGGTCCTAGGTTCCTGCCCCCAGGTCTGGGTCCTGCCTCCGGTCACGGGTCCCTGTCCCCGAGTCTGGGACCTTCCTCCGTCTTCCAGGCCAAGTGACTTCTCATGCCTTAAGATAAATGGAAATCTTCCATTTATCAGGTAACCAGTTTACAGAAGAAGGAATCTTCCTAAATCCAAGAGAAAGAAGAAGTATTCCAATATGATAAGCCGCCCTTGAGAAGAATGGAAATATTCTATTATCTAAGGATATATATGGAATATTTCCAAACCCTAAGAGAAAGGCACGACCTCCACAATAAATATAGATTTCTAAATCTAAAGAAAAGGAGGAGAGACGTCCTTGACCAGAGCTCACAATTCCAAAGCCGCCAAGGCAAGGTTCCATACTTTGAAGACCTTCTTCTTCGACACGCCGATGACAGGCTGATCCCGGCGATTACTATCAACAAGATGAATATATGCTCTCTGCAGCACGTCTACAACTTTATTTATCGGCTCAGGCCACAATCTCCCACTCATCAGCAGGGTCCCTCCATGCTCACTGAAGCACATCGACGCTCCATGCTCATTGCAGCATATCTACAGGTTTACCATCTGTTCCGGCCATGTGCCCCCTAGAACAGATGACTCCTACCAACTAGAGAGCTACGTGCTCCCAAGGCTACGAGTCCATTAGACCATGTGCCCACTAGATCCCCGTGCTCCCAAGGCTACGCGCCTCCATTAGGCTACGCGCCTCCATCAGGCTATGTGCCTCCATCAGGCTACGCGCCTCCATCAGGCTACGTGCCTCCATCAGGCTCCGCGTCCATCTAGGCTCTGTGCCTCCATATACAAGAACTACGAACGGCTTGATCCCTCACTGAAGGGTACGTAGGAAATCCCCACTGAAGGATGCAGCTATAAACCCAAACACCTTCCATGGCCCCGTGCATAGATACCCAAGGACCGACCTTGGTTGTCGGAACCATCAAGTACAGATCAGGAGGCCCCTAAGGACCGACCTTGGTAGCCAGAACCATCGATCATAGATCATGAAGACCCCGCGATCTTCACTATCGATAGGCGGCCCCCGCCTAATGACCAATCTCCCGTGCTGCTACTAAGGAACCGACGACCTATTCTGGCCCATACCCATATGGCAATATCCTAAGAACAGGATCTCCTGGTTTATCAACTATCAAAGCAGGAGAATACACTCAACGACGCGTCTCCTTCCTCCTATCATTCCGTAGAGCTGAGCACGGATCACTTGTACAGAAAAATACCCTAACAATAAGTGTGTGAGCAAGCTCGACGCGGCTTATCCAATCGCCGACCTGTGCGAGTCTGGCCTCGGCTTCGCTGTCGGGTCAGGGTTTTTAGACCCCTCGCCGAGAGCGCTTCTTCTTTAGGTGGTATTGTGGGTGCACCCTTTTCGTGGGTTGCCTACGTACCTCGGGGGGATCAAGCCATACGTAGTTCATGCGAAGATTTTTTTTTTTTTTTCTTGAGCTTGGGGGCTAAGCGTTTTCGCTGGTGATGCTTATTCCGCGAGCTCGGGTCGAGCTTGTTTTGGCGTCTTTTTAGTTGGCGGTGTTCGGATTTTCTTTCGTCGAGTCTTGCTTGGGCGGTGGCGATGGTCCTTCGGTTCTTGGCGTCTGATAGGTGTTTTGCTCTTCTTTCTCTGTTGGGATTTTTATTTCTCCCTGGGGGTCGCTGGCTCTTTTCCCGATTATGACGTGTTTGATTTCGGCGCCTTTTTCGGATGCTTTCTTGCGTCGTCGGAGTTTCTTCTTTAGGTTCTTGTCATGATCATCTGGTCGTCCTCTTGGTTCCCTGGTCTTTCGTTCCGTTACGAAGCACGCCCTAGATACGCTTTGGCTCCCTTTAATCGTACATACTCCATCTGGCAGCGGGATCTTGATGCACTGGTGGTAAGTTGATGGTATTGCCTTCTTGGAGTGGATCCAGGGGGTTTCGAAAATCGTGTTGTAAATGGTTGGTGTATCAATTATCGTGAATTTCACCGTTTTGCGCATGTTCCCCACATACACCGGAAGCTTGACTGTTCCTTCCGATACGGTGGTGTCTCCTGCGAAGCTGACCAGGGGGTTTCTTTCGAGTTTTATGCTGCTTTCATCTACTTCCATCTTTCTTAGCGTTTCCCTGAAGATTATGTCGACGGATCTTCCGGTGTCCACTAGAATTCGAGATACTTCGCCGTCGGCGATAGTTAGTGTGATTACCAGTGGGTCATTGCGCGGGACGTTTAATCCCGTGGTATCTTGGTTATTGAAGATTACCGGGAGATGCTTGCTTCGGCTGTTGGTGGTATTGTTCTTAGCTGCTATTGATCCTTCAGCAGTTACGGCTACTCTCGGCGGTTGAGGGGTCCCTCTCATTATTATGTTGATTTGTCTTCTTGGTGGAGGGGGGAGGTTGTCTTCTCTTCGTTCCTCTGGTCGCTCCCTTTTTGTAGATTTTATCTCCGTGCGCTAGTTATTTCACGATACGTACGGGTTGGTTCTCTCTTTGGTGACGTCCTTCGGTAATTATCCCTTCGGTTTCGGCGTCGGTTCTGGTTCCCTCGTTGTCTGATGGTTTGATTTCGCCCCTCTGGTATTTCCTGAGTAGGTATTCTTGCAAATGTCTGCACTCCATCGTTGAGTGTCCGTTTCTTTTGTGGAACTCGCAATACCTCGTCGGGTCGTCTTCTCGGGACCACTTGTTCCAGGGTAATCTTGGTGGTCGTTGTGTGTCGCTGACATGGAAATTATGTGTCTTTCGATCCCCTTCTTCCCTCTTTCTTTCGCTTTCCGATCGATGTCGCGACTCGCGGCATTCTTCTTTCGCCTTGTCTTTTGTTATGGTTGTTTTGGTGGTTGCATGTTTTTTTGCCATGGCCTCCTTATCTTCCTCTAGTTCGATGAATAGGTTAGATCGGTCCAGTGCGTCTTCGAGCATTTGTTTTTTTTTTTTTTTTGAGGTCTTCGCGCAACTTTGACTCATACCATAATGTGTTGATCAGGGCCGTGGTAGCTTTTTTATCTGGTACTTTCACGCGGGATACTATTGTTTTGAATCTTCCAATGAAGCTCCTGAGGGATTCGGTTCGTTCTTGGGAGAGGGTATAGAGATCTCCTTCCGACGCCCCATTTTCGATGTATATCGAGTAGTGTTAGAGGAAGGGCATAGATAGCTCCTGGTAGCTGTCGATTGAGCCGATTCAAGTCTTGAAAACCAGCTGAGGGCCTGTCCGCTGAGGTTCTCTACGAAGAGCTGGCAATATCCGGTGTCTTTTTCATCGATTGAAGTTGGTTCGTCCCATGGCTATGGTGAACGCGATCATGTACTGGCGGGGATCTGAGTTTCCATCGTAGGTTGGGAATCTTATTTTGCCTAGGTGTTTTATCGGTTTATTGTAGCTTATGGCGGTGAACGGGGAGTTTTGAGTTTCTTTCAGCACGCGGTCTATTTCTGGGGCCGCGCTTGGGGCCTGATGTACGCGGGAGTTTATGTCCTTCAGGGTCGCTTGTAATTCCTTTATCGCTTTTTCTCGGTCTGCATCCTCCGGATTATTTTGGTCTTGGTCAGGGGGCAGCACCGTTTGTCTCTGTGCTGGTGTTTTTGAGTCTCTGAAGAGGTTTCTTTGAATCTGGGCCGCGAGTTCCGCGGGTATGCGTCTGGTGTGTCGCTGGTTTGCTTGCTCTTCTTCTTGTTCTTGAGCGATGTCTGAGTCGTGGTCGTCGGTTCTTGCTCTTGCGTGGGTGAGGTCGTCTACTTTCTCGACTAGGGACCGGAGTATTGTCGCCAGGTCGGTATCAGGTATGTTTCTTTCTTCCGGGAGGAGAATCGGGGGTTCCATCGGACGGTCGGTCGTTTGGGTATGGAGCGCTGAGTCTTGCGTCTGCTCAGCGGGATGACTCTTTCGGGCGGTAGATGGTGTCGTCACGGAAAGCATGGCGTCGACAGCGGCGTTGGTTGGTGGGCGCATGCTTCCGGGGTTTTTTTGGCTACTTTTCCCGATCTCAGTTGATCCGTCGGTTGCAGTGCTTGAGGGCTGTCGTTCGCCGTATTTCGAGGGCGGGGGTTCTGACGTAGAAGACATTGCTTTAATATTCGGGGGTTTTGCTGACTTCGTGCGTTAGAAACCTTTTAACCCCTCAGTGGGTGCCAATTGTTGAATCCTAAATCCGGTAACAAGGATTAAAGACTAAACAAAATTTAAGAGAGATTAGGAAAGGGTCAAAGGTTTCGTTTATTGAAGTGTTTAACAAAAGCCGAAAGGAAAAATACAAAGAAGAACTCGTCGTCGTAAAGACGAACTCAGATTATAACTCTCTCTTTTTTTTTATCTCTCTAGCTCTGCTCTCTCTCTCCATGTCCTTCCCCTCTTCATTGAATGCTCTCCTCTATTTATATCGATTCTGATGCGCCTTTTCCGTCTCACAGTTGTTGTATGTCAGCGAGTTGGTGCGGCGCTCATTATCGCCCTATTGCTTGTGTAGGCTTCTCGTCTACGATCGGCGGTCGGTGCAGCCTATGTATCGTAGGCTCCTGTTCCTTGCATGTCGCCGCAGGTACCGCTCCCGGAATGGGCCTTTACGGGGCTTCTTATGTTCTGCTTAACTCGCGAATGGGCCAACGGCCCATCTTCCAACAGTAACCACATACAAATCCAATGTTCATAGAACACCGATTTGACTCACAATGATAAACTCCGACTACAAGTACGTAGCTCAACAAGTTGAGATTTTCCGGGAAAGTTCTAGAGAGAAAATGAGAGAAGAGAAAATACAACAATATTTTTCTCATTATTTTCTAACAAATTTTGCTCTGTTTATAAACGGAGTCAACCCATTCAGTTACGCAGTTGACCCGAACACTGACGTGGATTGCTGACTCGGCATCCTTCTTTTATTCTTCATTTTAACTATATCAAATCTCCCTTCTTTCGAAAACCTTGACCTCAAGGTTTAAAATTCGGAAACCTCTTCTCCAAGTCAAAGAGAAATTCCCATGTAGCTTCATCACTTGGTTCGTTAACCCATTTCACCAGCACTATAGTAGCAGGACGGTGCTGACGACGAACCATCTCCCTCTCCAAAATGCTCTCAGGTTCCTTAGAGATCATGTCTTGCCCCATGTTCGGTAATTCAGTAGAAACCAGCACATTACCCACCACTTCCTTAACCTCAATTTATACGCCACCTTCCCACAGCGACCAACAATCTCATAAAGCCCATAGTACTTTGGGGAAAACTTCTCATTAGAACGGTACACCACTGACTGTTGCCTATAAGGCTACTGCTTAACAAAGACATAATCACCAATGTTAAAGCTTCTCTCCGTTTGATGCTCATCAGCCACTTGTTTCATACGATGTTGAGCTCGCATCAGATGAAACTTCAACAACAAAATCATCTTGTCGCGCTCCTCCAATGATCTAGCCACGACATCAACTTTTGTTTCTCTCGGAAGATATGGCAAGTGTTGAGGTGGAGGCTGACCATAAACTGCTTCAAAAGGAGTCATTTGGATTGAAGTGTGAAAGTTGGAATTGTACCATAACTCAGCCAAAGCCAACCATTTGCTCCACAAATGCGGTCTTTGGTGAATAAAAATTTAGTTTATTGATGGGTTGGTCGGTCCAAACTTGATAAGGGTTATTTTTGGGCCACATCAGTTCTTTTCGTTTTACGATGAAAAACTTATATAACTTAAAAATGGTCGATGAGAAAACCATATATTTTGTGTGTCCAAGACTATAAAGTTATAAAAATATATTGTCACTTAATGTGATAAAGGTTTATGGTTAATTATAAGTTATTTATCATTAAAGAATCCATAAATTGTGTGTGTCTAAATTTACGTGAAAACAAAATTATTATTATTATTTTTTTTAAAAACAAAATTATTCAATAAAAACTTCTTTACATATTTAGCAAGATGATATCAACAGCCACATCATTAATCAAGGATGGTATCAATGAGAATAAGTGGACAAAATCACAGACTTGGTCACAAAATTTCAAATTAAATTAAACTATAAGGTGTTACAAATTAAATTCAACTTACCATATCCGTCTGCTTTAAACTTGTGTATCACAATATTTTTTTCATAAGAAGCTACTTGTAATTGAGATGCAAGAATAGAAAACCGACCATAAATTATTCCTTGTCCTCCGGTTCTATGGAAATTAAATCAACCATAAACCGACCATAAGTGATTACAAACAAAAAGTACCCAGTAATTCACATTTTGGTTTAATGTTCTTGAAAAAAAAATTGAAATAGATACTAATGCATCTTGAGATTAAAATTAATGTTGAAGAAAACTACATACTTATTTGATGAATCATGCAGTTTCTTAATTTGTAGGTTTAAGAAATTGAGATTGAAAGGTTTAATAAAGCTAGATTGAAAGTTAGGATCATCATTGAGAAATACCATCATTCATATATTTCTTTTTTTTGATATACTTTATCAATATAAAAGATCGACATATATTTGGTTTATAAAATTAAGTTAATGAACATGAAGTCCAACTAACAAATAAAAACTCAAATCTAAATTCAAATATCCAATGTGTGTATTTGTTACATTGTACAAGTTTCGCAATTCACACACATTAGAATGAGCAATCGCTTTAGAGTATCTGTGTCACTAAATCCCTAGACGTCCCTAGCCTTAACCAAAGCTAGAATGGGCACACTAATCCATCTAGATTACCTTAACAGTATCATGAGCAGTTGTGAAAAGTCTCTTCCAGAGATAAGAAACATGAGTCACTGTATCAACGGATCTAAACGCAAGATTTGCCACAGGCCTAGACGCATGGGCTGCTACCATTGTAATGGACCTCATCCAGAGCAGAGAAATCATGCTCTCTATTGATGATTGTATTCTTGTTGATTTTTTTTATTAGATTACCGTTATCAGTGAAGATGAAACTTATGTTCGAGAATAGTACACTATGGGATGAGATTAGGTTTGTACACTCAGTTTATGCCTATGTACTTTAACTCCCTGTTTCTATTTCAATTTCTTTTTGTAAAAATTGGTTCCTAATAATGAAAACCTTCTTTCATAAAAGAAACTTCATTAATGTTTCTCGTAGGCCGGCATCTTAGACAAAAATGGTAGGCTATGTTGTCTCTATGCATTGGCACCTGTACTTGCAAGGAGGCAAAAATAAAATAGAAAATCACTGATTTTCTGCACTCTCAGGCCACCTTGGAGACATCACGATACATGTGATTGTTGCCAATGAAGAGCGAGTTCATGAGGATGTGTGGGATACACTGCAACCGAGTGGTATAAGATTCACACATCTAAACTCCCACTTGAAACAAGCCAGCGACTTTGTTATATCTAGGAGATTGCAAGCTAGACAAGAGCCCATTCTGCCCCATTTACATTCTCCTGATAAGCGGTGATAAAGATTTTTCCTTGACTGTGGCTAGCCTAGAGCAGACACGCTACAATACTATAATTGGATATGAAGGCGGGAGCTTATCAGATGCCATGAAATGTGTTGGGTATAAAGACTTTGATTTCAAAATGTTATCTGACTACTTCTGATACATGGAGTCGGAAGAAGCTGGAAAGTGACGACGGAAACTTATATGATATTGCGTTTTTGTTATGGAGATTAGACAAAACTTTGGAAATAAAAATAAAAAACAATCATAACATGTCTAAATGGTTTTGGGCATCATTAAAATATATAGAGAATCTATAAGGAATGCATGCTCAGTAATTAACATTTTTTGGTAAAACAAAAAAAACTTGAGATGAAAATTTTAAGAAAAATTAGAAATTTAGATAGTTGAAATGAAAAATACTCGATGAAGAAAAAAATTCAATCGATTGTTTTTGCTTTTGCTTTGTAAAAAACCATGTCATGGCCAATGGGTACAGAAATTCGTGGTCATGCTACTTGTGATTTAGTATATAAAACTAGGTAGTAATCCGCGCTTTGCGCGGAATGAGATTATTAATTTGGTTATTTTTCAGAGAAGAATACATTAGATTTGTTCAATCTGGATATCGATTCGGTTTCGGGTTGGATTATTTTTTGGTTTTTAATTTCCTAAAATATAACTATCATTCTAAATCTATATTTATTTTGGTTTTTTCGGTTAAAATGCTTTAGGTTTTTGTTTGTTTGGTTATAAACAGAAACTATTATTATTTGTTTGATTTCATGTTATATGAATTTTATACAATCCTAATGTCTGAATAAAATGAAGCCATTGTCGGCTATACCGACCCATCAAAAAAATTTGTAGCTGCTAAAGGATAATTCTCTACTTCAATGGCTCCTGTTTCTAAGGTATAAAATGTACTTATAATATTTCTTTAATAAAAATATAGAATATCCTAAGTTTTAATTGCTTAGAGTACATAGACAAATGAAGAATTTAAAACATTCAAAACTGCAGGAAGATGATAATCAGTGAAAGTTCCAATGAATTTATTGTCTTTAGACAAAAGAAAAGAATGATTCATATTTTTTTTCTCTTAATCACAATGTACAGTTAGTTATTTATTGAACCATAAACAATAACAGTACAATATTTCAATTTATATGGTTTAAAATTTTAATTGATCTGAAATTTTAACAAATTAATATGAAAAGATGTGTTTGCTGTTCGTTTCCATGTGTTATTCGACATGACATTTTGGGCTTGATATAAAATAAGCAGGCTTATATTCAAAGTGGCATTATCTGTTAGTAAACTTTATTAGTTATTTGAGAAAACAAATAGGTTTCATAACAAAATACAAAAAACATCTGAAACACACATCGAGTTTGTTAGTATATATACAAAAATAAGGAATAAAACTTGGTATAATATTCTTACTTTGAGTTGAAGTACTATATCAGTATCAAATAAAATTTGGGAACCACCTTCTAAGTTTGTTACATAATTGAAGCAACTATTTAAGATAAATCAATATTAAAAAGACTAACCAAAATCTATGAATACCAAAGAATAGAAATTATTATTGCTTACCTTCTCCCCCACTCAATTAGCCATATACTTAGAACAAACAAACACAACATCTGCAGTTGTCGAACGCAAGTATTCATTTAACTTACGGGCTATACTTCCATGCGGAACACACTTGATATGAATGTACCTACTATTTAAAAAAATGATTTGTCAATACTAAAATATTCTATGGAAGCATTGAAAGTTAAAAGATGTAATTAGAAAATGTTCAAACTCGAGATTTATAAATGAGAACTCCATCGAATAAAGCATGGTACTGTAATTGTTGCCAGGTTAAACAATCTCAGTAGCTTGAAGTTGTCCTACTCCACCCAACGCCCCACATAGATCTACATAAGAAAATAATAAGGGTGTAAATCTGCTTAGATATACTTAAGACGATTAGTTAACAATCACACAAATTATCTAAACAACAATACATGTGCATAAGGGATTAAACAATAGTTCACTTACCAACATAGTACATAGGATGGTAAAGACCCCATACAATTAAAATAAAAAGATATTCAAAACTTAAATATATGAAAACGAAAGCATTTCAGTTTATATAATTTAGTAAGAGATAGTTTAAGGGACACTCATGTTAGAGACGATTAAAATCATCTCAATCGTTAGGCCACCAACAGCAGAATACTGATTTCACAAACGATGATCTTCACCCTAATTATCTCATTGACTTGAGTCTTATATAGGTTGAATATACCTAATTTGATATCAATAATATCTTCAAAAAATATAACATTAAGCGGCATATATATTTACCTTGACAGTCACTCATTAATATAAATATTTCCATAAAATAAAACTTCGAAATATATACCAATTAATATCATAAATTTACCTTCACAATCATTCACCACAATAAATATTTTCAAAACATTCTTCTTATGTGTAAATACCAAATGTAATTGTTATTCAAAACCCACACTCTCGGTTTAATTCGGTCTGTGTAAACCCGTCAATTTTATCAGCTTAATTAACATGTTTTTATATCAACTTACATTATAAACCATAATACTATCAAGAAATGGATCCATTGTTCCTATTCACCTAAAAATAAATAAATTATTATATACATATTATGGTGAGAAACACGTTCCTCTTACGTGCATGGATATACAAAAACATAAACGATAAACAAAATGGCCAACATCAACCAAATCTGGTCTAGGATCATATGCAGTGACACTGTTTGATTCTTCTTTCTAGGCTATGGATAAAGAACGTCTCTGCCTGCCAAAAGTTGTTTCTCCTTCTTTCAGTATTGGGTTGTTCTGTTCAAAAGAGATAGCGAATCTCCTTGTACCAGACGCAGAAGAGAGGAGTAACCGTGTCATTATTGCTTCAAGACTGGAAGTATATCAGATATAGACGTAAGAACTGCTAAAAATACAATGCAGGTCTTTGAAGGATCATTGGCTCTCGTAGATACTCTTAAAATTTTGTGAAACACGTTGTATATATAGCATTTATGTGTATAAATCAATTACTATGTAGTCCCTGCTCTGATGTTTTCCTCTACACAAGAGTTATTATTCAGCATCAAAATCAGGTTCTGGAGGCTTTTGCAGATTCAACAACCTCTTTGAACTCTCTGTGCTCCTTAATCTAGAAGAAGACTTGTAAACACTGGAGTCATGTCGTCTTCCTCCTCAGCATCATCATACTCATCTTCATAACCCATCTCGTCTTCCTCTTCTTTAATTCATCTCAGCTCAGCGTTTTTCCTTCTTAAATGTTCCAAGCAGCTTCGATGAAGGAAGAAGCCCAAGTTCTCCATTGCTGAGAGTAAAGCCTAAAAGTCTGTTCAACCTGTCGGCTATGAAGTCTCCTAAACTGACTTGCTACAAACTTGAGCTCTTCAACTTCAAGGGCAAAAGCCTCTACTTCAGCCAAAGCCTTGATTGTTCTTGTGGAAAAAGGTAAATTTGAGCCTGCTTTGCGTCTCCAATTTGCTTCTCATGAACTTTATCACTATGGAAACTCACCAAAACTTTGAGAGATTGATACGCCATTAGAAAACTTGTACTCGTTTTTTTTTTAATATGCAAACTTGGAAAGTCTTTTTCTTTTAAAAACTGGTTTTAGGTGATGGTGCGCGTCATCTTTCGCGCGACACATATCATAAAAACAGAGAGAACGAACGAATCTGAAGTAGTTACGTATAAGCTTTTGTCTCTTCTTCTTCCTCTATGACTCTGCTTTTCACTTTCACTACCTTCTTTAGCTCACCATCTCCGTGATCCTCTGCTCCATCGCCGCATCCAATTCCCAACCGCCGAGTACTCATCACCGGAAACTACTGCCACGACGTCCTGATCCAAAATGGATCCATCGTAGCCGAAACCCTCGGCGCGCCCTCTTTCATCTCCAACGTCATGGACTCCTCCTCCGTCTCATGCCATCTCGTCTCCAAAGTCAGAACCGACTTCAGATACGACGTAACCCACTCCCCGATCGTGTCTCCGGAGAGAAAGACCACATCTTTCGAGAGGGGATGATGAGTTCACGTAATGTCCTAACGAAGTAAACACGTCTTGAAAGTTTACGTAAAGTCCTAAGTTGTAAGAATAAAAGGAAACAAATTTTTTAGAAGCTTTATTAAAGCGACACGTCAGCGTAAATTTTTTTAAGTTATTGTGAGAGCGCCACGTGGTAAAGGTAGTGTGAATGCATTAAAGCCAATATTTCTCTTTTAATATATAAGGGATTTGTTTATTAAACCTAATAAACTTTTAGATGTCAGAGAAAAGAAAAACCTAATAAATTTTAGATTTATCTATACAACACTTTATTCACCTGCAAAAACATGTATAGTTTGAAAGACATATGTGTTATCATCAAGGTGGAAACAATATTAATTACATGGTTTTATGGATAATGAGTTGCTTAATTATTGAGCATTTGGACGTAGAAAATTATTTAATTCTCTATTTTGCCTTTAATTTATGTTTTTTTTTTGTTAAGTAATGAAGTAAAAAACAAAGGTAACAATTTCAAATATTATTTTCAGTTATAGTGAAACAAATTTCAAAACATAAAAAGATACCTAATAAAAATTCAGAAATTATAATTATCTATTCTACCAGTTGATAAAATATTATATCCAACTTCAATTTTATTGAACCAATTGTAAATTTAAATCAATTTTCATATTAGTGATTATTTTCTAATAATACACATTTTGTAACCTCCACAAATACAGGGATCCACTCCTCTCAAACAAGCGACTGTTATCCCAATATATAAAAGGGATTGAACTAGCCTTTTTAGCCTATCTACCTCGTACTGGAAAATCGTCCAATCAGAACATTCTATTTTGACACTTCACCATGTCTGAAACAGGGTGGACTTCCGTATGCGCTCTCTTAAAATTACGTATGGGCTCTCTTAAAATTATCCGCCGGCCCATCAGAACCCACGCCGACAAATCTGCTTCGTCTTCAACCGTAGAGAGTCTCTCCCCCGACTCTTCCACTTCATCTTCTCCAAACTCTGAGTTTCCCCCGTTACCTTCTCAATCAATGACTATTTTAAAACGATTCTTCAATGTTTTGTTCCACCTCCCCTTGATACTTCTCCTATATAAAGCTCTCTCTCTCTAAACCTAGATCCATCCTAAATTGAAAAAAAAAACTACCCTGCAGAAACGACATCTATGGCAATGAAATCCACCACGAAGTCTCAGCTTGCCACCGGCAAATCTCCCGCCGCCATGTATTTCAACGACATCTCACCGGGACCTTCTAAGTCACAGCTTCGATTCCGTTTGATCCATTTTTGGGAGGCAGAGAACATAGCCAAAGCTGGGGCCTTTATTGGATTAGAGCTCCTACTCATCGATGAACAGGTGAGTTCTAATCCCCAACTTTCATTCCATTGTAAACTAAACCAGCATCCTTGAACCTGAATTATTTCAACTCCTGCTGGAGACTGTAATGCAATGTTTCATATTCTCTACTCTTGCTCAGACATACCGGCGTCATCTCAAAGCAGGAAATTTATCGCGTTGCTGATCAGAGTTTAACAGTTTCGTTCTCCAACGGCTCTGTTCTCTCTCCTCTTGACGACATCCCTGTCTCTGTCTCTTTTCCCCCAGACGGGTTCAGGTTCCACACACATGACGAATTCCAAGCTCTCTGTGGACTCAGGGGTGACCTCTACGGTAATCTATCTGATTTTAAAAAAATCTGCGTAGGGTATTGATTTATATTAAGATTTCTCTACTAATATTCATGAACAATGTTGTAGATGTCGTTGGCCACTTGAGGCTGGTGAATGGACAGTTTCTCACTGACCGTCCCGTCCTTGACGAGTCCGAAATAATCAGCATGCGTCACATTTTGGTTCATTTGCAGAAAAAAAAGTATGTGTTTACTGTTATTATGATCACGCTCTCATATACTGCATAGCTTACTCTCTAGGATAGCCTAATAAAACTTACCCTGTTTGGAATAAACTTCTGCAGTGGATTGGTGGATTTTCTACAACATTATATGTCTAGGATAGTCTATTAAAACTTACCCTGTTTCAAATAAACTGTAGCAGGTAATCAATTTTCCCATTACGATAACCGACCAACTGCTAATACAAACGTTTAATGTTTTGCTATGCTTTTTCTCATCGGTTTCTACTGTTTGCTTATTAATTTTCGAAATACATTTGCCATCCAATTTAAATATTTTCCTAGGAGCTTGATATTTAAGCTATCCTGTTTCGCCACATCAACTCTTACTTGAAATAAATTGGGTCAATGTTCTCAGGTTTATGATTCACCCTTTGTAAATTACTCTTTTCTTACCCAAAGCTCATCAAGTTCATATTAATGTCTAACGATCACTTAGCTTACTCTTCACACGGCTTCTATATCAATGCTTAATTGTTTCAGAAAATGTTAAGTTGTTGTTTATATCTCATAAGTTCAGGCTGCTGTCTTACGTTGAGCTACATTGCGGTTCAAACAATGGGGTCATCTTCACTTTTTGAAGTTTCAGCCATTCATGAACAGTGTCCCTAACGTGTGTTTATATGCCGTAACAATATAGAGCTTTTCCCTTAACTTCCAACCTAACCCCACTATAACCCCAATACTTCCAGCAAAGTTTTTGGAGATGGAGTGCTAAGGCGAGCTGTTCATGCCCTTTCAAGGGCTATTTATTTACCGCCCCACCTCTCCAGATGCAACATGGGAGCGGTTAGGTTGCAGCGATGGCTGCGTGAACCTGCTACACTCAAACTTCTAACCGTCCATGATCGTAGAAATACAAGAGCTTACAAGACAATGCGTTCAAGAGACCAACAAGAACAGACCTCTCACGTTGCAGCATCTTCATTTGTAGCTCTGCCCTGTTTTGTAAACAATTTATGACCATTAATTATGTGTTTTGTTCCCATTAACGTTGGGAATCTGTTATTATTGTTTGTAACAAGAAATAAAAATGACAACGTGAACGTTATTATTCAACCAGCTAATGATTAAGCGTGAGAAACTTGACATTTGTTACATTTATTCTGTTTTTCGTCATTAGAATGGTCAACATGAGCATGTTTGGTTTGAGATTTGTTTGCTGGACATTTGCTTGACTTTTGTCATTATTCATTATATTGAGATTCTATCTCTTTCAAGACCAGTGGAAATTAGTCATCAATCACTAGATTACCATGGTTGGTTTGCAAATATTTATTATTTTGCAAATTAAATGTTAAATTTTGAATTGCTTTTGTTTTTAAATTACATTACAGTGTAGATCTTATATAAAAAATTATTTATGCAGGTTTTGATTATATAACACACATCTCTACAGTAAAGACTAAGGTGATTAGTGTTTTGTGTATATTATCATAGCTAACAAAAAATATATGAAATATTTTGCTTTAAAACTTCAGAAAATAATTGAGAAATGTGAATAAGTAAACACGTCTTGAGAGTTTACGTAATGTCCTAAGTTGTAAAAATAAAAGGAAACAATTTATTTGGAAGCTCTATGAAAGTGACACGTCAGCGAAATTTTTTTTAAGTTATTATGAGAGCGCCACGTGGCAACGGTAGTGTGAATGCATTAAAGTCAATGCTTCTTTTTTAATATATAAAGGGATATTTTAAATGTTTGTAATTAAATAATAAATTAATGAAAAAGCAAGAAAAATTCATTGCAAAAATATTAATGTGTTGGGCTTTATTGTTGTTGTATTGATTAAATTTTGTCATACCCAAAAAATCTGATCCCATATGCGGGCTTGACAACAAAGACCACCTTTTGCTAGAGTACCGTACCTCTCACCCTTTCACAGTTCTCCTCAACAAAGATAAGAGTATGACACGTGGCAACAAACGAGATGCGCAAAAATCATATATGGATACGGAATGGATCATTTCTAAAGGCAACGCTTTCCACAGACTCAAACTTCTTAAAACACCATCTCACAAGCATTGCCCGAGAGAGAGAAGAATCAAAAACGTAGAATCAAATCAATTATTAAGCAATGGCATCGATGACCATGACAGCCACATTCCTCCCTGCCGTCGCTAAGCTCCCCTCAACCACCGGCGGACGAAGGCTCTCGGTGATCAGAGCTTCAACGAGCGACAACACAACCAGCTTACAAGTCAAGGAGACACAGAACAGCACCACGATGAGGAGGGATCTCATGTTCACAGCTGCTGCTGCGGCCGTTTGTTCCTTGGCTAAGGTAGCCATGGCAGACGAGGAGGAGCCCAAACGAGGGACAGATGCAGCTAAGAAGAAGTACGCTCAAGTTTGTGTCACAATGCCGACAGCCAAGATCTGTCGCTACTGATTCAACAATCCATCTTTCATGCCTCTCTCTCTCTATCTTTCTAATATTTCGGTTAAATTTTCTCAAACTTTGTTTGTAATCATGTACTAAATCAATTTCATATTTTGCTACTAGATTTTCGAATATAAACCAAACTTGACAAAAAGCATTGCATAGTGTCTACAATAAAGTTGCTGAAAACTAGAATAAAGCCTAGTACAATACTTATTCAAAGTGAACACAAGCTAAGAGGAGATATTGGCTTTAACCACCTGCATACGTATAGACAAACCTCTCTCATCCCACGTAGTATCCCCAAACACAGCTCCCGTCTTATCACGAACAACGCATTCACCTCTCTCTCCAGGTTTGAACGAACAGCCTCTCGATGTCATCAGAGGAACACTCAACACGTTTCTGTTGATCCCACGTGGAACAAAAAGCACATCCCTGATCGTCGTCGTCTTCTTCTTCCCTCCCTTCATCACAATCTTCACATCTCCTCTTCCTTCCGCCACGATAACAGTTCCGTCCACCAAACCAACCTTAGCCTTCTGCGTTCTGTCTAGACTGGTGAAAAGCTTCTCATGCGGAGTCATGTTGCTCGTGGCGTGGCCGTATATCATCCACATATCCTCATCGTATGTGAAGGCACCCAACTCTAACTTCGCCAGCAATATGTAGTCAACTACCAGTTCTGTCTGATTCTGAGCTTCAGTCCCGGCCCGTCTGAAGCAGTGTCTTCCATAAATCCCTTGTTTAACACCCCAGTCCCCTTCCTTAGGGATGGAATGACACTCTTCAAGGTTATGATCTTCCTTGTAGCACACGTCACACCATTTGCCAATACCAAACATAGCTTTAAGCCTGTTTCGCTTAATCTCTTGATGAACATATTCATCTGGCATCGCATCAAATCTACGAAAAAACTCAGCGAGGCTCTCGAGATTCATCGTCTTCAGATCCATTAGCTCTTCAATCACAGGAGCAGCTTCCTTGTACGACCCCGAGAGCGATCCCAAAACCTTCTTCACAACCTCGTAATCAGATTTCTGCAACTCTTCAACGATTCTCGAAACCCTAGCGAAGTAGGAAACGATCGATTCCTTTTCGCACATGCTAAGTTCCTCGAATTGGTTCTCTAGCCTACGGAGTTTCGCTTCTTCGTTACCTTTCTCGAGCGAATCCCAAAGCTCCTTGGCCGAAGCAGCCGTGATGGTCTTCCTGAAAGACGAATCCGGGAGAGAGGCTTGCAGTATCTTCAGCGCTTTGATGTCTCTCATCACGCGGTTTCTCCAGTGAGCGAGATCCGCGACTTTGATCGTCGCCGCTAACTCTGGAATCTTCGTAGGATCGGGAGAGAGTCCGTTTTCAACAACGTCCCAGAGACCTTTCTCCACGAGTGTTGTTTTCGCGGTGGGAGCCCACGTTTCGTAGTTTAGGTCATCGGAAACACCGTCTTGTGCATTCGCCGCCGCCATAGCCGTCGTAACCGTCAGGGTTTCCCAAAACTTTTGTTTGTATCTGTATATTCTCTTGGAGAGAGCGAATCGCAATACACGCGTCGCTTACTATTTATACAATGACATTAAACCAAATCGTAAACCCTCTTTCGGTGTAGGAGGCATTTCAAGATAAGCTCGGGATCTCGATTCGGTTTATCTTAACTGGAGAGGATATTTTCGGTTTAGATTCACCTCTAGCCCTGAGCGGGGTTCTATTCGGATTTCAAATTTTAAAATTTTTGGTTTTTCCAAATTTTGGTGGAATTCAGTTCAATTTGGCATTATAATGTCTCTAATAAAATCTTTGAAGCTATTAAAAACTGAAAAGTATCTATGTTAATAAAATTGTCAAACTATTTAAATCAGATAAAATATTTGAATTTACAAAAAAAAAAAAAAACTGGTATAAAAACTGTCGAAATCTTCAAATATTTTCAAATTTTAGTTTGGATTTCGATTACAATAGGTTCTCCAAAATACTCAATAGGCCTGGGCGTTCGGTTCGGTTCCGGTTCGGTTCTCGGTTTTTCGGTTATAAAAATATATGAACCATTCGGTTATCTATGAAATTCAGTTCGGATCCGGTTCGTTTCTTTTCGGTTTCGGGTCGGTTCAGATAACAATTATAAGAACCGACTAATTTCCAATAAATTTGTGGTTTCAATTCAGTTACAGTTCGGTTCCGGTTTTTTTGGGTTAATTTTGGATGATTCGGGGTAAAAAACAATTTATTGGAGATTTTTTGGATATAAATAGGGTGTAATTTGGATAAATTTTATTATTTTGGATAAAAACTATTCGGGTAATTCGGTTCTTTAGGATAATTTGGATAATTTAAAATACTCTAGATAAAAAAAAATATTCGAGTATTTCGATTTTTTTGGATAGTTCGGTATATAAGTAGTGAGTTTTGAATATTTAGTATTTTTAATACTGAATATAATTAATATTTTTAGGTATATAAATTTTATTTCGGATATTCGGATACCCATTCGGTTTTCGGTTCGGTTTCGGTTTTTCGGTTATAGAAATATAGGAACCGTTCGGTTATCTTTGAACTTTGGTTCGGTTTCCGATTCGGTTCGGTTCCGGTTCGATTTTCGGTTTCTATGCCCATGCCTAATACTCAATATCAAAGTATAAACATTACCGAATCATTCGGGTATTTCTTTTTATCAGAAAAAAAAAATTCCTACCGGATTCCTATTTTGTTGGGCTCGAATTAAGTTTAGAATTCGGTTAAATGCCAAGCCTATTCACTCTTTGAATTCGGTTGATACGGAGTTTTCGAAATCAAATACGGGTTGGTCTGGTTTAGTTTAAATGGGTTGATCCGATTTAAGTTATTAAACCTTACACCGCACGCAAGTAATTCTCTCCAACGATGGTCACAAGAGTTTTGTTGATTGTTTAAACTTGGGATTAACCACACCAAGAAAAATGTTTGGAAACTAGATTAATACCAAAGCCGTCCAAGGATTAAAAGACAACACAGACTGATTCATACTACTGCAGTAGCAAACTAGCAATAAAACGACCAAACTGAAAACATGATAACACCAAACCAAAAGAGAAAACAACACATACGTCCACCTTTCGAGTTACGTTCAGTACCAAAGTGCAAAGCATAGAGCTAACTAAGAGGTGAGATTACCTTCTTCAACCACATTCAAACGCAGAGCTGGTCCTCTCTCATCCCACACAGGCTCCCCAAACACCGCCCCAGTTCGGTCGTGGAAGGTGCATTTCTTTGGTTCCATTCTTGCTGAATAGCCTCTTGCGGTCAACTGATCAAGACTCAGCACGTTTTCTTTCAACCCAGGAACGAAAAGCACGTTCTTCATCGTCTTCTTCTTCTTCCCATCCTTCATCACAATCTTCACATCTCCTCTTCCTTCCACTCTGAGAACTTTTCCGTCTGATAATCCAACATACGCTTTATGTGCTCTGTCTAAAGCAGAGAAGTACTTGTCGTTTGGAGTCATATGGTTCGTGGTACCACAGGGGTGTACCATCCACACATCCTCATCACAAGTTCCATCACCTAAAGCTTCCTCTGCGTGCATCAAGTACTCAACTTCAACTTCCTCCACTTGCTGCTCCTGATTCTTTCCCTTGCAGTCTCTCGCATAGTGCCCTCGTTCTCCACACTGAAAGCACTTACCACGCCTTGCTCCACTCGAACTCCCGTTTCTAGGGTTGTAATAACAATCCTCCTCGTTGTGGTTCCTCTTCTTGCACATACCACACCACTTGCCACGCTTCGAGTCAAGACTCACACCCTTCACCATCAGAAGGCAAACCTCCTCGGATACAAAATCATAAAAATCGAAAAAATCAGGAAGACTTTCAAGAGGCATGTTCTCCATAATCTCCGCGTTCTCTTCCAAACACGGGGCTGCGATCTTATACGGCATCTTGAGCGAACTCAGCACCTTCATGTTAACCTCGTACATGGATTTCACTCTGTTCAAACGACTCATATCTTCGAGGATCACCGTAACTCTATCAACGTAGGATTCAATCGCCTCTCCTTCATTCATGCTGAGTTCTTCCAACTGCTTCTCTAACCGAACTAGCTCCACCGCTTTGTTACCGTTTTTGAGCAAATCCCAAGCGTCTTTTATAACGCCCCGACCGCCCACGGCTAATGGGCCACCCACGCCCGCTCTCTCGGCCTGTGGGCCCCATTTTGTCTGACGGTCGGTCCGTTAATTTTTCCAAGGCTCAAAATCATTGTTTACTGACCCTGCAATCACCACCCGACATTTTTCCGTGCTTTGGCCTCACTCGCACGCTATCGCGAATCATTTCCCGATAGGTCACCCATCCTTCCACTACTCCAGCTCAAGCACGCTTAACTTTGGAGTTCTTTCAGGATGTGCTCCGAAAAAGGTAAGTCAACTTTGGTGGCATAGGTAGCCAAATCAATTATCTTAAGCCTTTTCACATATCACAACTCGGGATGTTACAATTCACCCCCTCTCAAAGAACGCAACGTCCTCGTTGCGCCCCACGACAGGTCTCAAGACGCCTCTCGGGTCAGAACCGAGATGGCTAACCAGCTCTGATACCACTTATAACGCTCCGACCGCCCATGGCTAATGGGCCACCCACGCCCGCTCTCTCGGCCCGTGGGCCTCATCCTGTCTGACGGTCGGTCCGTTAATTTTTCCAAGTCTCGAAATCATTGTTTACTGACCCTGCAATCACCACCCGATCTTTTCCCGTGTTTTGGCCTCACTCGCACGCTATCGCGAATCACTTCCCGATAGGTCACCCATCCTTCCACTACTCCAGTTCAAGCACACTTAACTCTGGAGTTCTTTCATGATGTGATCCGAAAAAGGTAAGTCAACTTTGGTGACATAGGTAGCCAAATAAATTCTCTTAAGCTTTTTCACATATCACAACTCGGGATGTTACATCGGGATGTTACATCTTTGGCCGAAGAGGCAGAGAGAGTCTTCCTGAAGGCAGAGTTCGGAAGAGATGGTTGAATTACCTGAAGCGCTTTGGTGTCTTTCACCACGAGATCTCTCCATTTCGAAAGCTCCAGGTTGAATCGTCGCTGATAGCTTTGGATTCTTCAATGGATCCGGTGGCACTCCGTTTTCGACGACCTCCCAAAGTCCTTTCTGGATCAGTGTGGTTTTGGTGGATGGAGCCCAGGTTTCGAAGTTCAGTTCGCCGGAGATCTTCTTCGTCGATGCAGCCAAAGCCGTAACAGTTAGGGTTTTTAAAACTTTGGAGAGAATGAATAGACAAACTATTAGCGGAAGACTTTCTATTTTATATTCAGTGGGCATTTACATCGTAACCGTAGACCCTAACTTTCATTTTGAAATCCAATGAAACGTTTCAAATTTCAAAAACGGTTTTGGTTCAGTTTTAACGTAGTTGGAGAACTTGAGTGTGTTTGGTCAAGCATTCCGGTTTGGTTCGGTTCGAGGAGATGTGTTGTTAATTAATAATCCGATTAAAATCTGTTTATTATACAGATTATCTATTAAATCTGTGTGGGTGTCCGGCTAGAGGCGTCCGGCCCTTCTTCTTTGATCATGGCTAGTGAAAAGAAAGATCAGCCATCGTGTTGTAGTCCATAAACACATGTGGCCGAGGTCCATGACCTAATATGCGTGATATGGTCCACGGCAAGAAAGGTCATGGGACGCCATCATATATTAAGATAGGACTCCAAAGACTAATGAATGTAGCATTGCCAAAGGCAAGAAGAGTCGATGGTCATGTATGAGGTCCATGAGTGTATTTGGCTGCAGAGCCATAGTTCAATGAGATCGTAAAACTTATTACAGCAATAATCATTGATCACATCTTGATCTTAGACACTCATGAGACAAGTTATAAACATGTATAGGCGAGATCTATGACTCAACATGAATCGATCAGATTAGAGTGTGGTTGATATACATCCGTGTAAAAAAGATGCACCGGGACATAGACTTATGACTTGAGATTACAAGTTCATGGCACCATGCTCAGCATGTATATTGTCTGTAAGTTTGACCGACCAAATTAAGAGTAGTCGACAGCAAAGATTCACTTATTGACCATGCTCACACGATGTCATAAGACATGAGAAAAGACCGGAGAGGTCAAAGTAATCCAGTTACGGTTCAGTAATAAACTTGGCCGATTTGTTTACTTCCTACCTGCACGTTCAGGAAGCTCACGCATCAGATGCGTAGGCTGAAGAACTTCCACTGAGGTTCACATCAGGGGGAGTAGTACGTGTTGTACTCTTTTTCCTTCATCATGGTTTTGTCCCACTGGGTTTTTCTGATAAGATTTTAATGAGGCAACATTAAGCGTATTACAATCCCTGAATGGTTATGGCATCCAAGGGGGAATGTTATAAATCAATTGGTGGACGTCCATAACCGGCCCAAACCCTAGAGAGAGAGACGGTCCAAACCCTAGAGAGAGAGGCGGTGGCCGCGGCATAGAGAGAGAGGGAAAGTCGGCTAGAGACTTTCATTCTTCTAGTTTTCCTATTTTATCTATGTTTATGATTTGTAATCTTTCCATTTATCTCTCATGTAACCCTTATATAAAGGGATCTCTTATTTATTAATAAAACACAGAAATATTCAAACCTAAAAACATTCGTTTTACAACAACTCATTATCTTTTCCACCTTATTTAACAATATCAAATCTACTATCAAACTTGAAGATAACCTAAGCAGTGATATTGAGTGGCATTTACATCGTAACCGTAAACCCTTTTGAAATCCAATAAAACGTTTCAAATTTCGAAAGGGTTTTGGTTCAGTTTTAAGGAAATTGGAGAAACCAAGTGTGTTTGGTCAAACATTCGGTTCGGTTCGAGGAGATGCCTTATAGATTAATATATCCGATTAAACTTAAATACACTGGTGAACTTGGCTAATAATAATATGAGGTTTTTTTAATTGGTTACTAGGATGAGAAAATTTATATGAAAATTATTTTAAAAATATCGTATAGAAAAAAATTTATATTATTGATCGAATTAATATATTTGGCACTTAAACAATTTTTTTTAAAAAAAAATTTAATTACATAATTTGTTTACTAATGAACTGATCCCATTTTTAAAAATATTTTAGGTCAAAAATTTATTTATCGCATAAAAACCTAACGTTTAGGCCGAAGAATCTCATGCCTACTATTTGGTTACAATGAAACTATGTCATCTCGGTTTTATATCATGATTTAGCAATTTAAAAATTAATTATGGTTATGAGAAGTTTACGTTCACGTGCCAATCCTATCTATCTTCGATATTTATCTCTTTTTGTGTCATTTTGGCTATTGCTCGATATAAATATTGATTTTCGAGTTTATTCTCATTTCTTTCTTTTATTTTGGTCTGAGATTTAGAAAATGTTTAAGATTCAAAATTATTGAAGAGATACATACTTAGGTTAAGATCTGCGCCTTGTGCAGAATAAATATTTATTTTATATTTTTCTGCATAATATGAAATAATAAAATAATAATTATATATTAAATAACTAACAAATCAGTTACTATTATGAAATAAATATGCTTGCACATATAAATCAAATGACCGCTCTTGTTTATTCGCAATCATTTTAGAATAAATAAATCAAAACACAATCTTATCTATCGTATATAATATATAATTAAATTTAAACGATACGAAGTATATATATATTAACATAAACACCTATTAAAATAAAATCATTTATTTATTTGATTTTATTATCATTGTATCTTATTATAGAAAACAATTTAAAAATTGATCACAAAAGTTTATGCGAGACTTTAACAGTTTTAATAATTTATACTCGTTTTGAAAAATTTAAAATACAACATATACAAAAAAAATCTAAATTTTTAATATATGATTAATGTAATTGTGGAATTTATTTTAATAGTAAATAATTAAACAAAAATGATAGAAAGCATACATATTATTAGCAATTCTTCTAATTAAAATCATTAATTACTATATATATCATAATCACATTAGTTAATTCCATAGGTTTTATTTAAGGAAATAATATATAATAAATAGACATCTTGATTTAGTTAATATCATATGATATCAGTTGGTATTAAATGTTTCTAGTGAGATATAAAAATCGAATTGGACCAACATGTTTTTCAATTTCAATGTGATGCTGACACGTATGATTAATTAACTACCTAATTGATTGACACATAAGCAATAAACCTTTTTTAATTATTACAAAATTGAGGTTACATCTTTTCAAATGTTCCTTAATTGATATATAGAGGATGGTTCGTATGTAACTAGGAGTCTAGGACTAGTTATTCTTGTGAAAAGTTCAATGTAGTTAAGCCTGGTTCAACGAACAAATTGATCCGGTTGATTTAACCCAACGCCACACGCGCGAGTTTCCCTCTCTACTGATGGTCAACAAGAATTTCGCTGGTTTTGACTTGTGATTTAGGACTAAGACGCCAAGGTTCCAAAAATATTCGATGCATTTGAATGATTGATTAACAGTCGCATTTGAATGATGCTTAAGCAGTGGTTGAGATTTGATCCAGCACATCTACAAACTTGGTTTACTCCAAAGACCTAATGATATTTGGAATTTGTCACAAGGGTCACAACATACACTAGAGTGATCTAAATTGTTTTCTTTAAAACTAGATTAATGTCGATAAACTATGAGACCGGACTAACCCATTACCGCAACACTCATGTATGCATTAGCCTTCTAATCACCTGCAAACTCATAGAGAAATCTCTCTTTACAAATTAACTTCTAAGTTAAGTTGTTGAACTTTGCTAGTAAAACTAGAATAGTCTAGCATCTAGAGGTATTGTGGACTAGTGATGGTTGTTAAACTCTAGAGGTCTTAATGTCAGTGTATAGTAAGTAACAAATCTACTATAAGAGTGCATGTGCAAGAGAGTGTGAGGTATGAGAGTATGGTTTCAACAATGAAGTTTCTCTCATCTCTCTAAATCATTTCATCAAACCGAGAATCAAAAACAAAGAGGAGAATGATAATGGAAATCTGATTCAAATGAAAAGTTCAACACTTTTGACTACAAAGAAAGTTGATGATAGCTCATAAGATAATTACTAAGATTACTGATTATAAAACACACAAAGACTAAAACTCAAGCCCAAAGACTTAGTCTAAATTGCCAAGTTTTCCAGCTTATTTAAAAATATCAAGACTACTATAAAACTTGAAGATAAACTCAGCACCGAGATTACATTCACAGAAGAGATGGTTCAATATCAAAGAAAAGTTTTAAACTTTCAATTCTAAATTGCCAAATTTTCCAGCTTATTTAACAATATCAAGTCTACTATAAAACTTGAAGACAGACTCAGCACCAAGATTACATTCACACAACCTTGAACCTCATGAAAAAGCCTCTCTTTTCATCCCACCAAGCTTCACCAAACAATGTTCCAGTCGCCCGATCCCTAATAGTAATCAGCTTCGGTCCCATCTTAACAACATATCCACATTAATTCATCTGGCCAACACTCAAAACGCTTACCACAATCCCCGGAACGTAAAGCACATCCTTGATCGTCTTCATCTTCCCTTTCCCTTGTCACGGTCCTCACATCTCCTATCCCTTGTGCCTCGACAGTATTCCCGTTGATGAACGTTACCTTGTCTCTCTTTGTCTTATCCAGCGTAATGAAATACTTCTCGTTGGGAGTCATATGGTTGGTGGTGTTGGTGTATATATACCATCCACATGTCCGCATCGAATGACACATCAGGCGCTTGTTCTAGCATCTCCCAGAGTTCCTTGGCCGAAGTAGCGGAAAAGGTCTTCTTGAAAATCGAGTCCGTGAGAGAAGACTGCAGTATCTCGAGAGCTTTCATGTCCTGTCTCACGAGATCTCTCCATCTGCAAAGCTCGTCGAAATCAAGAGTCGCTGCTGGGTCTGGATCCCTGGATGGATGCGGCAGGACTCCGTTCTCGACGACGTCCCAAAGTCCTTCGTTCCTTAGGGTGATTCTCATCATCAACGACCAGGCTCCAAAGTTTAGCTCATCGGTAATGAGTTCGTGTAGAGACGGTGTTCTCGCGGTAGCCATAGGTGCTTTCTTTAGTCTTGGAGAGCCCCCAAGGTGGCATTATTTCAAACCCTAAATCCTAGTACAAATTTGAAATTTGAATTCTTATTTGGGCGGCCATTACCGGATAAACTACTGTACTAGGATAAAACCTGCGTCTTGTGCATGGCGAATGTATATGAAAATTATTTAAAAAATATCGTATAAAAAAATTAAAATTTATATTCTTGATCAAGCGGGAGAAGCTGGTGCTTCGAGCCGCCACTAAATTATCAATAATACCGGCCACAAAATTACATAAATATTCAATAGCTCAACTGGTAAAGCATAATTTTAGTGCATATGAGCTGAGGAGTTCTACATAACCTATTGACATTTTTTAAATTTCTTTTCTTCTTATACAAGTAAATATAAAAAGGCCTCATTTTTAGATTTGCTTCCAGCTCAATAATTACTAGAACCGACTCTGGTTCTTGTTATGTAATTAATTTGTGTAAGTTTCAATACTTATCGTCGTTTCAATTGTTGCGTTTTGATTAGTTGTACGATACAAACGTTGTATACCCCAGTTCTGGATCAACAGACTCGGTCCGGTTTTTGGTTAGTTGATTAGATGAACGATATAACTAATTTACTGTTAAGCCCATGGTTGAGCTTAACGGACTGTGACAGAAATTGAGGGAGAATAGAGTAAGAATATGAGATGAGAAAATAAGATTAGGGAGAAAGAAAGTTTTGAGTTTTAACCCAAATGTTTGTTGATTGTTCTATGCGATAAAGAGTTTATAAAACCAAACAACCTAAGACAGTGGCAGAAAATGTAATTAAGTGGATAATCTGAACTTGAGCCGTAGACTTTCTGTTCAAGGAAGGAAGAGTCAAGGAGAAGATCTTGTAGAAGTGATCAAAAGGCACTTGAGGACCTCGTGAAGGGACACATGGATGTGAAAGACACACATGTCTTTGAGCAGCAGACCTCTACAATGAGATTGAGGTCTATAAACGAGATAGAGAGGAGCTTGAGATACAGGTGGAACAGCTTGCTATGGACTATGATATACTGAAACAGAAGAATCATGATATCTCATACAAGCTAGAGCAGAGCCAACTGCAAGAATAGTTGAAGATGTTGGGAGATTTCAGAGAAAGGAAACTGAATATTATGTTGATTGAAAAAGCTTACGAAACAAGTTACAAAATACTGAATACTTAAATAAAGAGATAACTATCCATGATCCCACAGTAATAAAAACAAATAATAAACTCCTAATAACTAGGAAACAACCCACGTTAAATTAAACCACAAACCCAATACTTTCTAATTTCTAGATTGACTTTGAATCAATCAACACTCCCCCTTGATTCAAAGTTTCACACTCCCAACTTAGCTTTGAAAAACTCATGCTTTGCTTGAGGGAGGGACTTGGTCAGGATGTCAGCCACTTGCTCATTTGTTCCATAGAACTTCATTGTAATCTTGCCTTATGCTACAAGCTGGCGAATGAGAGGATGTTGAACATCAATGTGTTTGAACCTGCTATGAAATGCTGGATTCTTTGTAGTTTCAACCTGTTCAAGACAAAAATCAGCTAACAACTTCCTTAACAATAGAACTTTCTTTGTTGTTGTACCTACTGGAACATACTCAAATTCAGATGATGGTAGTGCCACAGATTCTTGATTCTTTGTGCTCCAAATAACAAAACCAGACCCAAAACTAAAGCAATTTCCCGAATTGCTTTTCATATCATCCAAATTTCTTGACCAGTCGCTGTCTGTCCAACCGACAAACTTGAAATTGAACAAGTTCGAAAACCACATACCATAATTATTTGTTGTGAGTGCCTTCTTACAATCAGACATGTTGAACTTCTTCACCAAAGCAACCACATACTTCTTTTGAGATGCAAAGATTCCATCTTCTCCCTGCTTCTTCTTTATGTAGAACTCACATGTAGAATTCTTCTCAATAGATTGCATGTCCTCTTTTATTGCAATCTGCCACTCAAGAGACTTCTCCGCTTCTTCAAAATACATGCTAGAAGCATACAGATGATCATATTTCTTCAGGAACTTCAACCTATTCACATTACCTTGACGCAAATGCCACAGGTTTGTCTATGCATCACCTTTAACTGTGCAACCAAATCTTGTGCAACCAAATATTTCCCTTGAAAAGTTAATACGTCAAGAGGAAACATCTTGTTACATGTCATGTGAATAAGTGCTAAAACTTGTCCTGTCTTTTTATCAGTTATTTCACACGCATCATCATCAAACACAACCTTGTAACCACTTGTGAGAAGCTGTTCAACACTTAGCAGCTTATGAACAAGACCAGGAACATACTGCACAACATATAGAACTTTAGCATCACCTTGTTCTGTTTTGATGGCAATAGTTCCTTTTCCTTCAACTTTCAGTGTCTTGTCATCTCCAAGCCTAACTTCACTCTTCTTTGACCCATCAATCTCATTGAATAACGACTTTGTTCCTGCCATGTGATTGGAACAACCGCTATCCAAAAACCAGACCACATCAGACGCACTTGTGCAAGTAGAACGCGTCATGAACAGCATACTCTCTTCTTCAACATCTTGCAAATTAAGATTTCTACTCATTCTTTTGTTTGGAGCAGCACTCACCCTCCATGTGCCCAAACTTCTTGCAATACCTACACTGAATATTGCTCTTGAACTGAATCTGATCCTCGTATCCACTGCTGTGATAACCTTGATCCTCGTATGAACCTTGGTGTTGATTCTGCTCAATGAATCCACCTCTTCCTCTTCCATAACCACGGCCTCGACCATGATATCCACCTCTGCCTCAGCTTCCATAATACCGAGATCTTCCATTCTCTAAAGAATCTCCATTCACTTGAAAAGCTTTCTCTTCAGAACTCATCAATTCATCAAATGTGTATGTGCTCAGATCATTCGACTCAATGATTGTGGGAAACTCACCATAAGCCTTCATCTGATTCACAATGGTAGACATTCTACCCAAGTAGTACTCTTCAACAGTTTCCTTCTGTTCCATGGAAAGAGTTTCAAACTTTTGCCGTAAAGTTTGTAACTTCACCAGGATCACATTTTGTGTTACCATATACTCCTGCTTCAGAATCTCCCACGCTTCATGAGCTGTGTTTGCTGCAGAGATCCTTGAGAGTATATCATCATCCAATGCCGTTTGGATGAAAAATAGTGCCTTTGCATCTTTTTTTCTTCTCTCCCGTATATGTTGATCAGGTTCTGCTGGATTCCCATCTTCGAAACCAGTTTCCACCAGAACCCATAGTTCCTGCGATCGAAACATAGTCTTCATCTTGAGACTCCATAGATGATACTTTTCACCTTTGAAAATCGAAACAAGGGCCTGCCTTGAACCGTTGCTCGCCATCATTTCTTCTTCTTGTTTGTTTTAAGAGGATTGAAACCTGGAAAATTACTTTGCTCTGATACCACAACTGTTGGGAGATTTTAGAGAAAGGAAGCTGAATATTACGTTGATTGAAAAAACTTAGGAAACAAGTTACAAAATACTGAATATTTAAATAAAGAGATAAACCCATGATCTCACAATAATAAAAACAAATATTAAAATCTTAATAATTAGGAAACAAACCACGTTAAACTAAACTACAAACCCAATACTACAATTATTGGGAGATTTCAGAGAAAGGAAGCTATATTACTTTGATTGAAAAAACTTAGGAAACAAGTTACAAAATACTGAATATTTAAATAAAGATATAAACTACCCATGATCCCACAACAATAAAAACAAATAATAAACTCTTAATAACTAGGAAACAACCCACTCTAAATTAAACCACAACCCCAATACCTCTTAATTTCTAGATTGACTTTGAATCAATCAACAGAATATGCAATATAAATGTTCATCTACTCTTGTGAATGTGACCGAGCTTGAAAACCAAGAGGAGAGCCTTAAATCTGAGCTCAAAAAGGAGTCCGAGGAGTCTTTGTCCCGGATCAAGCAACTTGAAACACAAAAGGAAGAAGAGATGGAGAAACATGCTCGAGTATGATACTGATGTTGTGCACGATGTAAAGTGGAGCAGGAGGAAAGAGCTATTCATCAACGGAAGAGGCCTTGAGGAAGACGAGGTGGAGCAACGATAATGTAGCAGGGAAGCTACATGATGAGTTCAAGAGACTCTATGAGCAGTTGGATTCAATGTTTGCATCAAATGAGAAAGTTGCTACGGGCAGAAGCTAATGAATCAAGAATGCAAAAATGTGAACTAGAATAGATACTCAAGAACGCTAACGATGAGCTTACGAGAAAACCAAGCTGAGCATATGAGGCAAAGCTCCAACACTTTTTATTTATACAATGCGTCATTATTCCAAATCCTATAAGTTAAATTTGGTTAAGTCTGATCAATTAAATGGTCTGATCCGGTTAAGTGAATTAATCCTTACACCACATGCATGTGTTTGAACATAACGCCAAGATGACAAGATACATTTGAAGGATGATTGAAGCAGTATTGAGAAATAGTTCCATTGAGATTTGATTTACCACATACTTTTTTTTTAATAACCCGGTGTATTCTGACCCCCACCAAAATGGGTCCAGACTAGCAGAGAGTGTCCATAACACAGCCAGATTTACGACAGACTTTGCTAGATCCATTAATCAATTTTCTCAGATCAACCAAACTGAAAACTTTAGCAATCGAACCAAGATCCACATAGATATAGCCTTACGTAATGATTAGAGGTGATGTTACATATAAAAGACCAACGTCTCCACCTTAAGAGTTAATCTACTACCAAAGCAACTAAGATATGAGATCACCTTCAATCATGGTAGTGCCTGAATAGAAGTTTTCAGTGTGGAAATTATATATATTTTTGTAGGGCCCAAAAGACATAAATTCTACGTAGCTTTACTGGTAAGAGCGTTAGGTTATATATTAAAAACTATGAGTTTTCATGCACCATGCGGAAAAATATTAATTTTAAATATAATATTTTATTTTAAAAGAAATTTTTAATTTACATTTGGACATTATTTTTAAAAAAAAAATTAATTTCAAAGGTTTGAAAAAAAATCAGAAGTATATTTTTGCAATCTTATTTCTTTTGATTTGGTTTACCTATTTTAATTTAATTTTATTTAATTTTTAATAAAATTAAAATTAAATTTTATGAAAATCGTTTTTAATTATACTCTATCTGTTTCATATTAAGTGTCATTTTAACATTTTATTCTTGTTACAAAAGAATGTCATTTTAGAATTTCAATGCAAAAAAATATTAATTACAAATGCATTGATTTTAGGGAGAATTGGAGACACTTTGAACTTTTGTTTGTCACAATAAGACTTCTCATATTTTTACTAATTCTGTACATGTTTTACCCTTCTTTAATGGAAACAATAGTAAATTGTATTTTAAAAATGTAGAAAAATATGAAAACTGTTGGAAACATTAGTATGACAATATATATGTTTAAACTTTTTTTTTACAAAAATTAGAATCATATTTTATTTTATCTTCTAGGTACAGTTAGAAAACTCATTCTGGTAATCTATCTAGTTTATATGTCCGATTCTAAGTTTAAAACAAAGATATATCAAGGGTATATACCGTAAACTAACATTTTTTGTATATTCTAGCACAGATAGAATCGATTACGTTATAATCAAGAAAGATGTCTTCAGTCTACCCACAGTTTGATAACGATATATAGCCACAACTCAATGATATAGGTAGGTTATACTACGTGACATAACTTGTTCTGCCTTTTACCTTATATGACGCATACAGGAAGAATACATTTTTCACCTCCTATACGGTGTTCTGGTTAGGTAGTGTACATATTCTACACAAATCGTGAAAATATGGAAACTTCCTATTCGGTTAAAGAAGTTTCCTAAATCTAAACTAAATCTACCATAAATCTCTCAAAATATATTTGAGAATATTTTATCCACGTTCTTCTCCTCCTCCTCCTCCCACGATCTTTTTCTCTTAGTTTGTGTTTCTCTGTTCTTCATCCACAAATTCATCGCTTCTCTCTATCAGTACAACCTGGTTCTAATCTATGTTAAATCTGGTGAATGGGTGTCTAGTTGCAGTGAAGAGTGGAGTTTCGTGGTAGACAAAGCAAGGCGTTGTCGAATGGTAACATTAGAAACTACTACTCCATTGGAGAAACTCAAGAGGATCGTGTGTGAGGATTATGGGGTGGACCATAATGTTCTTAATACCGAGTTCACTTATTTGATGGTGAATCAAAGAGGGAATCCTCCAATTATTATCACCAATGATCGGCAAGCATCTAATTTTGTGGCGTATGCAAAGAGGGATTCATCTACTATCTTGTGTGTCACGTTCTCTGGTTTGGGTGTAAACCAAAAAGAACGAGTCAATATTGATTTGAATAAGGAGGATTTGAATAAGGAGCCGTGTGATTCAAGTAATGTTGAGGATGAAGAAGTTCCTGAGATAAATCGAGCAGATTTTGTGAAGCCGTCAAAGGAGTCTTGTGATAAAAGGAAGGATCATGTCGCTGTGGATGGTTCCGGTGATGCTGGGTTAAGGAGTAAAAACAATGGAGACAATGAAAAGGAGGGTCAAGCTTGGAGAGGAGATTTCGTGAAGAAGGATCAAATTTTCAGAAGTAAAGGGGTTCTGAAGGCCACAATGGAAATTTTGGCGATGAAGAATAATTTCGATTACACTGTTTTCAAATCCACGAGAAAATGGTGGTATATTCGATGTAAGGATGCATTGTGCAACTGGACTGTGCGTGCAGAAGGTATAGATGGGTCTACATATTTCATGATCAACCAGTGCGAGGGAAGACATTCATGTGCTCCTTCAAAGAAAAGGAAATTCGGAAAAACAACATCGGCAAGAACAATTGGGACTCTGATATAACATCGATTTGATAATGCAAACGATGGCCCAAAAGAAAATGACATCATTCAATTTATGAGATTGGAGCATAGTTGTGAGATTACTTATTGGCACGCTTGGGAAGCTCGTGAGTTTGCTATTGCAGCTGCTAGAGGTATACCAGATCGCAGTTATGCTAAAATCCCAGCATATTTGCATATGATTAAAGAAGCTAATCCTGGTACGCATACTCACTATGAAACTGATGAGAAGGGAAGATTCATGTATCTATTTGTGTCATTTGGGCAATCAGTTAGAGGATTCTACAATGCAATGCGAAGGGTGATTGTTGTTGATGGAAATTTTCTGAAAAATAAATACAGAGGAGTTCTACTTGTTGCTACTACTGTAGATGGTAACTCTAATTTGTATCCGATTGCATTTGGGTTGTTGAGATTCGGAGAATGACGATTCATGGGGGTGGTTCTTCAGATAGTTGAAAGTGGTTTTTGCTGATTGTCAAGACCTAGCTTTTGTCTCAGATAGAAATGCATCTATTTCTAAAGCGATTGGGACTGTCTACCCTCAATCAGCACATGGAATTTGCATTCATCACTTGTTGACCAATGTGGTTGCATTTTTCAAGACAAAAGGGTTGACTGCCTTGGTGGAAAAAGCTTCACGGGCATATATGTACACTGAATTTCAGGAACGTATCACCGAAATTTTTGAAATGAGTCCTGAGCTTGGAAGATATCTGCGGGAGGCTGATGTGCGCAAATGGACTCGTTCTCTCTTCCCTGGTGAAATGCATGACATTAGGACCACAAACCCTACAGAGTCGATAAATTCAGTTCTGAGAATACCTAGAGAATATCCGGTTATTCCTTTGCTAGATAGTATAAGAGAACTGTTGACTTGATGGTTCTATGAGTGTCGCTTGGTAAGCTCTAAGCATCTTGATCCTTTAACCACTAAGGTGGAGAAAAAGATTGATAGGAGAATTGTGAAGGCAAATGTGAATGGAATGTCCCTACTGAGGTTAAACTTGCTAAGGTTTGACCACCAGAGATAAGAAAGAGTGCTGGTCGGCCAATAAAGAGAAGGTATGAATCAGTAGAAGACAAGATAAAATCTTCTCAAGGATCAAGAAAGAATAAAAAGCACAAGTGCAGTCGTTGTGGTACGGAATGACACAAGAGAGGAACATGTGATTTACCCATCTAGTTTGTTCTGTGTGTTCTGCTGCCTCTGTTTTGTTTCTTATTGATCTTGAAACATAGTGATCTTCTTTTTAACTATTTGACTATTTAGTATTTGCTAAACTCTTGAGACTAATCGATCTATGTTTGTGACAATTTGTTTTTTGCAAAATTATTGGTTCTAGTAGATGATAATCACCAAGAAATAACAAGAAACATAGTCTTAAACTTGTTTGAAAAAAACAACAATTTGGGGCATCACATGAACATCATGCATATGCAAGGTACATGAAGACCATCGCCAACCAACACACAAACAAAGCTTTTATGATCCTTAATTCCCTAATGCATTCTCTAATCTTCTCTTCACAATGTGCAATTGCATCTTCCATCTCTTCAATTCTACTCTCATGGCCTTTCATCATGGCCTCACCAACTCTCACTGATTTCTAAAACTCGATATTGTCAACAAGCAGCACGTCAAACAGGTCCTGGAAGTCTTCAATTTCCTCAACAACCGACTTATCAGTCCATTTGAATAAGTGGCTTTTGTCCTTCATCATTAACATCAAATAAACAGTTAGATTGAAACAAAGAAAAAGTTCCATGATCATAAGACTAACCTTCTCAGATCCCATCGGACAACGATGAAATAATCTTCCTGGATTTTTAACTCTGTTTGAAGTGAAACGAGACACTGCCTCACCGCAATTGCATCTCGTGGGAATTCCACGTTGTTTGGCGACTCGATCTGTTGGAGTGGATGAAGAATTGGCCGAAGACATGATAGAGTCGATCTCCAAATTTTCGCCGCTGTTATTCTCTCTGTCGAGGAAGAATGAGGAAGAAAAGGGGATAGGTCAAAATAATTAGCTAAACGACGTCGTTTCATACTTCTATAATGTGTATTCTACCAAAGGTAGATCATGAAATAATCACAAAATATACGACTAAAACAACCTACCAAACGTATGTACTTTGTCTTCGAATCCTCTAAATTAGTTTCAAAACATGGAACAAAGAAAGTGGTCTGACAATTGATCATATGATAATTAGTATAAATTTACATTACTAGTGAATAAATAGATGTCATGTGTGTTTGGGGTTATGATTTTGACTTTGGTTAGAGTTAAGGGTTTAGGGTATATTTGAGGTTATGGGTTTAAGGTTTAGGGTTTATTTAGGGTTTAAGGTTTAGGGTTTATTTAGGGTTTCAGGTTGGTTTATGAATGAAAGATATATTCTGAATGTGTTTTTGATCCTCAGGTTTTATGATCATGTAGTACACAAACAAAAATCAAATTAGAAGAACTTAAATTCAAATTAGAAGAACTAAAGATAGAATTGTTCAGAAAATCAAACAAAGATCAAATTAGAAGATCAATTTGTTCAGAAAATCAAATTAGAAGAACTAAAAATCCTACAAAAACAAAGATAGAATTGTCACATAATTCCTCGAAAATCCAAAGCTAGAGTTGTCACAAATTTTCATCCAAACAAAAGCTAGAGGTTTCTACATAATTAGATACATAATCAATCTTCGAGGTCAAAGACCCCTTCTCTCTCCCATGCTGAAGGTACATATCGTGTCATTGCCTCAGCGTAAATGGGATCGTGTGCAGCCTCCCATAAATCCACACCAATCTTCTGTATGCAACCCATTATTATTTCATCATCCAATAAACTGAGGTCAATACCAAGCAGATGGCATTCCAAGTGCTTGAGTGCGTATGCACCGCAGTCACAACAAGACTTGTTCAATCTCGTCTTCATAGGCACATCCACGATTGAATATGATGCGAGGAGTACCTGCTTCTGTCTTTCAGGTGGTGCAACAGCCTTCACTATCCTAGGAATCATAGCAGCAAACTTCTCAACGTATTGTCAATTCCTTCCCCCACCGCAGTCAAAGACTTCCACCCTTTTTTCAATAATGTTGATGCAGACGGCAACCCAGTGATTACCTGCATAGTACAATACTAAATTTGTAAATGAAACCCAACTGAAAACTAAGACGTGTAGAGGAGTGAATGATTACCATTTACAAACAAATGAAAGTAGAGACGATCAACATCGACACCCCAAACTTGATCAGTCCGCCCATGAGATGGAAGCTCTCATCTGCCGTACCAAAGAAAATCAGGCAATTCATACGTTTTTTTGTTAGGAAAGAACTTGTTGTATGCATCGTCGATTTGGAGGCAGAACATAGCATTCAAGAAAGCAACACGGCTTGGAGCCCAACGCTTCAAAGTTGTGTTGACTCGCCATATAAACATAACTGCATTCATTTCCTGAATATTCCCAACGAAAATAAACTAATGTAGCAACGAAGATGTGTTACAAAGATAAATTCAACAAATTAGTACAAGAAAACATTACCTCGTTGCCAAGCCATTGTCCAGGACTTACTATCCTTGTAGCTATAGAAAAATTTAACATTGACAGACCAAGTGGTAAAGGTTTTGCTTTCTTAACCCATTCCGTGAATCCTATCCATGATTCTTCGAAGCAATAATACAGTGACGACTGCGGAGAACCATCTGTGCGCAATGGTGAATCAGTAAGCTGAAGTCCTTTTCCTTTATTCCATTTCTCCCAATGTGACGGTAGTGGAGCTATTGAATCTCGGACTGAAGTCCTTGGAGTCCACCACTCATCTCCCTTATTGGTCTGAGATGGATCAAAGCCGGGCACATACGAGGTCAGAGAAATCCCTTCAACGCCTTGCGTACCTATCTCGGGAATGATACCATCTGCTTGGCTAAAATTCACATCAAATGAACTCTGGGATGCTTCATGTTATGTTAGGATAAATAATCAATTAACAACTTAAGCACAAACAAATCCATTACATTAACATTTTATAAAAAGTTCTAATAATTTACACACCAACATTTTACATAAATTTCAAACTACACGCTTACAAACCAAGGACACTAACACACCAAGCACACTTACAAACCGAGACCTTATAAAACACCACAAAATTCAGGCCGATATCATAGATGACAGTAAGACAAACAGAAACGCAAACAACCTAATAAACAAGACAACATAACATTCAAGAGAGTGGTGAAGACTAGTGTTTCTTTACCCCGCGTGTGGACCTCCTCAATGGTGGCTGGCTCGTTGAAGGCTTCTTCGGTGACGGCTTCTTCGGTGAAGGCTTCAAAGGCTCTCCGAGCTCAACGTCAACGTCAACGCTTGCTTCCTTCCGTGAATCTTTAAGCTCTGTCCTCATTTGCTCAAATGTCTCAGCCATCTGTCTTTGTAGCCGCTGTTCCATTTCAGAGAAACTCTGCTCAAACAACTGTGCCACAAAAGCCTTCATGTCTTCATTAAAAGCCGCTTGCTTAGGTCCAGTAGAGAGAACCTTATGCTTCCTTTTTTCCATACCACAATCTGGAAGCCTCTTCTTACCCCTTCTTGATGTAGCGTCTAGGTTCTTTGATCCTTTTGGAGTATGGTAGTCTTCATCACTCTCGGCCGCTTCATCATTCACAGCCGATTCATCATTCACATGTGCTTCATCATGAAGATCTGAACAAACCTCTGGAGCTTCTTTGATTTCCCAAATATGGTCATTAAAATCATGTCATGTTTTTATCAACTCCATCAGGTTCTTGACTCTATCATCCTCCACATCATCATCTCTGCGAAAAGCATCAGATTGGACTACATCATAATTTCCTCTCCAGTCGATATATGCATAGATGTCATCCTACACAAGAAAGGTACAGAGAGTTAGATCCTAAAAAACTCATAGAAACCGGATGGACTCAACTTACATAAAGATAAGAGATTACCTCAGGTGTCAGTATTTGCTCCAACCGAATGATCTCCTCATATGACACTTTTCCAGCTCCCATCCAGTTTATGCATCTAGGACCGTTCGTGAAACCTTTGTCAAGTTTTTTTCTACAAAGCTTCCCAATCTTTGGTACAGCTTCCATTGCCCAAATCTGGAAGGCGTACGAGAATCCATCCAACACATAACTAGTAGTCTTATCCTTCAGGTTGTCACGAGTTTTGGTTATTGAGTTGTAGAGAAGGTCATAAGCAGCAACTCCCCAAGGATACTTTCGAACCTTCTCAAGATCCATGACCACCTTGATGTATTTGAGGGGGATATTAGCCTTCTCATCTCTCGCTAAAACCACACAAAGAATGATGGCCAGATAGATCAGTCGTATGCGATCTGCATTCTTCCACTTCTTAACAGCTTCCTTGTCCTTATTCCACAGGTTGAAGAGTGTAAATGTTCCATCTTTTCTCCTCAACACATTGCTCCAGAAACCACCGTCATATTTCCACTCTTCGAACTCCTTAAGAGAGATACGAGTATTGCACTCAACCCGGTTACTGCGTGGAATTCTCGTAATGAAAATCGGAGTGGTCTCCTCGCAAAGACAAACCAAAGCTCGTGCAATTTTTAAGTCACCAGCTCCCTACACAAGAAGCTGTGTACCACTCTCGCGGAGAACCCAAGGCCATTCTTATGGAGCTTAAAGATCTGAGAAAAACCGGATCTTTCTTCACAACTTCCAACTCCTTTGGCAACCACTCAGTGAACTTTCGCATAATGTATTCAATCCTGCAGTTGTTATTGATATGAGTCACTTGGGGCTCCTCGCCCTCCTTAAAAATCCTCTTTGGTAACTCTAGAGACATATCTAAAAGCGCATAAAAAACTTGTTAGTTCAACAGGTTAAAGTATCGATATCATAACACAAATAATGAGAGCAAGACAAATGCCTTTTACATTTACATTCTCCTTATCCTAGAATATGTATTCCACCTAGTTCTAATTTCAGAAAGAACAACAATTTGTTCAATTGATCAATCAACAACAATCAATCTACCCATGGCCTATATTACAATCGGACAACATCTACTCTACTTGAAAACATACACAATCGGACAACAATTAGTATAAGATTTCAAGAACCAAACTTTCCCCTTTTCCAAAAACCTAAATCGATATTTTACAACTAAAAATCTAAAACATTAACATGCAAACACTTAATCGTGATGTATAAGATGTTTAATCAATCCGTGAATCGAATTTACCTTAAGAAATATGACAAATCGATTTAAAAAAAAATCTATGTAAAAGGGAAAAACAACTCAATTTCGTTTTAGATGAGAATCAATAGAACTAATTGAATACCTTGTGTGAAGAACTGAGACGAAAATGGAAGAACACGTCGTAATTCGATTTGACCCGTCCGACGAAGAGGAAGAACACTTGGATTTCGTTGTATCTTCAGTGAAATCGAAGAGGAAGATGACAAAAGCAAGATTCGAAACTACGGGTAGATGAAACTCCGACGAAGAGCAAGGCTTCTCTCCGTTGAACCCTAAATCGCCATGGAAGGGGCTTTCTTCTACGGCGGAGAAGAGGAGGACAAAAAGAAATTAGGGTATCGGCCAAAAATTTTCCCTTTTGTTATTTTTTTTAAGTTTTGTTATTTTTATTTAAACTTTTAATATTTACCAATTTAAAATATATTACGAAAATTTTAATATATAATTTTAATTCTATTTAATTGGTAAATTAAGGGTAGTTTGGTATTTACAGGAACAAAAATTCTATTTTCCTAAAAAATCTTTTACAAATCTTAGTGTGACAAATCCAAGTTCAAAGCGTCTTTTTTTTCCAATTTTCTCTTGATTTTATAAATAAAGCCATAAGTGCATTGATTTCAAGTCATAAATAGTTGGGCTTTTTGCAAAAGTAACTCAAAACTTGAAGTCAAACAGAAAACTAACCTTTTCTTTTGACTCCTTTTTTTTTTGAGATTTTAACCCCACACCTGCATTTTATCTACGAAAATGCCATTAACATTTTTTTTTTTTTTTTCGAAAATGGCTTCTTTACTGTCTCAACCTCATCTTCTTCAAGTATTTACAATATTGTCACTGCAATGAATAGTGGCAACAACCTTGTACGAACTGTTTGGAGCTTTTAATGCCCTTTAATGCACGTAAATCTCTTTACACTCTCTCTGTTTCAATTGTTATGAACTAAAAACAACATTTCTTTCACTTTCTCTCTATATTCATCCAAAAAACTCAAGCTTTTGATCCAGACGCCTTATTATAAGTCGTCTAATAAGTCGTCCAGATGGAAGACTTTCCAGACGACTTAATTAAGTCGTCCGATAAGTCGTCCAGCTGGGAAGACTTTCCAGACGCCTTATTATAAGTCGTCTAATAAGTCGTCCAGATGGAAGACTTTCCAGACGACTTAATTAAGTCGTCCGATAAGTCGTCCAGCTGGGAAGACTTTCCAGACGCCTTATTATAAGTCGTCTAATAAGTCGTCCAGATGGAAGACTTTCCAGACGACTTAATTAAGTCGTCCGATAAGTCGTCCAGCTGGGAAGACTTTCCAGACGCCTTATTATAAGTCGTCTAATAAGTCGTCCAGATGGAAGACTTTCCAGACGACTTAATTAAGTCGTCCGATAAGTCGTCCAGCTGGGAAGACTTTCCAGACGCCTTATTATAAGTCGTCTAATAAGTCGTCCAGATGGAAGACTTTCCAGACGACTTAATTAAGTCGTCCGATAAGTCGTCCAGCTGGGAAGACTTTCCAGACGCCTTATTATAAGTCGTCTAATAAGTCGTCCAGATGGAAGACTTTCCAGACGACTTAATTAAGTCGTCCGATAAGTCGTCCAGCTGGGAAGACTTTCCAGACGCCTTATTATAAGTCGTCTAATAAGTCGTCCAGATGGAAGACTTTCCAGACGACTTAATTAAGTCGTCCGATAAGTCGTCCAGCTGGGAAGACTTTCCAGACGCCTTATTATAAGTCGTCTAATAAGTCGTCCAGATGGAAGACTTTCCAGACGACTTAATTAAGTCGTCCGATAAGTCGTCCAGCTGGGAAGACTTTCCAGACGCCTTATTATAAGTCGTCTAATAAGTCGTCCAGATGGAAGACTTTCCAGACGACTTAATTAAGTCGTCCGATAAGTCGTCCAGCTGGGAAGACTTTCCAGACGCCTTATTATAAGTCGTCTAATAAGTCGTCCAGATGGAAGACTTTCCAGACGACTTAATTAAGTCGTCCGATAAGTCGTCCAGCTGGGAAGACTTTCCAGACGCCTTATTATAAGTCGTCTAATAAGTCGTCCAGATGGAAGACTTTCCAGACGACTTAATTAAGTCGTCCGATAAGTCGTCCAGCTGGGAAGACTTTCCAGACGCCTTATTATAAGTCGTCTAATAAGTCGTCCAGATGGAAGACTTTCCAGACGACTTAATTAAGTCGTCCGATAAGTCGTCCAGCTGGGAAGACTTTCCAGACGCCTTATTATAAGTCGTCTAATAAGTCGTCCAGATGGAAGACTTTCCAGACGACTTAATTAAGTCGTCCGATAAGTCGTCCAGCTGGGAAGACTTTCCAGACGCCTTATTATAAGTCGTCTAATAAGTCGTCCAGATGGAAGACTTTCCAGACGACTTAATTAAGTCGTCCGATAAGTCGTCCAGCTGGGAAGACTTTCCAGACGCCTTATTATAAGTCGTCTAATAAGTCGTCCAGATGGAAGACTTTCCAGACGACTTAATTAAGTCGTCCGATAAGTCGTCCAGCTGGGAAGACTTTCCAGACGCCTTATTATAAGTCGTCTAATAAGTCGTCCAGATGGAAGACTTTCCAGACGACTTAATTAAGTCGTCCGATAAGTCGTCCAGCTGGGAAGACTTTCCAGACGCCTTATTATAAGTCGTCTAATAAGTCGTCCAGATGGAAGACTTTCCAGACGACTTAATTAAGTCGTCCGATAAGTCGTCCAGCTGGGAAGACTTTCCAGACGCCTTATTATAAGTCGTCTAATAAGTCGTCCAGATGGAAGACTTTCCAGACGACTTAATTAAGTCGTCCGATAAGTCGTCCAGCTGGGAAGACTTTCCAGACGCCTTATTATAAGTCGTCTAATAAGTCGTCCAGATGGAAGACTTTCCAGACGACTTAATTAAGTCGTCCGATAAGTCGTCCAGCTGGGAAGACTTTCCAGACGCCTTATTATAAGTCGTCTAATAAGTCGTCCAGATGGAAGACTTTCCAGACGACTTAATTAAGTCGTCCGATAAGTCGTCCAGCTGGGAAGACTTTCCAGACGCCTTATTATAAGTCGTCTAATAAGTCGTCCAGATGGAAGACTTTCCAGACGACTTAATTAAGTCGTCCGATAAGTCGTCCAGCTGGGAAGACTTTCCAGACGCCTTATTATAAGTCGTCTAATAAGTCGTCCAGATGGAAGACTTTCCAGACGACTTAATTAAGTCGTCCGATAAGTCGTCCAGCTGGGAAGACTTTCCAGACGCCTTATTATAAGTCGTCTAATAAGTCGTCCAGATGGAAGACTTTCCAGACGACTTAATTAAGTCGTCCGATAAGTCGTCCAGCTGGGAAGACTTTCCAGACGCCTTATTATAAGTCGTCTAATAAGTCGTCCAGATGGAAGACTTTCCAGACGACTTAATTAAGTCGTCCGATAAGTCGTCCAGCTGGGAAGACTTTCCAGACGCCTTATTATAAGTCGTCTAATAAGTCGTCCAGATGGAAGACTTTCCAGACGACTTAATTAAGTCGTCCGATAAGTCGTCCAGCTGGGAAGACTTTCCAGACGCCTTATTATAAGTCGTCTAATAAGTCGTCCAGATGGAAGACTTTCCAGACGACTTAATTAAGTCGTCCGATAAGTCGTCCAGCTGGGAAGACTTTCCAGACGCCTTATTATAAGTCGTCTAATAAGTCGTCCAGATGGAAGACTTTCCAGACGACTTAATTAAGTCGTCCGATAAGTCGTCCAGCTGGGAAGACTTTCCAGACGCCTTATTATAAGTCGTCTAATAAGTCGTCCAGATGGAAGACTTTCCAGACGACTTAATTAAGTCGTCCGATAAGTCGTCCAGCTGGGAAGACTTTCCAGACGCCTTATTATAAGTCGTCTAATAAGTCGTCCAGATGGAAGACTTTCCAGACGACTTAATTAAGTCGTCCGATAAGTCGTCCAGCTGGGAAGACTTTCCAGACGCCTTATTATAAGTCGTCTAATAAGTCGTCCAGATGGAAGACTTTCCAGACGACTTAATTAAGTCGTCCGATAAGTCGTCCAGCTGGGAAGACTTTCCAGACGCCTTATTATAAGTCGTCTAATAAGTCGTCCAGATGGAAGACTTTCCAGACGACTTAATTAAGTCGTCCGATAAGTCGTCCAGCTGGGAAGACTTTCCAGACGCCTTATTATAAGTCGTCTAATAAGTCGTCCAGATGGAAGACTTTCCAGACGACTTAATTAAGTCGTCCGATAAGTCGTCCAGCTGGGAAGACTTTCCAGACGCCTTATTATAAGTCGTCTAATAAGTCGTCCAGATGGAAGACTTTCCAGACGACTTAATTAAGTCGTCCGATAAGTCGTCCAGCTGGGAAGACTTTCCAGACGCCTTATTATAAGTCGTCTAATAAGTCGTCCAGATGGAAGACTTTCCAGACGACTTAATTAAGTCGTCCGATAAGTCGTCCAGCTGGGAAGACTTTCCAGACGCCTTATTATAAGTCGTCTAATAAGTCGTCCAGATGGAAGACTTTCCAGACGACTTAATTAAGTCGTCCGATAAGTCGTCCAGCTGGGAAGACTTTCCAGACGCCTTATTATAAGTCGTCTAATAAGTCGTCCAGATGGAAGACTTTCCAGACGACTTAATTAAGTCGTCCGATAAGTCGTCCAGCTGGGAAGACTTTCCAGACGCCTTATTATAAGTCGTCTAATAAGTCGTCCAGATGGAAGACTTTCCAGACGACTTAATTAAGTCGTCCGATAAGTCGTCCAGCTGGGAAGACTTTCCAGACGCCTTATTATAAGTCGTCTAATAAGTCGTCCAGATGGAAGACTTTCCAGACGACTTAATTAAGTCGTCCGATAAGTCGTCCAGCTGGGAAGACTTTCCAGACGCCTTATTATAAGTCGTCTAATAAGTCGTCCAGATGGAAGACTTTCCAGACGACTTAATTAAGTCGTCCGATAAGTCGTCCAGCTGGGAAGACTTTCCAGACGCCTTATTATAAGTCGTCTAATAAGTCGTCCAGATGGAAGACTTTCCAGACGACTTAATTAAGTCGTCCGATAAGTCGTCCAGCTGGGAAGACTTTCCAGACGCCTTATTATAAGTCGTCTAATAAGTCGTCCAGATGGAAGACTTTCCAGACGACTTAATTAAGTCGTCCGATAAGTCGTCCAGCTGGGAAGACTTTCCAGACGCCTTATTATAAGTCGTCTAATAAGTCGTCCAGATGGAAGACTTTCCAGACGACTTAATTAAGTCGTCCGATAAGTCGTCCAGCTGGGAAGACTTTCCAGACGCCTTATTATAAGTCGTCTAATAAGTCGTCCAGATGGAAGACTTTCCAGACGACTTAATTAAGTCGTCCGATAAGTCGTCCAGCTGGGAAGACTTTCCAGACGCCTTATTATAAGTCGTCTAATAAGTCGTCCAGATGGAAGACTTTCCAGACGACTTAATTAAGTCGTCCGATAAGTCGTCCAGCTGGGAAGACTTTCCAGACGCCTTATTATAAGTCGTCTAATAAGTCGTCCAGATGGAAGACTTTCCAGACGACTTAATTAAGTCGTCCGATAAGTCGTCCAGCTGGGAAGACTTTCCAGACGCCTTATTATAAGTCGTCTAATAAGTCGTCCAGATGGAAGACTTTCCAGACGACTTAATTAAGTCGTCCGATAAGTCGTCCAGCTGGGAAGACTTTCCAGACGCCTTATTATAAGTCGTCTAATAAGTCGTCCAGATGGAAGACTTTCCAGACGACTTAATTAAGTCGTCCGATAAGTCGTCCAGCTGGGAAGACTTTCCAGACGCCTTATTATAAGTCGTCTAATAAGTCGTCCAGATGGAAGACTTTCCAGACGACTTAATTAAGTCGTCCGATAAGTCGTCCAGCTGGGAAGACTTTCCAGACGCCTTATTATAAGTCGTCTAATAAGTCGTCCAGATGGAAGACTTTCCAGACGACTTAATTAAGTCGTCCGATAAGTCGTCCAGCTGGGAAGACTTTCCAGACGCCTTATTATAAGTCGTCTAATAAGTCGTCCAGATGGAAGACTTTCCAGACGACTTAATTAAGTCGTCCGATAAGTCGTCCAGCTGGGAAGACTTTCCAGACGCCTTATTATAAGTCGTCTAATAAGTCGTCCAGATGGAAGACTTTCCAGACGACTTATAATAAGTCGTCTGCGCAGTCTTTTGGATTGAAGTAAATACCTGACTCAAGATAGCAGCTTTCATTGATCTGCGGCCTCTGCTGCCCTCGTAAGCCAGTATCGGTGGAGACGGACTGTCTGCTCTGGGACCACCAATACTAGCACCCAATTCCGGCATAGCTGTGTACGTCTAGACCTGAAGAACTTGTATAAACCCATCCACGGTGTAACAGCCAGCAATTTCTTTGTTCCACAAAGAGTCCATCAGCACCTTAAACGCGACTCTCCCCCATGGATAATTCTCAAACCGTTCTAAATCCATCACTAGCCTTGCCAGAGTAGATCGTGTAGCGGTTGAAAACTTTCTCCCTTCAATGAATCCAGTGAAGATGGAGAGGTACGCGAGCCGCTTGCGATCTTCCCTGGACCAATCCCCGCATCTCTTCAGTGCTGCTATTATCTGATCAGTAGTTGGCCCAGCTTCCAGATGAACTCCCAGCATCCCCCAGAAAGAAACCATCTCTGGGGTAACGTCACATTTTGGTGTCTCAAGGTCCTCGATGTACTCGCAGTTTAGACCAGTGAGGTTTTCAAACTCTAACAGTGAAAACCTCAAAGGTTCTGGACCAACGAGAGACCACATCTCATACTTCTTCTTAATGTCCAGCTTGAAACTGAGCATGTAGTGAACCAGCCTTGAAGCCCAACCAAATCCCTGCTCCTTGAACTTGATGAAAACTCCCAAACTCGACTCCTTGAGCTCTTCAAATTCGTCATCAGTAAGAGCTTTCCTAAGAGCAGTATGCAACTTGCTGTTATCCGTATGATACGAAATGCTATTGTGGGCTTCTGGTTCTTCCCCTGATGTGTATAACCTACGGGGGAGTTCTGGAATATCCATCCTTTTTGTCTGCAAAATAATCAAAGACAACAATATAAGTCCAGACGACTTAGTAGACGACTTAAATTACTTACAAGTCTTCCAGTCGCAGAAGGAGTTGGAGTACTCGTCATTGCGGTTATAGATCTGAAAAAATAAACGTGAAACGGTGAGAATGAGTAAATTGATAGAGACAACGTTTTATGTTCATCTTTTCCTCGAGATTGATGACTTAGCGGCGTTAGGGTTTACAGAGAAACGGCGCTAAGGTTTACAGAGAAGAAGCGGCGGCGCTAGGGTTTAGAAGAAGCGGCGGCGCTAGTGTTTAGAACGTTGGTGACCACGGTGGCGAGGGCGACGGTTTGTTCGGAAATAGTGGAATCGGCGGCGCTAGGGTTTAGAGGAATCGGCGCGGCTAGGGTTAGAAGAAGCTGCGGCGACAACGGTGAGAATGAAGTGAGATAGATAGCCGATGTTGAGAACGATGGTTTGTTCGGAAATCGTGGGAATTCGAAATCGCCTTTGAGAGGGAGAACTGTTAGGGTTTCTGAATTTCGCGAAAAATGAAACAAAAAAAATAAAAATCACCTTATATATTGGGTAAATAATCCGGTTAGCTTTAAAATTACATTGGTAAACTTTAAGGTTTGGTCCGGTTTAGACGACTTATTCTGGCTGATAATGTACAACAGACGACTTAATATTTAGTCGTCTGTTTTCAGACGACAAAATATTAAGTCGTCCTAGACCCTAAAATGAACCCCTAAACTAAAATGACTAGATTAACTAACTAACCACGTTATAAAATCAAATTATACTTAAATAGTGTTTACTATACACAGAAATGAACACGCATAAGTAATTTTAAAAATTTTCAAAAACGGTTTTAATGCTTTCCAAAATCTAACCCTAAGAACACATACAATACTACAACATATGTTGATGAAACATAAACTAAAGAATATCATGACTCACTACTACTTTCACTCATCTATGCTGAAAACAATTGAAATTTGTTATATCTTAATTTATACCTCCTAAGACATATGTTAATTACATAATTCCCATTTTTCACTTATCAAAATATTTTTTACAAAATTTTTAAATTATGTTTAAGACTAACTGTCCAGACGACTTTCAGTTAAGTCGTCTGGACGACTTATTTTCAAGTCGTCTAAACAGACGACTTGCGAGGGGTAGAAACGTAAAAAAAATTCCGTTTTTTTGTTTGGTCACAAGGAGATAGTTGTAATTTCAATAGCCTTTTAAGTTACTTTTGCCTTTGACCCAAGTTGGGGTATTGTTTTGGTTTGACTCCAAGTTTTGAGTCACACTTGGCAATTCTCCCTAAATAGTTTATAACGAACTAGTTCAAGAAATAGCAAAAAAAAAGAAGCTCAATAAAGCCATAAGTAACACACACAAGATTTGACTTACATAGCCATGAGTGCATTCCTTTTCCAGGGCCTCCAGCTGAGAATGAGCCGCCTCCTCCCATGAGCATCTAATAGCAAATATATTTTAAATTATATATCAGTCTTTCCTCAGAAATATGATTTGATTGAACATTGAATTTAGGCACCTGAAGAACAGTGGCGATGACTGCTTCTTTCTCGTTATTCCAGCCAGGAACCTCAAAAGCCAGCGCAAAGTGTGTAGCCTGAAGATGACCAAAAAAAAGCTCAATTAGAGTTGTAACATAAAACACTTTCATCTCTAACAAACATGTCCATTACTCCAATGACAGCAAATCTTTCATAGATACCTCTCCACCAGTATGTTGGAGAAAATCTCCACCAGTATGTTGGAGAAAATCTCCACCAGTATGTTGGAGAAAATCTCCACCAGTATACTGAGATTTCGGCTCCACTTGACGAGGTACATTAGGAAGGTCAGAAGTTAATGGCTCAGCAACTTGTAAAAGTTCCTCGTGTTCAACTCCACTTGCCGCCAGTACCATACGTGCAACAGTGAAATTCTCCTGAAATACCCAGATCAAATGAGTAAAACAATTATAATCACAGAGGTTTAGATGAGTGCTGCCTTACAGTCATAAATTCCTCCAAGAGTTCCCCATTCAATCTATCCAAAGCAGACTCATGGGCGTACAGAGGATTTGCCAATGCACCGGAATAAGCAGCTGTGTGAACGGCCTCCATGAGGAGACCCATAGGGTTCTTTGCAAGCTCTGCTATCTCTACCTTCATCTTACGTAGCTGCACAATAACCATAAGTCACACAGAGCTTTTTTCCACCAGAGTTATCAAAATAATAACAATCTTTTACCTCATCATTGACTTTGCAATCCAAGAAAGCAGGGTTACTCACGCTGTCTACTTACGGGAACCCTGCTTTCTTGGATAGCTGATAGACACTCACAGGCTCAAGCCAAGGCATATATCAACATCTAGAAATAGAAAATCTGGGTAAGGTTTACTTACGGGAGACATATGTGAGGCGATTTTGAGACCATTTGGAAGAGCAGTGATCTTAAGTTTGCTAGGCTCAACGTGGCCGGGGAGTGGTGGAGGTTGAAATACACCCTCCAGTGGCACATACAATGAAGTTATCGAACCAGAGTATCCCCACTAGTCAACCAGCTGAAGTAACCTGGAGGAAAATCATATTTGCTTTGTAACAGCATCAAAGAATGCATAACGCGCCGGTATCAAAAGAGGAATATGATTATAATCTCAATCAAAAATCGAATCTAATGATTGAGGCAAAAAGTCGTTTATCTTAATCGAAACCTAAAACAATCCCATCATCGCAGGTAATCATCAATCTGGAAACAAAAATCCGAATCTAGATCTACAAAATCTGTAAATCGGACGAATCCTCTCCCTACTCGAACGTTCCAGAAGCTAAATCGATGATGAAACCATGAAAGGATTGGTACTGACCTTGAGAGCCTTGGCTCGTGAAGCTGCCGTGCGATACATGGCGACTGTGGAAACCCTAAATCGGAGATAATTGAGTACCGAGTGGAGGAAGAGAGAGAGAGAGAGAGAATAGGCGGGAGAATGAATATCTTATTAAGTATAGGAAAGATACAAGTACGTTATTCACACTAATGAGTAATTACATAGAGGTCTTTTGAGTCTGTAGTCTTTCCTTAATGTGCCCCCTTAAGATGTCAGTAACACCGATCTTGATTTTCGATGTCTGAAAAGGAGCTCGGGATAGTGGTTTTGGTAACCATCAGCCAGCTGATCATGTGTCACACGTAGGAGTCGATGTTGTATCTGACCGCGTACAAAGTGGTAGTCTAAGGTTTGGTTATGTTATCGCAGTAGACAGTAAGACACAAGTGGAGAGGAACACCAAGTTCCATGAGTAGTGAAACAATCCAGCGTAGCTCAGATGCCGTGTTTACTACTGAGCGGTACTCAGCTTCAGTAGTAGATCTCGCTACGCCGTTCTGCTTTTTGGATGTCCAGGAAATTGTTTGTGATCCAAGGAAGATAATGTATGCATTGGTGGAGACATAATCATCGGAATCTCCAGCCCAATCTGCGTCGGAGAAAGCATGTAAGGTTGGTTTTGATTGTTTGCGCAAGAAGATCCCATGTGTCAAAGTTCCTGAGAGATAGGGAAGGACCCTCTTAACAGCCTGCCAATGATCAGAGGTTGGTTGATGCATGGACTGCGATAACCTATTAACATCATATGAGACGTCTGGACGAGTGAGAGCAAGATATTGGAGACTTCCAACAATGCGTCCATACTCATGTGGATCAGATGAAACTTCTCGTGTGTAGTGTGAGCTTAGGATGAGTTGCAAGAGGTGCCAAAATAGGTTTAGCATTTAACATGTTTGCCTTGAAGCCAAGAAAATAGGTGAGGTTGCCCATGTCTTTAATAGAGAACCATGTGGCCACAGAAGTAGTGACCTTTTGTACCAGATTCTGATCACTTCTAGTGACCAAAAAAAGGTCTTTGCACAGACTGTCGGTTAGACGAGGCGAGGAGAATGCTTGACTAGCAAAGGTTGCGTCCCAAACGTTGTGACGTATAACACTTTCATAAAAGGGTTTCGCAAGTCCAAGAGAGCGCACGATGGGATGAAACTCTTCTGTGAGATTACTCACAAAATGCTACACGGCGACACCTTCACTTACAACACTCTTATCCATGGCTATTGTAAAGTGGGGAAATTAGTGTCACCCAAAAGGTTATGAGGCGGATGTCCGAGTCTTGCGTGCCTGGTGATATCACTACCTTCAACATTTTGTTAGATTGTTTATGTGATATTGGGATGATTGAGAAAGCGCTGACGATTGTTAATTCATTACCATGGAATTGTTTTGTAGTCTCAACCTTAAAGAAGTGAAGCCTGATGTTGTAATGTACCGGACAATGATCTATGGGTTGTGTAGGAAAGGCCTACGACATGAAGCAGATGTGATGTATAGACAAATGACAGCAGATGAGTTCCTGCAGTTATTGTACAATTTGTAGAAATTCTTGTATTTATTTCTATAACCTTTTTGAATATAACATGATGAATGCAAGAATCTTGATAAAATGTCACAGGGGCGACGATTTGATGTCACATTTGAGACTTGGTAATGCAGATTAACCTCACACAAGCGGTTCACATCCTATAAATGGGAGATTATCTCTAAAACGATGAGCTACGAGAAAACCAACCGGAGCATATGAGGCAAAGCTCCAAAACTTTTTATTTATACAATGTGACATTATTCCAAATCCTATAAGTTAAATTTGGTTGACTGATCAATTAAATGGGTTGATCCGGTTAAGTGAATTAAATCCTTACATCATATGCATGTGTTTGAACATAACCACGCCAAGATGACGAGATACATTTGAATGATGATTGAAGTAGTCATTGAGGTTTTGTTCCACTGAGATTTGATGTACCACAAAGAATTTGCTATACCCATTTATTAATCAATTTTCTCAGATCAACCAAACTGAAAACTTCATAAATCGAACAAAGAGCCACATAGATAGCCTTACTAATGATTAGAGGTGATGTTACGTAAAGACCAACGTGTCCACCTTAAGAGTTAATCTACTACCAAAGCATCTAAGGGCATGATTATCGGCGTCACAAACCGCGTCCTTACCGAATTAAACCGAAAAATTAAATCGAAATGAAATAAAATGAAGAAAACGTATGTTAATTAAGAATTTTTTGTCTCCGTCCTTAATGGCACGTGTCATCGCGCAAGTGAGTGTGCGGATTAGGGTTGGGAAAGCGGAGTCGAGTCATTCTCATCCTCTCCCTTCTCTCTCTCGACGGCGATCTCGGTCTCACCCCGTTCCCTCTCCCGATCTCTGTCTGACCCGAACCGTTATCTCCCCCGATCTCTGTCTCAGCCGTTCCCTCTCTCGAGCTCTATCTCCGCCGTTCCCTCTCTCGGCCGATCTATCTCCCCGGCTCTGTCTCCCGACGTTTCCTCTCTCTCTCGATCTGTCTCTCGAGCTCTATCTCCGCCGATCTATCTGTCTCCGCCGATCTATCTCTCCGGCTCTGTCTCCCGACGTTTCCTCTCTCTCCCGATCTGTCTCTCGAGCTCTATCTCCGCCGATCTATCTCTCTCCGCCGATCTATCTCTCCGGCTCTGTCTCCCGACGTTTCCTCTCTCTCCCGATCTGTCTCTCGAGCTCTATCTCCGCCGATCTATCTCTCTCCGCCGATCTATCTCTCCGGCTCTGTCTCCCGACGTTTCCTCTCTCTCCCGATCTGTCTCTCGAGCTCTATCTCCGCCGATCTATCTCTCTCCGCCGATCTATCTCTCCGGCTCTGTCTCCCGACGTTTCCTCTCTCTCCCGATCTGTCTCTCGAGCTCTATCTCCGCCGATCTATCTCTCTCCGCCGATCTATCTCTCCGGCTCTGTCTCCCGACGTTTCCTCTCTCTCCCGATCTGTCTCTCGAGCTCTATCTCCGCCGATCTATCTGTCTCCGCCGATCTATCTCTCCGGCTCTGTCTCCCGACGTTTCCTCTCTCTCTCGATCTGTCTCTCGAGCTCTATCTCCGCCGATCTATCTGTCTCCGCCGATCTATCTCTCCGGCTCTGTCTCCCGACGTTTCCTCTCTCTCTCGATCTGTCTCTCGAGCTCTATCTCCGCCGATCTATCTGTCTCCGCCGATCTATCTCTCCGGCTCTGTCTCCCGACGTTTCCTCTCTCTCTCGATCTGTCTCTCGAGCTCTATCTCCGCCGATCTATCTGTCTCCGCCGATCTATCTCTCCGGCTCTGTCTCCCGACGTTTCCTCTCTCTCTCGATCTGTCTCTCGAGCTCTATCTCCGCCGATCTATCTGTCTCCGCCGATCTATCTCTCCGGCTCTGTCTCCCGACGTTTCCTCTCTCTCTCGATCTGTCTCTCGAGCTCTATCTCCGCCGATCTATCTGTCTCCGCCGATCTATCTCTCCGGCTCTGTCTCCCGACGTTTCCTCTCTCTCTCGATCTGTCTCTCGAGCTCTATCTCCGCCGATCTATCTGTCTCCGCCGATCTATCTCTCCGGCTCTGTCTCCCGACGTTTCCTCTCTCTCTCGATCTGTCTCTCGAGCTCTATCTCCGCCGATCTATCTGTCTCCGCCGATCTATCTCTCCGGCTCTGTCTCCCGACGTTTCCTCTCTCTCTCGATCTGTCTCTCGAGCTCTATCTCCGCCGATCTATCTGTCTCCGCCGATCTATCTCTCCGGCTCTGTCTCCCGACGTTTCCTCTCTCTCTCGATCTGTCTCTCGAGCTCTATCTCCGCCGATCTATCTGTCTCCGGGTTTAAAAACCTAAACCCAGTGGCAGTTTAAAGAGAAAAACGGGTGAGACAGGTTCCCAAGCGTCAAGCTGTGAAGTTGGTGATCATGAGACCCGGCCTGAAGGTGCTAAGGCTGCAAAAGCAAGAAGGAACACATCTAAAGGGAAGGCTCTTGATGAGGTTAAGAGCATTTGAGAATTGAAAAAGGAGGATTTGGTGATGAAGGACTGTCAAAGCTGGCAATACTTGACACTCTCCTTGCTAAACAACAACCATTAAGTGAGGCTGAAGAAGTAGTTAAGAATAAGCTGCTTGCCTTGTATTTCTGAGAATGATGAACAACAATTCTCTGTTTTAAATCAGTGTTTGATCTCTGTTGGTTGATGTCTACTATTTGTGTTTAAATTAGTTCTCGTTTGCTTGATGTTATGCTGAATTATGTTTGAGTTTCTTCATGTAATGGACTCTGTTTTCTATCAATAATATCTATTATCTGTGTTTAAACTCTGTGTTGTTGGGTCTTGCATTCTTTCATTATGAACTCAATTATTTTTCTAATAATAACATCGACTATTTATGCAGGTTAAGTCAAACATGGGACTTGACTACAGCTATAGCCAGCCTTCGGAGTCAGAGGATTTGTTTTGTAACTCAGTAGACAGTGGTTACAGCGAAACAGATGATCTAATTCGACGTGACCAAGCTGAGATTAGCTTACAGGCTCGTTCATCAGTTCAGTACCCTCCCCAACCGGAGGTTGAGTTTGGCTTCCCGCAGATATGCTACTGTGGTGCTCAGCCTCTACTTGCAACATCTAACAGTCGGAATAATCAAGGTTAAATGTCGATATGCATAATCATATACTCATTTACTCTTCCGTAAGTGATCATTTACTTTTCCGTATTATCACCACAGGGAGAAGATACTACACTTGTTAGAATGCACATGATGGAGAGTGTCATGTATGGAAGTGGTGGGATGTAGCGGTGATGGAGGAAATGAGAGCCAGAGATAGACATGTGATTCAGCTGGCTGATAAGGTAGAAAATCTGACTCTTGCCATCGACTATGAGACTGAGCAGAAGATGGTTAGGCTACAGAAGCTTGTGTGTGATATAACCACGAAGAAATCTTTTTTTAGCACTAGGTTTGAGTACTTTGTAGGTGTTATGGTTCTCGTTTTGGTTTTAATAGGAATGTTGTTGTGTCTTGTGTAATGTGACTTGATGAGCACTCATGGATTTGTAATATGTTATTGTGGTTTAATTTGAAGATGGACTTGTTGATACTTGTTATTCTCGTGACCTTGCCACTCACGAGCACACAGCACACACTGACGAGCACACAGCACACAACACACACTGACGAGCACACAGCACACATTCTCGTGACCTTGTTATTCACCAAAGTCACATGATTTGTTTGTTTCTTCACCAATTACACTGCCAAAATGTCAGAAAACATTACACTCCAAAGTCACATGCTTTGTTTCTTTCTTCACCAAAGTCACAAGATGAAATAAAGAGTAATTAGTATCACGGGGGATTGAGAAGTGTCACTCGAACTCCCTATAAGTAACATCCTTCTTCTCCCACTTAAATTTGCACTTCTCCTCACGTTCATAACATTTTCTCTCATTTGCAAAATTTAAATGGTTTCTTCTTCTCATTATCATTACCACAAAGGTGATGATGATGAATTTGATTCTATTTTTGAGGATATATATGAAAATCTCGATTTTATTCCAGAACCAAAAGAGCGAAAAAACTTATTTTTATCGAGAGAAACCGGGAAGAAGGCCACAACAACCTCTGGAATAATTATTTTAGCGACACTCTGACATATCCGCACAATTTATTCCGGCGACGGTTTCGAATGAACAAGCCCTTGTTCTTGCGTATTGTGCATCGTCTCTCTACAGAAGTAGAGTATTTTCAACCAACAGAAGATGCAGCCGGACGGTCTGGTCTATCACCGCTCCAGAAATGTACCGCAGCAATTCGTCAATTGGCGTATGGAGGTGGGGCTGATGCCATTGACGAATATGTACGACTTGGTGAAACAAGAGCTCGAAAATGTTTACACCAATTTACCGCCGGAATAATCCACTTTTTTGGCGATGAATACCTCAGACGTCCCACACAAGAGGATCTTCAAAGACTACTCCATGTGGGAGAACAACGTGGATTCCCCGGGATGGTTGGCAGCATCGACTGTATGCATTGGGAGTGGAAGAATTGCCCCACCGCTTGGAAAGGAATGTATTCACGAGGAACCGGAAAACCAACAATTGTGTTGGAGGCGGTTGCTTCGTATGACCTTTGGATATGGCACGCTTTTTTTGGAGCTCCAGGTACTATGAACGATCTTAATATTCTTGATCGATCACCTGTTTTTGATGACATTATTAACGGAATAGCTCCAGAAGTTAACTTCTATGTGAACGGAAGGGAGTACCATTTGGCTTACTATCTGACGGATGGTATTTATCCAAATTGGGCGACTTTTATTCAATCTATCCGACTGCCACAGGGTCCGAAAAATTCTTTATTTGCTAAAAACCAAGAAGCCGTCCGAAAAGATGTTGAGCGTGCGTTTGGGGTCCTCCAAGCAAGGTTTGTCGTTGTTAGAAATCCATCTAATTTATGGGATAAAAGTAAAATAAGAAATATTATGAGAGCATGTCTCATTCTCCATAATATGATAGTCCAAGATGAACGAGATTCACAGACTCTAGAGGAATTTCAAGATGAAGATTTTACATTTGCCGTTAAAAAGACTATAAAACACGGCAATAGAATTTCTCGTCGCAAAGAAGTTCGGGATCCACACATTTATCAACAATTAAAAGAAGATTTGATAGAAAATATATGGGATAAATTTGGAGATCTTCAATAAAATTGTTTGCTTGCCCAATCTACAAATTCAATAAAAATGTTTGTTTGCTTTTTTTTATGTTCTTTGTAAAAAAAATTCCAAACTTTGTACTTTTATTATGTTTTCAATTTTAATGTAATATGTTTTATTTTAATGTAATATGTTTTATTTTTATGTAATAAAATTAAAATAATTAATTAATTTACTAACTTCAAAATACTAATAAAATAATCTAAAAATTCTACAAAAGTCCTACCAATAATCTACATTTTTAGGTTTGTCCTTGACTAAAACTCTTAACATCAAAATACTAATTAAATAACCTAGGGACTCAAAGATTAGTCCTACCAATAATCATACCCTAAGAGCTGAGATTGCCTTCAATCATGGTGATGCCTGAATAGAAGATAATAAAGCATATGTTTCAGAGCCGGAAATGATATATATATTTATTTTTAGGGCCAAAAGGACATAAATTATATGTCGCTTTACTGGTAAGAACGTTAGGTTATATATAAAAAATGAAGGGCTCGAATTCCTTAGATGCAGTTTTAGTCTTTAAAAAAATAAAGATAAAAGGACCAAAAAAAATTTAGCTTCTCGGCCAAAAATATTCAGGCTCAGCTCTGCTTTCAATCACATGCAAACGTAGAAAAAAGCCTCCCTCTTCCCACATTGCTTCACCAAATAATCTCCCATTCTGATCCTTTATGGTGCATTTGTTTGCGCTCATTATAATCCCATAGTCTTCCTGCGTCAACTGACCAGCAGTCAAAATGTTTCTATCAATCTTGGGAACAAAAAACACATTCTTGATCATCTTCTTCTTCCCTTTGTAAGTCACCATCACTACATCCCCTATACCTTCGGACATGATGCTTTCCGCATTAATGAACTTGATCTGAGCCTTGTGTGTTCTGTCTAAACTCGTGAAATACTTCTCATGTGGACTCATGTGATTCGATGTTGTGGTATATATCATCCACATGTCATCATCATACGTCCTAGGACCTATATCGAATGCCAACGTTTGATACTCAGGTAGTACTACTTCTTTAGATTGTGATGATGCTCCTCTAGAACCAAGGTAGCTCAGATATCAAATCTTATGAACACAAGAATGTGAAACTCAAATAATAAACTCTTCATATTAATCTCTCGATGCTTTAGAAAATCACTCAAAACTAAAGTTCTCACAAACTCATAAAACTCACAAGTTATGCAACACCCTTGCATCCCCTTATATATTACTTATAATTTCCTAAACTCATTAGGTAACACAAATAGATATTTTCCCAATCCTTAAAGATATCCATTAACACATTAGGATTAGGTAGCTTGCATTTCAAGTTACTTCAAGCTTACTTCAACATTCTCCCCCTTAAGCTTGAAATCATTTTCACTCAAGTCTTGAACACCAACAAAATTTCTCATCTCCTTGAACTTGATCCTTCCAAGTACTTTTGTCAAAATGTCGGCTCTTTGTTCTTCTCCGGGTACATGCTGAACTTCGATAAGATCACTTTCAACACATTCTCGTATAAAGTGGTACTGTCTATGTATATGCTTGCTTCATCCATGGAACACGAGATTCTTTGTAAGAGTGATGGCAGACTTGTTATCTATTCGAATTGTCAATTTCTCTTGTGCTCGTCCAACAACTTCTCTATAAAGATCCTGAAGCCAAATTGCATGTTTAGCTACTTCGGTTGCTGCTATAAATTCAGCTTCACAAAATGATAAGGCCACAGTTTCTTGCTTTTGGGAACACCATGTTATTGGACTGTCTTCAAGATAGAAGACGTGACCTGCAGTACTGCGACCATCATCGTCATCTACGGCATGTGAGCTATCGCTATACCCAACAAGTTTTGTCAACCCCATCTTCTCTACTCGTTTGAACGTAAGGCCGTACGTTAATCTTCCCTGCAAATACCTGAGAACCTGCTTCAGAGCCGAACCATGTGTCTCATTAGGCTGCTGCATCTATCTCGACAAAACTCTGACACAATAACTCAGATCGGGCCGCGTATGAAGCAGATATCTAAGGCACCCGATGTTTCTCTTGTACTCCCCTTCATTTATATCCTTCTCCTCTTCACCTTTAGAAAGACGTAGACCAGGATCCATTGGAGCATGAATGGCATTGAAATCTTCCATCTTGGTTTCACTTACGATTTTCTTCGCATATCTCTCATGCTTCAACGTGATACCATGCTCGTTTTGACACACTTCTATACCAAGATAATAGGTCAATCGCCCTAAGTCACTCATCTCGAATATGTTCGACCTTCTCTCTTTAAACTCTCGTATTGCTTCATGACTCGTTCCTGTAATAAGAAGATCGTCCACATACACGGCGATAAGAAGAACATGATCCTTTTCTCGACTTCGATATAACGCTGGCTCTTTAGTGCACTTTACAAAGTTTAGTTGCTCTAGGACTTTGTTTAACTTCTCGTTCCACGCCTTTGGTGCCTGCTTCAAACCGTAAAGAGCCTTGTTTAACTTATACACCTTACTCGCTTCTCCTTTGATCACAAAACCTTCGGGTTGAGAGACATAAACCAATTCCTTTAGATCACCGTGTAGGAACGCTGTTTTAACGTCTAGGTGATGTACTTTCCAACCATTCGATGCAGCCAAGGGTAGGATGAAGCGGACAGTCTCAATACGCACCACTGGAGCGAATACTTCCTCATAGTCGACTCCATGTCTCTGAATATATCCCTTCACATCAAGTCTGGCTTTATATTTGTTGATGCTTCCATCTGAGTTTCTTTTGACCTTAAAAACCCACTTGAGCCCGATTGCTTTTGCACCACTCGGAAGATCCACCAAATCCCATGTCTTGTTCTTTATAATCGATGTGATCTCGTCTTGACAAACATCTCTCCATACCTTCTCTTCCTTTGCTTCATCATAATCCCATGGTTTGTCGTTTAGAAGGAGCAGTAGACGCTCGCTTTCAACTTCAGCCAGTAATATATAGTCGTCCAAATACCCTGGCCTTTTGCTCTCTCTCGATGATCTTCGTAGGATAATATGATCAAGTGTGTCTTCTTCTTCTTCAACAGTAGGTGCAACTTCGTCGACAGCTTCTTCTCATTCTTTGTTACCAACAACATGAGATATGTTGGCGTCTTCTCTTTCGATGCCGTTGTTTCCAAAGTCTCTGAAATCAAGTTCAAATCTTCCAGGTTCGCCATATTCCTCTGTTTCGATGGCCTTCCAGTTCCACCTTTCGCTCTCCTTAAAGACAACATCTCTACTTACCACTATTTTCTTATTGATCGGATCAAGCAATCTATATGCTTTTGATCCTGGCTCAGTTCTGAGATGGACAAGTTTTCTTGATCTATCATCGAGTTTCCTCAGATGCCATGCTTCTATCTTGGCATAGCCTATACATCCAAACAAACGTATATGCTCCACATTCGGCTTCTTCTTCTTGAACACTTGATAAGGCGTCTGTGTGATCAACACTCTCGTCACGAATATATTAATGAGATATGTGGCATGCCTTAAAGCCTTACCCCATAAATAATTAGGCATACTCATGTGCTTCAAGATGCTCTTTGTCATCCCTAGAAGTGTTCTATTTCTTCTTTCTTCCACCCCGTTCTATTGAGGAGAGTAAGGAGCTGTTAAGTGTTTAATTATGCCGGATTTTTCGCAAAAAACTTGGATATCTCCTGAAGTGAACTCACCGCCACGGTCTGTTCTAAGCGTTTTGGTCATAGCTCATGTCTCTTTTTCGACTATTGCCTTAAGCTTCTTAAACTTCTCAAAGGCTTCTCCTTTCTCCTTAAGTAGAACGGACCACATGTAGCGTGAGTGATCATCAACAAGAATGAAGATATACCTGTTCTTCGCTGGTGTTGAGGGTGTAATGGGTCCACAGAGGTCCCCATGTAGGAGCTCTAGTACATTACTCGCGCGATATATGGTTGCTTTTGGAAATGCATGTCTTTCTTGCTTCCCAAGCAAACATGTTGAGCATGTATCCTTCTCGATCTTCATCTTAGGCATTCCATACACGAGTTCCCAGTTGATCATTGATCCCATCGAATATTTTCATATATGCCCAAGCCTTGTGTGCCACTTTTCGGATTCTCCTTGCGCGATTGTTTGAAGGCACATCGTATTATCTCTGTCTAGGAGTACTTTGTATAACCTATTCTTCGACCTCTTGGCTCTTGCTATTAGTCTTCCATCTTTATCGTGTAATGTAAGGTACTCTTCTCTCATTCGCACATCACAGCCCGATTCCGTTGCTTGTCCGAGACTAATGATGTTGCTTCGCAAGTCTGGTATGTAATAGACATCGGCTAAGATTTTATTTTCTCCATCTTTGGTAAGAAACATAACTGGACCTTTTCCTTTTATGTCGATGCGTGAATCATCTCCGAAACGTACCTTGCCTGAAACAGATTCATCGATAGACTTGAAATAGCTTATGATTCCAGTCATATGATTACTCGCGCCGTTGTCTAAATACCAAACATTCTCTCCTACCGAGCTTGTTTCAAAGTCGCTAGGGTGTATGTTCTTCTCGTTTAAGAGAATAACTTCATGCATCATCAGATCTTCGGCTTCTTGTGTGTTGTCATCTTTAGTTTCTCGTGCTTCTTGCAGTTTTAACAGTCGATCAGGGCCATCCATGGCGAAGTGACCATTTTTGCCGCACTGGAAACATGTTATTTTGGACATGTCTCGATCACGATCATAGTTGTAGCGTCCGCGGCCTCTTCCCCTGTTATAAAATCGTGCTCCTCGTTCTCTGCCTATATAATTATTGTAATCTTGATTCGGTTGATTCGGTTGATTCTCGGAAGTTTCATACATTAACTTGGTCTGATTGTCTTGTGCCTCTTCTTCTTCTTCAGCTACCCGTTCTTCATATGTCTTAAGACGTCCAATGATGTTTTCAAACGTTGTGATCTTAAGATCGAGTACTTGTTCCAAAGAGACAACAATGTGTATATACTTTCTCCGAGGAAGACTCTTAAGAAACTTCTTAACGAGTTTGGATTCTTCAATATTATCTCCCAATGCGGCTTTTGACGATATCTCGAAAAAATTTCCAACAAAATCATCAATGGTCTCCATGTCTCTCATCTTTAAACGGCCGAACTCAGCCATTAGTGTTTGCAGACGAGCTTCTCAAACCCTTTATGTTCCCATTTGTCTTGCTTTGATTGCCTCCCAAACTTGTTTCGCTGTGTCGAGTTCTCCTACCTGCAAGATTAGTGCTTCGGGTATGGACTGGAAGAGTAATGATGTGGCCATGTCATTCTTATCGCTTTCTTTGGATTCATTGGCAATGACCTCCCATACTTTGTGTACGTTTAGTAACACCTTGATCCTCATAGCCCAGACTGTGTAATTGGTTGCATTCAACATCGGAAAATTGATTGATGAAGGGCCTCCTCCTTCCTTCCGTTGAGCGGTTGACGTCGTCGTAATATCTCCCATGGCGTTTGATCGTCTTCGGAAGCTATGATACCAATTCTAGAACCAAGGTAGCTCGATATCAAATCTTATGAACACAAGAATGTGAAACTCAAATAAGAAACTCTTCTTATTAATCTCTCAATGCATTAGAAAATCACTCAACACTAAAGCTCACACAAACTCATAAAACTCACAAGTTATGCAATATAACTTATAATTTCCTAAACTCATTAGATAACACAAATAAATATTTTCCTAATCCTTAAAGATATCCCTCATACATTAGAATTCAATTAGGTAGCTTGCATCTCAAATTACCTCAAGCTTACTTCAACAGCTCCAACCTCCTTTTGTCTTTTCAACATTCTACATATGGCATCCGCTGGTAATGATTCAAGCACACCAAGATGCTTACGAAGTCTGTTAAAAGTCTGAAGATTATCATCATCACATGAATCTGACAGAGAGGTGAACAATTTAGTTATAGCTTCACAATCAGACGATGATCCAACCTCCAGTACCTTCAAAAGTTTATCAAAGGTCTCCACTGGCAATGATTCAAACATATCAAGAAGCAAAAGAAGACGGCTAAAAGACAGATTCTGCATGGCCATGAGTTGGTCCCCCACCGGAACAGCACCATCATATGAATCTGAGAGCGAGATTAGCTTGGTTGTAGCTTGAAATTTGGATTTGGTATCTGCAAAAAGAGGATCAGTAGAGATCTTCAAAACTCTATCAATGTATGATGAGAAGCGTTCTCTAAAGTCGATTTGAAGTTGTTCAAAGTCCTTTTGCAACTTGGCTTGCTCGTTGCTTTCTTGTAGAAGGTCCCAAAGATCTTTGGCTGAAGCAGCGTCGAGTGTCTGTCTGAAAACAGAATCTGGTACAGAACATTGCAATATGTGGATAGCTTTGGTGTCTTTTACGACAAAGTCTCTCCATGGTGAAAGATCTTCGGCTTGAATCGTGGCTGCTAACTCTGGCATTCTCAGTGGATTAGGTGGGGCTACGTTCTCAACGACGTCCCAAAGCCCTCTCTCCACTAGGGTAGCTTTCATGATTGGAGCCCAAGCTTCATAGTTTAGGTCATCGAAAACAACTTCTTGTGGAGTCGGTTCGTTCGCTGTCGCCATAGCTGTGATCGTCAAGGTTTCTCGGCTTTTCTCTTTGTAAATTATATGTACTAGGTTAAGACGGGACCTTGGGCTATATATATATACTAGATTAAGATCCGCACCTTGCGCGGGATAAAAATTATATATATAAATTATTTTATGTATTATATATTCTTACATATTATGAAATAATAAATATATATTAAATAATTAAAAGTCAGTAACTATTACATATATAATAAAATTGGTGCGAACGTATAAATCAATTTTATTAATACAAACAATTTTTTTAAAAAATTTGATAGGATATGTAATTAAATTTAAATGATATTAACATACATAGTATATTTTTAATATTAATGTCTATTTTT
>NC_027752.1:33468476-33498185 GCF_000695525.1 Brassica oleracea var. oleracea
TTTTGAAAAATTCAAAATACAACATATACAAAAAATCTAAATTTTTAATATATGATTAATGTAATTGTAATTTATTTTAATAGTAAAAAATAAACAAAAATGATAGAAAGCATACAAATTATTAGTAAATCTTCATTATTTAAAATCATTAATTACTATATATATCATAATCACATTAGGTAATTCCGTAGGTTTTAGTTAAGGAAATAATATATAATAAATAGTCATCTTGCTTTAGTTAATATCATATGATATCATATAGTTGGTATTAAATGTTTCTAGTAAGATATAAAAATCGAATTGGACCAACATGTTTTTCAATTTCAATGTGAGATTGACACGTATGACTAATTAACTACCTAATTGATTGACACATAAGCAAGATGTTTTTTTTAATTATTACAAAATTGAGGTTACATCTTTTCAAATGTTCCTCAATTAATATATAGGGGACAATATAAGATACAATATTTTTTTATTAAATCTTTATTATTCAAAATCATTAATTGTCATATATACTTTTGTCACATTAGGTAATTCTGTAACTTTTATTTAAGGAAATATTAAAGAACATTAATAATGAATTTATGGTTAGATTAATAAAAAATTTATTATATAATTAGATGGACTAACTTATTTCTGTAATGATTGTGCCTGCAAGTTGCTGCATTGTCATTATGTTAGGACGTTCCAGCAGAATAAGAACACAGAGGGTTTGTGTTTGCGAGGGTGAGGGTGAGAGTGAGAGATAAAGATATAATCTTGTGATTTAGTGGATTGCTTGATGCCTGTGGAAGAGGCCTAAACCTCAAGTTTATAACTAAAATACATTCTTCAAATCTGATATATAGTGGCCGGCTAAAAGAAAATTGGTCCAATGAGTACTTAAAATATATTTTCTTGTACGAAACCATCCAAAAAAACTTATTCCTGTAGGTTAAACGCATGTTACAAACCAGATCAACTAGTGATCTCTCAGAACATTCTCGAGTGTAATTCAAAAGCCCGAAAAACACGACAAATCAAATTCAAAACGTGACAGAAAAGAGAGCACTCGCTCACTGGAATTTACTCTTCTGTACACTAAAAGAGGAAAAGTGCAGAGAAGCTTGAGGAGACGTCTTACTCTACTCTCTCACCTCTCCAGACAACGTTCCCTCCTCTTCTTCCCCATCGAACTCTTGTTCTACACCTTTCACCTGCACCAAATCTCTTTCATTAGAAGAAGAGTAGAGTCACCAGTTCTTGATTCTTCAATGGTTACTTAACACCACAACATTAACACAGACAGAGAGAGAGGTGTAGAACTATACAATCTATAGTAAGAAACTGCTTAGGAGGATCTAAACTTACCTCGGGTACATAATGCATCAGCATGTTTTCTATTCCAGATTTCAAAGTAACAGATGAGCTTGGACAACCGCTACAAGCTCCTTGCATCCTCAACTTCACTATTCCGCTTTCACTGTTCAACCCCCACCCAAATGATTTTACTAAAGAGATAAAAAGAACAAAGAGAGAGAGAGACCATAGAGGAAGTAAACTTACGGATCAAACCCACAATACTCAATGTCCCCACCATCATCTTGGACTGCTGGTCTGATGCGAGTTTCTAAGAGTTCCTTGATCATTGCTACGGTTTCAGAGTCATCCTGAATTACAAAAAAAAAAACACTTGTTACCCCCACATGCTTATCTACCATCCAATATATTAAACAATAAATTAACAGAAGAACATATTTATGGGAGAATGGTGACTCCCTCAATGAAAGTTTGTCAGGCAACAAAGCTACTACTTCAATATCCTAACTCATATTTCATCAGCTCACAAAAGCAACTGGCAAACTATAACTCTCAATTAACTCAATATTATGTAGAAGATATTGTTAGAGAATACACAGAAAACGAGCACAAACTAGATGAGAAAACAGACACCCTGACCAGAAGAATATGTAAAAGTATACTCTTCACAATACTAACTAAAGCAAAAATGAGAAGAGTTTTACCTCGTTGATGGCAGTGTCCTTGGCAGCAGCAGCTTGTGAGTCGAGAAACAAAGGCTGGCCAGAGGAGTAGAAATCCATGACAGCTGCAAATATCTCAGGCTTGAGGATATCCCACGATACATCATCAGACTTTGTCACAGTGACGAAATCAGACCCAAAGAAAACTCGAACCACACCTGCAAATATCAAAGAAAGAAGAATCACACACAGCACATTGAAAGACAGAGTAAACAGAAAACAAAATACCGTCAATGGAGTAAATGGACTTGGCTAATGGTGAGCCTAGAGCAGAACGAACGTTAGGGAAATCAGCACTTCCAACCTCCATGACTGGCTTTCCAGGATAAAACATGAGAGAAGAAGGATTCGGAGTAGATTGTGTTTGGATAAACATCGTCCTTCTCTGCCCCACCCCTGCTCCATGAGTTAGACCCTTAAAACAGACTGCTTTATCTGATATACGAAAGCAAACAACCAAAGAAGATCCAAACCTCCGAGAAAAGCCCATTTCTGAGGAAGTGAAAAAGTAGATCTCGAAGAGGAGGTGAGATCACGTGAATTGGTCGGAAAGTGCGTTGCCGCCGAGATGAAGATCGAGCGACGAGATACCAGAAGAAGAGACGAAGAAAGCTTACTACTTCCTCTAGAAATGATCTCACGACCACCCAGTCGCGAAAGAGAATTCACAATCCTCGCGATCCCTTTCATTGCTTCCTCGCCAGTTTAGGGTTTCGACCGGACCGGATTAAAAAGACGGAACCTTTTGTGACGCCGTGTGATGGATTGTTGTCGGAGAGAGAATTGTATTTGTCCTGAACTATTCACCGCTTAGGGGTCTATATGTAAATAGTGTACACACTGAGGATGAAAATTGACTTTTCAAAGAACAAGTCTTTTTTTTTTTTTTTTTTTTTTTTAACCAAAAAAAAAATCTTTATGTTATTACTGAGGATGAAAATTGACTTTTCAAAGAACAAGTCTTTTTTTTTTTTTTTTTTTTTTTTCAACACCAAAGACAAAGTCTTTATGTTATTACAATCGGCAAAATTCTATGTTATAATGGATGAACAAAAAGGCATCAGCTTTGTCACTTTTCAACTAGTTTCTACAACTCAGAACTCGTCTCTCTTCTGTTGTGTCTGAAAGGTTTGGTCTTGGCTACATCCACTACTATCATCCACCCGTTTATAATCTGCGCAATAGAGAAACAACCAATAACATCTTGAGTCAAGTGTCTCTCCTTCTTTCTCTATCACATTCATGTTTAGCTTTACCTTTCCATTCATCTCTTTTAGTGCAACGCTGGCAGCTTCCTCTGTTGTGTACTCTATAAAGGCGTAACCTTTTGATCTCTTTGATATCTTATCCATAATGATTTTGACTGCAGATGGAAGTAACATAATAGGCTGTGATTTTCATTTCCCAGTGATATTTTTGAAGTGCGAATTGGATGGATAGTAAATCATAAGAGTACCTTCCACTAGTTCACCGAATCCTTCAAATGCTGCGCGCAATGTCTTCTCAGATGTGTAGAAAGACAGTCCTGAAAAGTTGAGAAAACCCAAGATACATGTTCTATCAGTAAATGCAAATCCCAATTGAGATGTGACCAAATGTATTAGGAGGAAGCATGAGTTTTTCTTTGTGTCACCTAGCAGATTCTGCCAATGTAATCAAAAGCATACATTCATTTCTCAAGCATACCAGTTATAAACAGCTTCTTAGTCTTAACAGGAGGAGACTCTGAACTTTCTCTAGAATCTTCTTGTGTACTATTATCGCCTTTAGGGAAAGGAAAGAGAATCAAATTACAACAATGTGAGATTCAGATTATACATAAATATCCATAAAAATCAGCTAAAAGGTAGGGCTGTTAAAGATTCTAGGCAATTTTGTTTTCTAAACGTAAGATTAGTAGACCTTCATAGTCTTTGTTTAGTGACTCGAAATTGTTGTCCGGAACAACAGCAAGAACACCAGGTACACCTGCATCAATCAAAACACCATCCCTTCATCTGTTAGCTTAATTCAGGTGAACAAAAACATTGTTGTCTGAATCACAAACCAGCTAACTCCTCGGCGCATGTTTCATCCAGATCACAACAAAAACCGTGTTTGGACTGCCACGAAACATGATAAAGACACATCTGTGCATCCTTTTCACTGCAAAGAAAGGCGTAAAACAATGCTGTTAAAATCTGAAAGTGACAATAGCTCCCCTAAAGACAGAATCAAACAAGAAACTCACTTCCACAAAACCTTGGATAACAACTGAACACAATGATCAACCATCTGTGCTTTAGTAACAATCCCGACTCCTGGCTTGTCTATCCGTACCATCCAATGTTTCACTGTCCCATGATCAAACAAGGAAACACCTGCCTGCTTCCCAATGCCGTAATTCTTATTCCCTGAGCTGTAATCCGCTTCAGGTCTAACAGATAGTACTCCAGGCAAGCCTAAGTTCATAGAACAGAGAATTAAAAACACCTAATTGACCAGAAAAGAAACAGAATTTGCAATAAACATATGAACACTCACTCACGAGCTGGCGTGAAGCATCTTCGTCGATATGACAACAAAACCCGAAATGGGTATCAAAGGAAGCATCATATATACTCATCTGCGCATCCTTTTCGCTGCAAAACAACATTGACAGTAAATAAGAAAATGTTAAAAGCACAAAAACTCAAAAAGAAACAAAAAGAAGAATGAGCAGAAGAAAAGAAACCTACTTGCCCAGCACTTTCGCAAGAATCTCGACATAGTAATCTACAATATCGGATTTTGAAGAAACCCCTTGTGGAGGTTTATCCAATACCACCATCCAATACGTGTTTCTGGAGAGAGTAGAAGAAGAAGAAGACGGTGCGGATACTGCAGAGGAGGAGTATACAAGGTGTGATGAGAAAGAGAGATGATTCTTCCGAAAATTTCCGAACTTTATGTTGGGAGAAAAAGAAGAAGAAGGGAATAATCGGTTATTGACAATGAGTGAAGAAGAGTTGGAGATGGGGAGGAAGAAGGAAGCGGAAGCAATAAGAGCTTCCATGGGAACTCCTTCAAGCTTCTTGCGAGAGCTTTGTTTCCTTTCCTCTGCTCTTTTCTTTGTTATCATTATTCAAACCGATAATTGAATTTAAACCAAATAGAGTCCAATTAGCATAATTTTTAGAAAATAAGATTATTGTCTTAAGCGTTCCAAAAAAAAAAGATTCTTGTCTTAAGATACCACATAAAAATAAGGGATAATTTGCCAAATGACTAAAATCTCAAAGGAAATTAAGTGAATGAATCTCGATCTTGCTCTGTTTGCCGGTCAGTCCTCTGGTTTTCAGAATCTGTACATGGTGAGTCTTCTCCTCCCTATGTGGTCATTCGGTTTGGTTAGGTGCTCGTGTCTCCATGTTTTGATCACATCATCCCAGCACTGGAACCTTGTGCCGCGGCGTTGTTGTCTTCCTATGGATGTGTTCTTCCGGCGTTGTGGTTTGGTTGGTCTGGAGAGCTTCGTGTGGACGTGGTAGTTGTCACTCGGCCCTCTTTTGTATAGGTTCTGTCGTTTCAGGTTTATTTTGCAGCATGTGTTTGTTGTTTTGGAATAAGGCTCGGCTGGCTCGTGGGTGTATTAGGTCTCTGGTCTAGCAGTCTGTACGTGTAGGAATCAAATTAGGAGGTTTTTAGCAAGCCGTTTTTGGGTGTGCCTATCTTAAAGACCTTTTCATCGGGTACGCCAATTTCTATCGGACTCATGATCTCATATTCACTGCAGTTCATCCTTTTGCGGCAAGCAACTTGCACCGACTCTGATGGTTCTTTCATGTGGGCTTTTAGCTGGTTGTATCTTCCCCTTCGTGTCCAGTTTGAGTTGTTGTTTAGTTAGTGTAGTTGTTTTTTATTTTATGTTTCTCGTTTTCTCTGTAATTCTGTCAAAAATTAAAATTAGTAATGATATTTTAACATTTTTACCAAAAAAAAAAAAATTAAGTGAATGACTATGATTTTGAAGTTATTGGAAAAATAACATTTAAACTTCAATTGATCCGGTTATACTCTTTGTTGGTATAAGTCACCGGTAACAAATGAAAATAAGATGACGTTGGCCACTACGTATTGGGCTCACATATAAGCATGTTCTTAAAACATAGAAAGCTTAAATGTTCTATTTCATATCACCAAAATAATATATGACATCCACTCTATGTCAACTCCTACAACCTAAATACTAAATTTTATCTGAACTCTGTCCCAAACTCTAAATACTAAACTTTAATCATTAAACCCTAAACTTAAATAGAAACCGTAAACTTAAATATAAATCTTAAACCCAAATAGAATGAAACACAATACATAGCATAGTACATATTGCTAAAATTATGAAATGTCTATAATTACATGAAAGCAGTTAATGTTGACCTCAGCCGTAGCCCTCACCTTCCCTAACCCTAATCACTAAATTCTAAACCCAAATATAAGCTCTAAACCAAAATATCAAAATCTAAAAAAATACAATATTATGTAATATTAAATTATATTATATAATATTACACTGTAAAATATAGATCATAGTACGATTTTACATGTTCAAAAATATGTAACAATAAAATTTAAGAAAATTAAAAACCATAAACCCAAATAGAAACCATAAACTCAAAAATCTTAAACTCAAATAGAGTGGAACACAATATATAGCATAGTACATATTGGTGAAATTATGAAATGTTTATGATTACATGAAAGCAGTTAATGTTGACTTTAAACGTACCCCTTACCTTCTAAATATTAAACTCTAAACTCTAATCAGTAAACTCTAAACCCAAATATAAACCCTAAACTCAAATATCAAAATCTAAAAAAAATACATAATATTATGAATATTAAATTATATTATGTAATATTAAACTGTACAATATAAATCATAGTACGATTTTTACATGTTCAAAAACATGTAACGATAGGATTTAAGAAAATTACAAACCCTAAATCCAAATCGAAACCATAAACTAAAATATAACCTTAAACCCAAATATAATGGAACATGATACATATCATAGTACATATTGGTGAAATTATAAAATGTCTATTATTACATTTAATGGTGATCTCAACCGTACTCCTCACCTTTTAAATACTAAACCTTAATCACTAAACCCTAAATCCAAATATAAACCCTAAACCCAAATATCAAAATCTAAAAAATACATAATATTATGTAATATTAAATTAAATTATGAAAATTAAATTGTACAATATAGATCATAGTACGATTTTTACATGTTCAAAAACATGTAACGATAGAATTTAAAAAAATTATAAACTATATTTATAAAAAGAGAACATTCTTCATTAATCGTCAAATAGAACGGAATATGATAATATAGTATAGTATCATCAAAATAGATTAAGACCGATAACTAACCGAGGAGATCCATATTGAGGCCATTGGAGGATGAAAGGAGCAACGATAAAGAAGATCAAAAGTGATGATACTGAAATCTGATGATAGACGGTAAAGAGAAACACAAAATTATGGTTAAAGTGGATTGATCAGAAATGAGGTGATCTTGTTTCCAATAATGTAACATTGGCGATGAAATGAAAAAAAAAACAGAAAAAAAAGAAGAAATGTAACCGATAATAAAAAGAAAGAGAAAAGATAGAATTGCCATTATTATAGAATATACATAGAATATCGGTCTGACTTATTTTTGGTTAGTTTGTGAATTATAAAAAAATTTAAACGTTTTAGGGTGCAATTTCCCTAAAAATAACATCTCAAAAATCATTTATCAAAAATATAAAACTAAAATATCTGTAAAATATAGACTTTAGTCTTTAGAATTAAAAATTCAGTATTCAAAGTTTAATATTAAAAATAAGTAATTATGTATATGAAATTTATTACTATTTGCTAAAGATAATATAACCAATGGGATTTGGTAATAAATCCAAGCAGATTAACCGGAGATAGAAGAACTGTGCTAATCCAACCTGAGGTCCGACGGTTTAAAAGAAAACCGGGAATCTTCCGGTTATAACCCAAAAAAAAACATTGGATCTGTAAGAAAAACAAAACTCTCCGTCTCGAACAGGAGAGATGAAGAAGCACGCCGGAGCCGAGAAGAAGAGGGTTAAACGATCACCAGGATCTGCATCCTCCACCGCTAGAGATTCCGCTTCCGATCCTCCACCTAGGGTTTGCTTCTCTCTTCTCTCATTATACGCTGATCTCTTTCAGACAAAACATTGTGTTTAGGTTACCTTTCCCTTTTGTTTGGATCCGTCTTCAATCTCTGATGGAGAATAAATCTGTGATGATAATAAAACAAAATTTGATTACTGTTTTCTAAATTGTATGTAAATGTGCAGATATGTAATGTGTGGAATGTTACATTGTTGAAAGTTTGAGTCTTTGGCCATTGTAACGTGAATTGATTCCTTTTTTTTTTTTTGTGGTTTAATAGAAGCAAGGTGTGAAGAAGGATGTGTTTCAGGTGTTTGCTGAGAAAGTTAGAGACAACAAGGGGTTGGAATCGAGATGGGCTGTTATGGAGGAAGCACGAGTCGAATACTTCAGAGGCAAAGACTTCGTGAGCTTCTTGAAGAATCACCCCGAGTGTAAAGAGATTCTTGAAGAAGATAAAGACCTTGACGCTGAAGATATCGCCAATGTGTTGTTGGGGAAGAACCTTCTTGTCCGTTGTGATCGTGTCACTAAAACTCTTCGCCCCGGGAAGAAGAAGCTGTCTACTTGGCCTGCTCATCTTGAGATTTTCCGTGTAAGTTTGGTTGGTCTTGTTTCATATGCTAAGCTGTTCTTTACTTGAGTGAGATGTGTATTCAATAGCTCTAGGGTTTCATGCTTTGATTTTGTTTTTTTTTTTTATGATCTTTGTAATGCGCAGGAAGATCAAGGTTTCTCTGAAACTGATGCATTTTTTGCATGGACGTTTGAGAAAAGGCATCCACTGTGGCAAACGCTTTTGTCCTTCTTCTGGCCTGTATTGACTCTCGCTATTTGTTTGTTTCCTGTGTACCCACACCGTTGCAAACTCATTGTTCTCTACTCATGTGCTGGCATTCTTTTGATGATTCTCTCCTTGCTTTTCGGTAAGCTCTACATATATTAACCTGCTTAAAGTAGGTTTATATTGGCTTATGTTTTTTCTTGATTACCGTGGATGTTGCAGTGAGAGCAGTTGCTTTCGGTGCGATGTGGATTCTTCTTGGAAAGCGTGTCTGGTTCTTCCCCAACATTCTTGCGGAGGAAGCCACATTGAAGGAACTGTTCCGTTTCTGGCCAAAGAAAGACGAGGAAGAACCTCCCAAGTGGACATCTCGACTTTTCTACACAGTAGTGGCTGTTGTTGTTGTCATGCTGCTCAGGCGCCATGCCCCTGATGAAGCTGCTCGGGCCAGGTACGGAACTTAAACCAAGACAACGTCATTTGATTGCTATGAGTTCTCTGTTTCACTGAACCTTTTACGGGTTCTTGGTCTCTCATTTGTTTGCAGCAGAGGCTGACTTGTGATAACTTTGTGTGAATACAGGTACCAAAGAAGGATGTCCAACATCATTGATGATGTTCTTGAATGGTCACCAAAGCTAGCACTCTCTGGTTTGATGGAGAATCAGCCACCTGTGAACATCACAGATGCGGCTAAAAACTCCTCAGATGCAGAAGCAGGTCCCGACCATACTGAAGATGCTGAACTGGACGAAACTCAAGACGAGGAGGAAGCTGAAGACTTGGCCAACTCCGATATAAAAACATAAAAAAGAAATAGATAAACATAAGTCACTGTAACAATAAGTCAGCCTATGTGACCAAGACTAAGTTTAGTACTTGTAAGAAAGTCTTGAAAGATTTTGTGGGTATTCAATTACTCTTTTTTCAGTTTGCACACTTTGGAATTTAATTTTAAAAACATAGTTTTGGATTCAAAAATGTACTAAAGAGAGTTGACAAAAGAAAGCAGTAACATTTGACATATCCCAAAAGAAGAAAAACACAGAAGTATTTGTACAGAGGACTCTTCAATGGCTGCTACCAAATAAGCCAACAAAGAGAAAGCCAAGAATGAGTTGCCAGTGGAGATGTCATTTGATGGCTAGACGAGCTTGAGAAGTATGGTTTGAGGAAATGCTGTTCCATTGTTGCCCTGAACAGTCTGCTTCTTCCCTTCTCTTAGAAGCTGAGCTTTGCATCTCTTCAGACTGTTTTCTACACTCATCATTCCAGGCTTCAGGTTGGTCAGAGTGAGATGACGTCGGGGACTGAGTAGCATTGTTCTTTTCTCCAGGTTTTGGCTGTGAAGCTTCGGTGTTTGTTTTCTTTGCAAACCGTCCTCCAGTGCCCCTAGGCCTCCTCATAGCATGCTGATGCCGAGATTCATGGAGATAAGGCTGTGTAGCATGATGCAGTGAGCAGTGTGGTGAGTTCACATTTAGATCAGAGCTCTTGAGAAACTAGTAATAATATCATTGATGGTAAATGCAATTCACCTTTCTGGATTTGATTAGCTTCATTTCAAGCTCAGCCTTGGCGCGTGCCTGCCTTCGCCTAAGTATCGCCTGGTACTGTTTAGCATTCACATAAACTGGTTCCTGTGCAACCTCAGGAGGCAGTGGCATTCTTGAATGAGGCATCCCACCATATGGAACATAAGCCTGATAAGGGAAACTGATAGCTTATCACGAAAGTCGCATGGAAAGCATAAATCAAAATTAACCAACTAACTGCATCTTCTTGTTTACTTGTAACAAAAATCATTACACACCATGAACACTGTTAAACCTGCTAAACTTTAGCACCTACGATTAATAGAATATTTTAACCAGTAATCTCATGTCTCACAATCCAATAGAGACATACCATCCAAAATAGTCGTAACGTAGAAAAAATAGTAGTTGGGGATTAAGGAAAGATTTATATATACGACGGTAAAAAGTTATACCATGGGATAGGCTCCCATCATTCCAGCATAATAAGGATCCTGGTACGGATTTGAGGATGCCCATCCCTGCATGTTCCATAACCAAAAAACTTGAACGGTAAGCAACCACAGCTAAAAATAAAAGCAGAATAGAAAATTTAATCAGGAGGTTTACAACTGTGTGGCTAACAAGTTGAGGGTGAGGAGGTCCTGTGACGCCAACATGCACAAGTTCTTGACTTTTTTCACTGTAATCTCCAGCTGCATATCGAAAACACAGTAACAAAACTTGGTGAAAAAAAAACAACTGTAAGCAAATCCACAAAGCGTAAAGCACCAGAGAGAACAAGTCAGTGCACCTGATTCTTGGGGAGAGGTTGTGACTTGTGGTGATTCCTTGTTACCATTATCATCTCTATTAGATGGTGACTTGGACCCATTGGTTGATTCCCAATTGTTTTGGTTCTCCAACGCTATCGACTTATCTCCAGCTTCCTCCACTAAAGAACTTGCATTGCAGGCAGCAGCAGCACGTTGCCAAGGGTTTAAACTATTTATGGAGGAAGATGATGTATGATGATGAACCACCTCTGAAACGATCTGATTCCCACCGTCAGGTTTCTTCGAATGCATGTCTTCACTTTCCTACTCAAAATCTGATTGTTAGTGATGAAATTTCAACTACACAGACCAAAAGTCGATACGAATTTCACAAATTACAACTCTCACAAACTCTAAAAACGATTCAGTAACAAGTAAGCAGGCAAAAACCCAGAACACAATCAATGATTGAATCCACCAAATCTAATGAAATTTCAAAACTTTGAAGGGAAGAAGAGAAGAGACAGAGCAAAACCCTAAGAACAACAAAAGGGTCTAAGCAGCTCATGCAATCAACAAGGAATTGATAATAATTGAAAATTTCAACATACCATTCAATCAAAGAGCGAACACACCGTCTCGGAAGAGTCTGACGAGTGATTGAAGGAGACGAAGAGGAACGATCTGAGCAGGAGGAAGAAGAAGAAAAAATATAATTTTTGTGGAATTGAGTTGAATTAAAGTATTTTATTTTTGTTTTGATCGTCGTAGGAATTTACAACATAAGTTTTGTTCCGTTTTGAATCTTGGTTCCACGTGTTCGCCACGTGAACGGCGGCAACATTAATTCTTTTGACTTATTTTTGTGGATAGATGTTAAATATGATAATTCGATTGCGAGAAGTTTTATGGGCCTATAACGGGCTTCAAAGTCCTAAACTATAAGGACCATTATCTTAATTTTTTTGTATGCGTGGGAAGTTTCACGACAAGAGTGGATTCATGTTTCAATCTACCTTTACTGAGATAGAAATAGAAATAGAAATCAAAGAATGATAACTGAAATAGTTTATTAAAATTTTGTTTGTGCAAGAAAAATAGAAGAATTTGAAATTAAAGATATATAAAGGGATCTGTAATATGATTATGTTCAACTCTATTATTGATTTCGGTTGCAATTGATGTGCCAAATTTTTTTTGATAAATATAATTTATTTATGACAAATAAAACAAACTGAAACAGAAATCTATATTATGTAATTAAGATAGTTTTTTACTAATTTAATTAAAATAGTTCGATTTTTTGTCAAAAAGAGATTAAAATAGAAACGAATGAGTAGAAAGAATAAGCGAAAATTTTAATTTAACTAAAGATAAAGAGGAATAATTATTTTATCATAAAATGGCTATTTAGTTTAGTTAAACATAAATCGCAGTTTTGTAAAATTTTGTAACTGATACAACTTTATAGAATAGCAAAATCTTTATATTATTGTACGGGTTATCAATTAAATTCACAATCATCATGTTCAGTGTTCTTTATTCTTTCTGTCGAATATTTATCCTTGTTATTTCTTGATTCAAGTAAATCAATTAGTTTTTTTTTTCAAACTAACTAAAATATGGGCTTCTTGGTTTTTTATATTCTATTTTACTCGATGGAGTTTTGTTTAAAATCTGTGTGCTTTCTTACATTTTTATTAATATTTTTGCGTACTTTGACTCGGCTTGTTTGGATTTGTATTCGACAATATCACCTTAATTCGTCAAGAATGCATTATCTTTTATGTGGAGAAAAAGAAGAAAGAAAAGTCTTATTTTCTGTATCATTGATGATCGAATAAAACTTTTTGTGAGAAAATATGAAAGAAAAAAGAAAGAGAAAAATTTAGTTTAAAAAAAAAAAAAAAAAAAAAAATGATGAGAAAAGCCGCACGAGTCGGGTTCATTGGATTCCCTTGGCAGATGTTATCCTCTGCCTCGACACTGCGGCCATCCCCACTAACTCTTCACATATTTCTCGTCTCTTTGCTTTTACTAAATTTTTAAACATATCTATATTTCTAATTAGTGGAAGATAACAAAAAGAAAAAGGTGAACGTAATTAGGGATGAAAGTGGGTACAAACCTATATTGAACTTTAAAATACAACACAAAGATAACTTTCTTTTTCATACATAAAGGTAAGTTGAAAAAAATAAGCTTCTCTAAACAAACTAATAGAATTGATTTCAATATTGATATCATCATTCATTTTCTTCTTAATAGTATGAATCATAAATTTAAAATAATCCGGCTGATTAAGTTGGTGTTACATAGTTTAAGAAAATAAAATAAAGTGGTTATGCTTGAACGTTTCATGGTCGTTGTCTTATTTATACGTGGGATTAATGTGATTTTGAAAAAGTTCTTAAATCTCTCAAAATCTATTTTCTTTAACTTTATTTTTATTAAGATCTGTGTGCATGCATATAGAAAAGTTATGTGGAATTGTTTGAGAATCACAAACTCAACGGTGTAAATTTGTAACTAGTTATGGTTTGTTCTTAATGTTGCTGGGACCTTAACTCTGCATGTGTAATGTTTCCATCAATCAAATGAACATGGAAAAGTGAACAAAAACTCAAGCAATATGAACAAACTAGCAACGAAGAACGATACGTTAGGTGAACAAATCTCTCAATCCATGCCCAATGTACAAAAACCGACAAAGCTAATAGGTCCAGAAATTAAAGTCAGTAGCAACCTAACACATAGCACTTGAGAAAAAAGGAAGCAAGAAAAACATAAAAAACATAAAAAAAATAAAAAGGTCATGAATTAATATAGTTTAAACCGTAGTTGATTTTCTCATAAAATAATACCCGACCACAAAACTCAAACCGACTTCATTCAAATCTCTCCCAAAAAAAACAAGCGCCAAAGGAACAATTTGTTAAAAACAAACCAAAATAATAAGGAAAAAAGAAAAACATCACTAGATATCATTATAATATACTCTTCGTTATTGTATTAACAAATCAAAGAGATGAAATCTTGATCATCTTCTCATACTACTTTCTATATCGATCGATCCTAGCACCAATAACAAAAAAAAAGACTACAAATATTAATTCAAATCTGTTTATTGATGGTTTGCTTTGACGAAGAAGAGCTCTATCTCTGGAGGAGCAAAGAAAACGATCTGTCTCCGACGTAACGTGCAGTTCGGTGGGACTCTTTGCTTCTTCGGCGCTGGTGGACACGTCAGCATCTCCGGTATCCGAGACTTTTGAGATTTTGGGGTACAACAACCGTCGCCGACACCACCTTTACCCGGTGACGACGTCAGCACCTTCGGAGAAGGAGAGTGAACAGAGTAGCTTGTGTCTTTAGGTGAAAACGTCGTCGTTGTGGAAGAACACGGGGAGACAATAGTAGATGAAGAAGTATGGTCGAGAATAGTGGGTGTGTCGGTGTTCTTGTGTTGTGGAAGCTTTTTCTTGAAATGGGTTCTTTTGAGTTTCTTCTCAGCTCGGTTTGGTTTTCTTGCTTTTCTTGATGCCATTTTAGACCTAATCAAAAGAGAGTTTTCCCAAGAAAAGAAAAGAAGAAGTGCTTTTTCCTTTGCAATGTTAGGTGGGTGAAAGAGAGAAAGAATAAGAAGAGAGACGTTGTTTATTAGCTTAGTTAGTATATATAGTATATGACACCAGTCAACACGTTAGTGGGAGGGTCACTTACGTTTCTACATTTTGACTACCTAACGTTTTTACTATAGGAGGATCCAAAGTAGGCCCGGGCATGGATTGAATATCCGGATTTTTAAAGATATTTATTATTTGTTTGGTACATCACGGATACAAATAATTTTAAAATTTTGATACAAATTTGTTTTGTAAAATATTTTTTTGCATGATATATATGATAAAAAATTAAAAGAAGTTGTGAATCTACATATTTTGTAAATTTTTTTAACTTAATTAACAATTATAATAACAGAAAACTTAAGAAAAAAATTATAATTGTCATAAATGTGTTCTCTTCCTTTTGTGTAATATTTTTATATAAGTAATAATGTGAATATAATTTATCAAATCTTATGTTAGAATAATAATTATATAATTGTATACATTAAAAGCTTTAAATATAATCAAGATATACATGTATTTATATATTGTCGGATCAGATCAGATATTCGCTTTCTAAAATTTTAATATTTGTGATCTGCTTCGATTTTAACGGATATTGATTTTTACTATTTGCTTTGTTTCGAAAATTTACGGATATCCGGAATTTTCGGATCGAATCGAAACGAATAACAAATCAAATCAAATTTAACGGATAAAATGTCAAGCCCTAATCCAAAGAAAAAGTAAAGCGATCATAGTGGGATTTGAGATTTATAACTAAATAAATATTTTAAAATTAATTTTAATAATTTAGCAGCTATGCTATGTATTTACAATATTAAAAAAAAAAAAAAAAAAAACTAATGCGAATGTTTCATTCGTATCTGACTGATCCTTAAACAGGTTATAAGGTTTTTTCTTCTTCTTTCGTTTCGTTAAAGATCAATTGCATGTATGTAATGCAAGTCTGACAGACAAAATTGGTTGTATATTCTTACTTTCCATTTTTAAAGACTGAATGCAATAAGACATTGAAAATGCATATCAGTTTTTTTTAAAAGACATTGAAAATGCACAGAAAGATAGTGGTAAGTTTTGCTGATATTGACTCTACTACTACAACTTCTGTTGCGTTCTCACCGACCAAAAGAAGGGAAGAAAGAGGAAAAATGAAAATGAAAATGAAAAATTAGCTTACCACCTCTTTTCACAAATGGTAGATAGCTTTGCTTTCCCCACCACTTGTGCTCAAAATGGGTAGTTTAAATTTTTTACGAAGAACAATATTTTCCTTTTGAACTTTATTTTTCTTTACAGAAATATGTTTCTTATTTAACTTCATCCTATTACTAATATATTCACCAGAAAGAGCTTAAGAATCCCATAACCCATATGAAACATTAAACAAAGATATATATCATTTGATAAAAAGAAATTCATTTTCGAACACTCTCTCTCTACTTTTTCTCTCTCGACACAAAAAAAAAAGAAATCGTCTCCTCCCCCGGCACGGTGGCCTCGGCGCCGTCGCCGGTGGCTCTCTCTTAACCCTTCCTCTTTCCTTCTTTGCTTTCTCCTCGCATCTACGTCCTGCAGTTGATATGTCGAAGCCCTAGGGAGCTCTGCCGGACACTGGCTCTCTGGATCTGGAGCTCGGTGACAGATCTAGTCAATGGCGGCCTTCCCCGGTGTCAAGATGAGGCAGCAAGGCGTTTGGCAAGGGGAGAGTCGGATTTTCGGTGATGAGTGAGCGTTTTTCCAGATCTGTTTTGCTTCATCGATTGCTTCCGCGAATTGGTGGCGCGTGGGCTTTGGAAGAGTCTCACCCGATACGGATCTGTCCTTTCGTCGGTGTGGAGAGGCGGTTGTCTCCGTAAGTTTGCCGCCTTGGTGTCTCGGCTTTGGACCGGGTCTCAACCCCTTTCAAGAAGTGCCTCGGAGGTCCCCGACTTCTAGACGTGCAGCGGTGGTCTCTTCTCTGGCGGTGTCAGATGCAGGTTTCCTCGACGGCGCGTGAAGACATTCGGCTCTCTTGACGCGTGGAGTTGTCTATGCTCAGGCGTCGGAGATCCGGTGGTGTTCCTCGGTCTTTGTCTCCTCCAGCCTTCGGTTTAAGCAGCAGAGAGCCCTTCTCGGAACTGTGCACCTTCTGTTTTGGGTATTTCGAGCCGATTCTTCATTGTATCTGCAACTCCGTCCTGTCACTGGTTGTTGCTTCAGCCTAGCCTTTTGATTCATCCTCTAGTTTTTAGAGGTGATGCGTGTGAAATGGTTGGACCTTCAGGTGGTCTCTGAAGGTTCATTTCCCTCTCCGTGACGGCGCGTTTGGTCTCCGGCTATCCCAGTGCCTTGTGGGTCTTCGATCTTCTCAGCAAGCTGGAGTCCATCAATGGCTTGCAGGTGCTCGTCTCAGCGTGTTTTTAGACAGCCACATCTCAGCCCGTTTTACGGTTTCTTTTGGCCGAAGCGTCTCTGTTTCGGTTCTAGGAAATCTTCAGGTTATCTCTCCACTCCCCCTATCTATAGATCAAGATCAAGTCTCGGGTTAGTGTGTCGAATACGACCTCTCCGTATCACCGTACTGGTCAGGTTCTGGCAAGAGAGACGGACTTGTTGAGGATGGTGGTTCCCCTTAACTAGTTGGTCTGTTTCGATTCCCATTTCTTGATAGTCGGTAAGAGAAAGAGAGTGTCGTGTGGATCGAGCAGCTTTATGTCGGCGCTGGTTTGAGAGAAAGTATCTTTGCATTGGTCGTCTAAATTTCGATTTGGTCGGCGTCGTTGGCCGCGTACTTCTGGTGATGACGGGAACCGGTAACGGATCCCCGAACCTTAGGTTTTTTCCCTCCCGATGTTTTTATGCTTTTCTCTCCTTGTGTAATAGTGATAAGCCTAATCTATTTGTGAGATTCACTGTTTATTCGACGATTAGCCGGAGGTCTTGTTCCAGGTTGATATTTCAATCTAATATATATAATTTAAAAAATATATATATACCATATTTCCCTAATCCAAACTAAGATATATAATAAAAAATTTAGCAAAAAAAAAACTGAGATATATAATTCAAATATGAAAGACTATACTTTTGGTGAGAATATAGAAGTTGACAAATAAAAAACCGAGGTGCGATTTCTTAATTAAGGTTATGATATTGGAAATGTTGTAAAATCGTTATTGGTTAAAAGAGAATTCTCTTGAGCCAGAGGCCCAGAGCCACTATGAAAATGGTTGGGAAATTGAAAAAAGGAAAAAGCTAGAAACAGAGAAGAAAAGAAAAACAGGAATATCATTGTAAGCTTCTACAAACATGATGTCATTTATTCAGGTTTACAGTGCTGCTGTAGTATTTAACTGTTCACATGGTAAGAGCATTGTCAATGTATTATTCCATGTTTATTTTGAAATGGTGTATTTTGGGTTTTATTCCGATGTATTATTTTCTATTTTTTACTTAAAATAATATCCAAAATAATTTCATTTTTATTCAATTAATAATTGTTAGTAAAACTTTTTACTTATAAAAATTATCAATTAACCCCAACTATAGTATATTTATAACACTTTCAGAAAATATAATTTATTTAAATTAAAAAATTATTATTAAAAGTACAATAATCATAAATATATATATATAAGATAGTATATCGGAATATTATTTTTCCAAATGGTCAACTAATGCATTCATAATGAATAATGATTTTTTTTATCTTTGATTTTCTTAATCGAACAAGAAAATTTTAAAACGGTCATTTTCATCGTGTGGGCAATACTTTACCGATTTTGGCAGTTCTAGAAATGATTTATTGGATTGTTAGATCATTTATTTATGTTTATTTATTTTATATTTTTATGTTTAGTTTTGATATTTTTATTAGTTTATGCTTCTTTATGTAAAATTATTAAATTTCTTAGGAAAATCATATTTCTTTTCATGTTATTGTATTATTTTTTAATATTTAAGTATGAAATAAAAATCAATATTTAAAAGACCAATATATAAATAAAAAAATTAATTCCAAAATAGAGTAAATGGTGAGATTGCTCCATAAATAGAGTAAATTTAGTCATTACTCTATTTTGGAGTTGGAAATAGAGTAGAGTTAGAATATATTTCATTCAAAACAATATTCGAAATAGAAAATAGAATATGGTTGGAGATATCTTAAATGTGATATTTGGAAGTACTAAAATATTTCAATTAAAAATACATTAATATTGTTTGAATGCCCACAGGATCCGACAGCGACAAACGTGAAAGTTGACCTTTTTCCCATGTTAACCCATTAATTTATTGTTTTGATTTTTTGAGAAGATGAGGTTACTATTAACTAGTACGTTTTTTTCTGCCGTCAAAATAGTGTGCAGAGTGTGATAATAAATGGCCAGTTAATAATTGATCAGATAACATTTTCCTAAGATGATATTCATTGTAGAGGAATACATCTATATATTCACATACAAGAGGATCTTAAGAAGTTTGTTTGAACAAAAACGGTATTGATCTTTCTTTACTGTCGTACGTTACTCTGTTTGATAAAGTAGAGATTCCTGCTACACTGAATGAAAGCACGTTTATTGCAGGTCTTTTAGGCTGGGGTTCTTATCGTAATATAAGATACGGTCTCTTAGCTTTTAACTAAAAAAATTAAAAGACTGTATCTTATATTACGATAAAAACTCTAACCTAAGAAACCTGTAATATACATGCTCCGAAAGGAAAATATAGAAAAGTGAAAGAAAGGAAGATATAATGAATTAGAAAAGGATTACCAGAAAAATAGAGAAAATAGTAATAAGATAATGTTGACACAAACTTTGATGTAGCTAGTAAGGAAGACGATCACGTGGACTGACATGCAAATTTAATCTATATAGTAGTATATAATAAGTATATTAGCTACAAATATGCATGGATTTTTGTACACCACAACTAACTCTTTCGGATTTTAGTATAGTATGGTTGTACCAGTATATATTAGTCTATTAGAAACAACAACAACAATGTCAATTCTAAAAACAAATGTTAAAATCAAAAGTGAACAAACCTTTCCAAATGGTGTTTCAAAAAAAAAAAAAAAAGAACAAACCTTTCCAAACCAAACAAGTACATAAAATATGCGAGACTGGCTCTTGTCATGGGATCCTAAAACATAGGATTCACTATGCTAATCGGCAATTGAGATTCTCATTCATCTTAGATGTTCACACATCAAAGATAAACGAAGCATTAATTTATATATTATTAAAACAAGAATCTAATCTATTAATTTAGAATCTTCTTTTTTTATCTACCACTAAAAATTGTCATTTAAGTTTTGGACATTTTCCAAAATCTAATAATAATCTTTATCATTTAAAATAGTACGATCATGTTTGGTTCCTTTAATATGTCAATATCACTTAATTTAAACCAACTTCCAAATAAATAGTAATTTGGGTATCTACAATCTACAAATATAATAAGAATACACTATTTATATTTTTATATCAGTGAATACACGATTTATATTTTTATATCAGTTTAACAATACAAGTATCAACCTTTGTATTGCATTCATATTACAGTCATTATATACACCCTACATCACTTGAACTAAACCAACTTTATAAGTTGCTTCTCCTTAGTTACCACGTTCTGCAGCACATGCTACACAAACTCAATTCATATTTGTCAAACGTTCATCATTCCAAAAAAATTGTCACAATGTTTATATTTACATGAGTTTTGTGTAATACACCATTCCATGCAGTTATCAATTGATGAATGGTTTAATAAACAAATTCATGTATGTTTCACTTCGTTTCACAAATCTTGCAACCTCCATACATCAAAATCATTTATCTTTAACATAAAATATACGTCCAATCTATCAATTTACGATCCTATTTTTATCTACCATTAACAAGTCATAGTAGGACCACTTACAAAATTAGTTAATATGACATATTTGATTATTTACATTAATAATAAACCAACTATAAATTTGATTTTTTTTAAATTATAACAAAATCTGTTGAAAAAGAATCTAACAAAATCATATTAAAAATCTAAATATTTTTATAAATTAACATATTAATTAATTTCGTAATTAGTAATATAATATTATTATAAATCAATATTAACTAAATTTTATTATAAAAAAGAAAATAAAAATTATATACATTTTTTTTTATAAATTCTATAATTCTATTATGTATTATATAAAAAATAGAAGGGCTATATGAATTAAATATGAAAATTTTATTAAATAGGTAAATTAACAACAAAAAAAATTGATTCATTTAAATAAATTATCTGTCATCATTAAAATGGGTTAAAATTCGTAGACTATATGATATTTTTATACAAAAATAAATTATTAGCATAGGTTAACTTTTATATCTACAACTAGATATTATATTTTTATTTATTTTAAAACTCTCAACAATGTATTGTTTAAAATATTTATATACAAAATATAAAAGTAATAATAACCTTTAGTTCATATACTATTTAAAACATATGTTACCAGAAAACTATTAAATTTTATTAATTCATTTAAAATATTAATGACAAATAAAATTTTAATTTTAATTTTTATTTTAATTATAAAAAAATCAGTTGAGAAAAAATTAGAAAATATTACCAAAATTCAAATATTTTTATATAAAATAATTTATTAATGTAGTAGCAAAAACAACTTCAAAATTCATGTAATCTTCCAAACTCAAAATAGTAGTGTAATTTTTCAAAGTTTTCTTGAAAAAATATAAAATTTTGAAAATAAATGTTGAAACTCAAAATGATAATATTTCAAATTTTACAAAATATAAAATCATATATAATAAAGAATAAATTTTTGAAATCCACCACAAAAAAAACAAACTATATATGTTGTAAGAACTAAAACAATCTAATATTTTGAAATCTTAATTAAAAAATAAAAAGAAAACTTAATATTATAACATCCAAAAGATATCCAATATCAATAAAATGTACTAAAATAATATGATAGATTCTACTATATATAAAAGTTACTAAAATAATATGACTATATAATTTAAACCAAACAATGTTTTTACTTATAAATCCCGTAAAACACTAACATAATATATGTTAAAGTATATTTTTTAAACACAACATGTAAATATAAATTATCTTAAACATATTCTTTTCTTTAATATAAATAAATAAATTTTAAAAATGTATTACCGCAAAATTTATAAATTAAAAAAACATATTTTGAAGGAGGTTATCTATTTGATTATTTCATATCGTTATTTTATCGTATTTAATTCAAAAATATATTAGTAAGTAATAAAAATTAATAACAAATTAAAATGTATTACACAAATCACTATATTTAATGATGTCGAATAAGAAATATAAACAATAATATTAAAGAGTTATACAATATAGAATACTAAAATAGAAATTATATATTTAAAACATTTGTAATAATATCAAATACATTTATAAAATAAAAAATATATGCGCGGACGTGCGAGTTAAAATCTAGTATTGTTTGAAATAAACTTGTTACCCTATGTAATTTTTACTGTTTTAAACTATTCATAAAACTCTCATTAAAAATAAATTAGCCATTACTTATACGTTAGATTATTTAAATAAATACACTATCACATATGAGATTATTCTACCACCTAGATGATATTTTTTAATTTTAAATATTTCATATTAACTATAAAAAAACTTATAACTTTTAAGAAATTATTATTGCTTATATACTAATTAAATTTATAATTATAACTAGAAATATTATAAGTAAATATTAATTCAGTGTAAATTTTAAAATAAAAATATTGTTTTTATAATATTATCTCCCACCATCACAACGGGTTAAATTATTAAACTATACAAAAACTAAAATTATTAAATTATCTTACTTAAATTTTGTATCTACAACTACATATTATTTAAAAAGCATTAAAATTTTGCTAAAAATAATATTTCTGTACTTTTGTAACGCGTTATTTTATTTTGTTAGCACATGCTTGTTCACAATGTTTTTACAGAAAAAAATATCAAATTTACACCTGCATTTCTTTAATTCAAATAAAAAGAAAACGAAATAACGCCATGTTTCTTTTCAAGAGACCATATTCACCATCAAATTATTTCAAATAAATATGTTATTCTTTTTAATCCACGGCGCCATCCGATTTCCACATGTTAGCCAAGCTCATTATCGTTACCTTCAAAGCAATATGGTTTCAGCCATGAAAACATAAAGGTTCTTCTTTTCGAAGATGAATGTGATAAAACGGCACCTGTGCAATTATAAAAGATAGGTTTTAAATCTCTGCTGTCTTTGTTTTTTGTTAAAAGATATAGGTAAATGTTTGTTTCAAAAAAAGAAAAAAGATATACGTAAATGTTCATATTTTTATATTTAAATATAGGGTCTTAAAGTTCTGACCCCTTTGTATTTGTTATTGTACATTCAGAGTTCAGACAATTCACTTTTAAGTAATTGTCAGGCTTGGTTCAGATGTATGTGCAAGAAAACAGAGAATGACAAAAGACAATGGTGTAATTTTCAACCGGATAAACCCAAAAGTTTCTTCTTCTGCTCGCACAGTGGACATTTTCAATTCGAATAAATTATATGCTCGCAATTATTATGATCCAGCCGTACATTTGTTTTTGATATTTCTGCCATGGGTTTTATAACAACTGTACTGAAACTGTTATGTCCAATGGTTTTGGCCCTACCGATACAATGTCTGAGATACTGTCAAGAAACTATCAAAGACAAGAGAGATGCTCAATACTGTTTATCGTTTTACTCACCGAACCAAAAGATCAATGAGGACAAATAACTTTTCTCAGTCTTTTTTACATCAACACCACAAAAAGATCCAAAACCATTGATCTCTTCAAGGTCTCTGTCGTTTTAACCACTAGTCTCACAGAAGAGAGCATCAATCAAGATCATTACTATTCCCACAACTTTCAGCAAAAGCCTAATAATGTTACAATCCAACAAGGCTTGAATCAAAAGCCACAATAGGGAGCAACGGGAGTGAATCAAAAGAGGATTCGGGACCTATTTGATTCGAAACTTACGACAGTGATGCAGAACACAGCAGAATCTAAAGAAAGGGTAAAACTAGTAGTGTACTCTGACCAGACGGTACATCAAAACCGAAACCAGTAAATCACTAATGCGTCGAAGTTGTGATCTTCTGACAACCATTAATGAAAAGAAAGTACCATGACAAGCGTGGTGGATCACCTTCCCCTTGATAGTGCATCCTCTAACTCTTCAACCGAAGAAGGAAACAGTTCTATGTACCGGCTCCCGAGCATCTTCCTGTCCTTGACCATCGCAGCTCTGGATTCTTCAGCGCTCCCAAACTCTACAAACGCGTCTCCAGTGGGTCTCCCTTCACCGTTGACGGTAACATGAATAGAGTCTTCAGACAGATCAAAATCTTTGAAGAAGTCAAGTATGTCTTCCTTCCCCGCCGAGAAAGGTAATCCTCTCAATCTCAAGATACCCGTATGGTCAGCATTCCCTTGGCCATCATCACTCGATCTAGCCCTCTGCACGTTTCTACGAGGCGAATGTCCACCATTTACACCGCTCCCACCACCAGCAGTAACCGTACAATGGACACGAGACTCCGCAACCTCATTAGCAATAGCCTTATAGTACTCCTGCTTAGTACTCCTGAAAACCTCCACATATCTCCTCCCCATGTTCTGCCTGTTCTTATGTAACGCGAAATCGACCTGGAGAGGAACGCCAAGAACACAAAAGGCTTCACCAGTGACCTTATTGTTCTTGTGGACAAACAAGACATCAACCACATCTAAGCCACGGAAGAACTCCACAACGTCCAGCTCAGCGCAGTCAAAGGGCAGACCACGGAGTCGAACCACAGGGAAAACAGGAAGAGGAGGAACGAATCCGTAGGGGTTAAACATAAAGGCGGAACCGGGATGAGGTCCGTAGAATGTTACTGGAGGAGGAGCTTGTTCAATCATTCTCTGTCTCTTAGGTCCCATTTCACTCCCATCTCCATATCTACACATTCACCACTAACAAAATTTGAAACTCTTATCTATGGATTTTGGAGTTCGAATAACGATAAAACCCTAATTGCAGAAGCTAATGGAATCAGATCACTGAGGAATAACTAATCGGAGATGATGATACTGGGGCTTACCCTCTGTAGATCATTGTCGTCGGAGGGCAGTATCTCCGGTGTCGCCTTTTTTGTACGATCAAATCGATTGCAACTTTCGAAAGAGCTTTTCTGCTTTTCGAATTTGGAATCGCAGTTCAATGGAAGAACCGTATAAATTAAAATGTTTTTGGGATAAATTAAACTAAACTGGGCCCTTGGTATTGGGCCCGAGTGGTTAAGGTGTTCTCCGTTAAGCGAATGGGCTCTTCTGCCTGCGAGAGTTTGAATTTCTCTGACGTCGATAGTCTTTGATTTTTTTTCCCCAAACCAAAAGATTTACAAGTATTTTATTTTAGTACTTATACACACCTATGTCGATAGACTCAGAAAATGATGTGAAAACAGTGTCTAGCCATGATATAAATCACAGAGAATGATATATATATGCACCTCAGAGGGCTTGAGTAATATGTAGTTTGCAATTATGCATGGGCATGTATTCAATCAGGTTCAGTTCAGATTGAATTGAATTTCGATTCTTCGGGAGTATGGAATTTAGACTCATTTGTATATTCTCAAAGATCGGTTCAGATTTTATTTTAGTTTTCTAGGGGTGGTTCGAATATATTAATTAACACTACAATTTCAGTTGAATCCGTTTAAATTTGAGTTTGGTTTTAATTCGGATTCAGTGATCAAAATAATTTGTGACTTGCAAATATATATTTTAGTTCATAAACTTGAAAAGTTTTAATAATCTGTACAAACAAGGATTTGGTGGCATAATTAAAAAATAACTATTAAGAAGAGATAAACATAAAGAATTTAAACTCACAACTCTATAAATGTAGTGTCATTTAAAATTCAACGATAAATAATATTGTTGAAATTTATTCATAATGAAACTTGAAATGCATATATCACAACGTAAAAATCTCAGTATTTGACCAAATATCAAAAATACATTAAAAATTAATTATTCATGTTACATGCCTATTGGATATTTGAATAATTTATATAGTTATTCAAGATTGTGCTTGGTATGAATTTTTTTCTTTTTGGGTTTCTTCCGATATGTTTTTGAGTTCGAGATTGAGTAACACCCAAAACTTATGATAACGTAAAACAAAATCCATTCGAATACTATGTTAGATTCAGTTTAGATCTGGCAGATCAGTCCAAATTTTCGAGTCTAGTTTTTTTTTGTCCACCCCTAGTTGTAATAAATTAAAAGATGAATTAAGATTGGCAAAAGCTTAGTAATCGTTTTTTTATATTTAAATGTACCTTTACAAAAAAGAAAAACTAATTAAGTTGTATGATTTTCTTATTTTCTTTGATTGTCACCAAATTTAAATTTTTTCTTTGTAAAATGATACAATTCAATTTTATTCAAAATTGCTTATGGAATTTCATAAAACTTAACATCCCTCGTATATTAAAGGAGAAGCATTGTAATAAATGCTTCACACTAGACTGAACACATGTCACGTGTAAAAGCATTGTAATAAATGCGTTCATCCTAAAATGGACACATGTCACATATAGAGAGTTTAGCTGATAAACTCTACATAAATATGTTCACACTATGAATTTACGTTTTTTTAATATAAAACTCACATGCATGGTTTTTTTACATTATTTTTACTGTTTACGAATAGAGCTGGACAAATTATTCATAAATTTTGATTCAATTCGTTATCCGTTTTGATTCGAACCGAAAAATCCGGATATCCGTTACTCTACGAAGAAAATCAAATACTAAAATGCAATATCCGTAAAAAAAAATAAATCACAAATATCAATATTTATAGGAACGGATATCCAATTTGATCCGTTATATGTATATATATACATATATTTAAAGAATTATATATAAGTTATATATTATAGTTTATATAAATTTTATAATATTTTTGTTTTTAAATAATTTTATTTTAAGAATTTTATTTTTCATGTATTATTTTGAAAAAAATGTCATTTAATATTAATTAACAGTATCTTTATATATTTATCAACCATCTTTATATACTTTTACATATATATACATGTGCACATTGACGTGAGCACCTTATAACTAAGCATTTACCATAACGGAAATATCTAATTTTTTAGAAGTTAAAATATTCTTTTTCTTAATGCTTCTTTCACTATCGATCAAATTGTAGTAAAATGATTTGTCTTAATAATTTTTTTTTTTTTAACTATTATACGTTTAGAAACTAAAATATGAAACCATTGGTTCGACATCACGACTATCTAAGATTCATGATATGAAAACAAACAAATAATAGTAATTTTTGATTATCACAGGAAAAAAACAAAAACATCGAATATTTTAACCGAACAAATCAAATAAATATTGATTTAAAATGATAGTTATATTTTAGGAGATTAAAAACTAAAAAAAACAACCTAAAACCGAATCGTTATCCAGATTAAACAAATTAATGTCTCTTTATTAAAAAAAATAATGAAACTAATAATCACATTCTGTGCAAGGCGCGGGTTATTACCTAGTGGTATAATTAAAAATAAAACATAGTATATAATTAAGAGGCACCCCAGTAGATTTTTGAGTTGAAAACTCATAAAACATTATCATGGCCAATCCCAAAGCAACTAGTTTAGAAGAACATACAGACATGCACTTTACAAGATAACATAAAATAATAGCATTAGAAAAGAAATTGACATGCGGTGCATATATTGATAAAAATGTCTGAGAAGAGACAACAAAGGATACATAAAAGACAAGAGAGGTTGAAACTTGAAAGAACGCACTTATGCAATTGCAAAAAGGTCCAAATACAAAAATATGCACACTCGTGCTTGCTCGGGAACATCCCCTTCTTCGTTTATAATCTAGTACTACTAACTAGTAACATCAAATTAACATGTCCTCTTAATTAATATACTTTTGGCACTAATCTTTCCGAGTTCACACATTGTGACCACTGCAGTTTCTGTTCAAAGTTCAAACCCACTAATGTTGACCCTCGTCGATCTTATAATGTAATTAATCAATATGAGAAAAGAACAAAAGTTTCGAGAAAACAATTTAACTCTTATAAAAGTAATGTATTGGTAAGAGAACAATGTTCTCTTAAAAGTATACCAATCTTCTGTACCAAAATCCACCGTCAAACTGTATAGGACATAAACTACTCGATACTGAAATGGTAAAATGCGAAGATAATGAAAATCGATCATATATTTGTGAATGGGAACCTATGTGCGGGGCGGAAGTGGTATGATGTGACTAAAATATTATAGATGTTAAAATTGAAAGTTTAGAGACATATGAACCTACACAAGTCTTTCAAAAACACTTTCTTGTATAATAGAAATTTTTTAAACAATCCTCCTAGATCTGTTTAATCCGGTTTATGCTCAGTCACACACGACTAGTGACAGACCAATTTCTAATCTCTAAATTACAGAAACCCAAGCTAAAAACCTTTCACTCGATTTCTGTAGCCGACAAGAACAAACCTCTTGCTCTAGCTTTTTACTCCCTTAACTCTCAACCTAAAATACTTCTAAGTTCCCTCGTTAAGTACACGTGAAAGACAATATTCTACTTCCTAAAATATCGCCAACAGAAGATCTTCTTTGCTTCGCGCTAAAGAAATATCTCCTACTTCCATAAGTTTGTGACACGTCATCACGCCGTAACAAACTTAACGTACTGTGTTACACACTCATCACCATGTGTAACACACTCTTGGCTCAGAACAAACAAATTCACAATTCTTGAGCTTACATTCTCTCCCTTTTTATCTGAATGTGACAACCTACTCAACCTGTTGCAACAAAGCTCAACACACAAGACAATCTTCCATATCAAGCATAAGGATTAGTCTACCATCATACCACAAGATACGAGAAAGCGGAAACACCACACACTTAAGAAATTAAGAGTTTCAAACGGAAGCAAAAACAATAGTACGAAGCAGGCTACAATATCTAGGTTCAGTACATAGTGCATAGAGTAAGAAACAATAGATTCACTCATTAGAAACTCTCACTCTCTTCACTATCCAGTTCCACTTCATCTTCCTCCTCATCCTGTGGGGTTTGACGAGGATACTGTGGATATTCTCCCCCTGAGTAGATGCACATTTAAGATAAAAACATAAGGTCAGAAACTCATAGAATTCAAGAAAAAGGTTCAACAAGTACTACACCCTTACTCCTCAAGCGAATCCGAATGCTTTTAAGATCAGCTATGGTTCGCTCAATGTCAGCCAGAAGATCCACGGATCTTGAGTCAGCCCCTTGCCCTCTGCCTGCCTTTTTGTCTTTGACAACCAGCTTCGGATACCCGGTATACTCCTCATCATCTTCAAATGACAGCACTGTACGTTGATAGTCAATAACTTGCTGAATCAATGTAGGGAAAATGATCCTCCGAGACCTGTCAGTGTTGATGTTAGCTGCAAAGCTGATGATTTGATCGTAGACCATCTGACCAAAGTCAAAGCTTCTGTGATGATGCTTATGTGATGATTTGATCGTAGACCATCTAACCAAAGTCAAAGCTGCAAAGCTGATGATGAATCATATAGAGAAACTTGAGTCGTTCCTGGTTCATTGACGTGTAGTTGATGGTGGGAATCCAATTTGAGAACACTAGTTTGTAAAGGACTTGATTCGTCGGGGTCAGATACTTGGAGCTCATGGCTTCCCAAC
>NC_027752.1:33498489-33500507 GCF_000695525.1 Brassica oleracea var. oleracea
ATCACTATCAATCAGAGTGTAGATCAAACCCGACCTAACTACCACCTGTTTCACATCAAACAAGTTCTCATCATTCACATCTAACCTCTGTTGAATCACAAACTCACGTGGAGCCAATTTTTCATACCTCTCAGCCGAATTGCTCGTGACGAAGCGACTCGAGAACGGAGTGATGTTGGAACGAAGCATCTCGGGGTTCTCTTGATTTCGTGCTTGGAAGATAGCACGGCTTGCTTGATAACGCGGCTCTTTGGGTTGAAAGGCTTCAACCTCGTCGTCGGTAGATGAGGAAGACATATATGCAGCAGGCGGAGAAGACGGCGGCGGAGTGATCTCTCGCCGTTGTTTCCGGATTCATTTGCAGGAAGGTCCGGAAGGACCAGCGGCAGAGGGAGCCGGAGTAGATCTTCCTCTCTCAGACAATCGGGAGCTTCTTCGGGTGAGTTGCATGTTTCGATTTGGGAGTGAGATGTGTCGGAAAATGTTTTTGAGAGTGACACAACCGATGACCTAATTTCACTAAATTTAAAACATTAGCCCCAAATCAAGTAACTCGACTCAAATAAAATAATCGAAAATAATACACTGTGTGTGATGCAATAGAACTTATGTGTAACTCATGCATGTAACCAGGAGCATAGACTTCACTTACATTCGTATGAGAGTACGGAAGTCATGAGAATTGTGATGATAGCCAGCCTTATACACATAGACACCGATGGGTATGATGCCTGCATCTCGGGGGTATGGTCACTGAAGAACGATTTCACCACACATCTAGCTACCAAAACAGTTTTTATTGAAATCAATGATTCAACCCAAGTCTGTAGCTATTTCTCAGCCGAGTAGCTGTCACAAACGAGATTCTGCTGTGTTCATTCAGTCAACCCAACTCTGTTTTCGCACTCAGCTGTATGGTCTGGAAACACACGTTAGGCTTCTTGTGTGTCTGTCTCTCCAACTCACAGACATTCACGTTTTATCAACAGGCAATTAATACACAATTCTAATTCTAGGAAAGAGATGGAATCCAGAGACAAAGTGGGGTAACACCCTGCTCCGAAACATGTATCCCAAGAGATTGGTAACATACCTGCCCAGTCAAGACAGTGATCGAAATCAGAGACAAAGTGGGGTAACACCCAGCTCCAAAACGAGTATCTATCATTCCGGGCCTTCCTTTATATATATATATATATTTTTTTTTTTTTTTTTTTTTTGAGTCACATACCTCTTTCATGAAGTTACACATGAGCCTTACCTTTGACACTTTTGCGTGACCCACTTTTCCTCTTATGTAACACTCATCCCCTTATGTGTTTCCTCATTCAATCCAGGCAGTGATCAATGGCTCAAACGTGAAATGGTATAACATCTCAGTTCAAGATGAGTACCCTTCACCAGTGAATCAGAAAAGCGAGATAACAAGAGTCAAGTGACAGAACTTACACAGTAGAACTTGTTGACTCAAGGTGTTAGTGAGGGGTAGCATCGAAGCATAGAGTCCAGCATTTTTACAGTGATTCTTCCCCCTTCTTCAGGACTTAATCAGAGTTCCATGATTCCCAACGCCTTTCTAAGACCCAGAAAGGTGTTGTAATCCAGTGGTTTGGTAAAGAGATCTGCAAGTTGTTTCTCTGTTGGGACATGCTCTAAAATCACAATCCTCATTTCCACCAACTCTCTCACAAAGTGATGTCTTATATCCACGTGTTTAGTACGTGAATGCTGAACTGGATTTTTAGAGAGATTTATAGCACTCATGTTATCACAATGAACAAGCATGGGAGCAGAGGTGATACCGTAGTCAACAAGCATTTGTCGCATCCAAAGGAGTTGAGTGCAACAGCTTCCTAGTGCAATGTACTCAGCTTCTGCTGTGGAAAGCGAGACACAATTTTGTTTCTTGCTATGCCACGAGACCATGTTGTTTCCTAAGAAAAAACAACAACCCGATGTGCTATGTCTGTCATCTAAGCAACCTGCCCAATCAGCATCACAAAAACCTGCAAGATTCA
>NC_027752.1:33502217-33538664 GCF_000695525.1 Brassica oleracea var. oleracea
TAAGATCCATGTGAACCAGTTCCAATATCCGTGTAGATCTGATCTCTAAAATTTGTTTGTGCTGTACCTTGACTTACTTTCCTTGGCAGCATGCTCCACATACTATCTCTGTCTGTTTCTCCAAATCAGGGACACCTCTTACTACTTCAGCATTCACGAGTCTGCTAAGCCCATTGGTGTTCATGTGACCCAGTTTCTTGTGCCAGAGATCAAGTCTGGATTCAGTAGCCGTAAAATACACGTTTGAAGGTCTCCAAAGATAGCAGTTGTTCCCTGAACGAATACCTCTCAGCACCACATTGTTTCTTGCATCAACGGCGCGACATTCCTTGCTGTTAAAGATAACCTCTAATCCTTCATCACATAGTTGACTCACACTGATCAGATTCGCCTTGAGACTCTCAACAAAGTAAACGTTTGAGAGTTTAGGCACATCAGGTCTGGAGGTTATTCCAATTGCACGAACTTTGCCTTGTCCTCCATCTCCAAAAGTAACTTTTCCACCTCTGATGAGTTCGAGCTTCTCAAGATAGTCTTCATTTCCATTCATATGCTTTGAGCACCCACTATCAAAATACCAGGGAAGTTGAGATTGTGATGCTTCTTCAGCAGAGGTATAAGCAACATTACTAACGATCTCTGTGTCTACTTGTACTCGCACAAAGTTGCAAACAAGATCATGTTCTGCTTCAGTGTGTGACTTAACAGAAACGGTGTTTAGTTCAGAGTGAGTGTTCTATTTGTAGTTCAGATATAGATCACGTTTAGCTATCCACACGCAACCATAAGCAGTTGGTTCGGTGAAACACAGGTTCAACCTCCATGCTCTCTCATACTGACGTCTTCGAAAGTACCAGAACCTAGCGTTGTGTCCTCGTTTCCCACAGAAATGACATCCGTTTCCACATCTTCTTGGTTTAGGAAAGACATTCTCGTTTCTTTCAGCAAGGACCCCTTTCTCTTCAGGTTTCTTTTCTTCATTAGGAGCTTCCCTCACAAACTTCGTTTCAGTAGCCTTTGAGGTAGGTCCTTTATATCCCAAGCCGATGTTGAGACTCGAACACTGTCCCAATGTAAGTATGTGATCAAGAGTTGCAGTACCAGCTGAGAGCATGCGAACCTTCTTGTGATTTTCAGTTAGTTGACTTTCGAGTAGCCTACTTCGATCAGTCTCTACGGCTAAGAGATCGCTCAACCTTTGTACGTGTGCTTCAGCTTCCTTACGAATTCGTTCCTGCTATGTCATCGCTCTCTTAAGTTCAAGAACTTCTTGATCCGACTCTCTGTCAATTGAGTAAGCTTTTGTCTTGGTGGAAGGCTGATCAAGTTCCAGTATGTTAATCTGAGCTTTCAGCATTGCTTTCTCCTTCAGAAGCTCGAGATTCTCACGACTGAGATCAGAGAACTTGTCAAATAAAGTCTTGTACTCAGTTTGAAGATCTTGCTCAAGATCATCATCATCCTCGCTGTAAGCATTAGAATCTTTTCCACTTTCTTGACCAATTAGAGCCATGAAGTTTAGATGCAGCTCACCTTCGTCACTGCCGCTTTCAGATTCAGTGTCACTGAAGCACATGAGAGACTTCTCTTTCTTGAGAATGCTAGGACACTCACTGCGTGTATGCCCAATGCCTTTACACTCAATACATTTTTGCTCTTTTCTCTTAGCAAGGGGACACTCGCTTCTGAAGTGGCCGTAACCTTCACACTCATGACACTTCTTTGTGTTCTTGCTAGAATCCTGCTTTGAGAGCTGAGAGCTGCCCCTTTCAACATCATTCTTTTGGTAGCGTCCATTGGATCTACCACCACCTTTCTCCATACGCTTGACAAACTTGTTGAAGTTTCGAGCCATTAAACTCAGATTCTCTTCAATCTTAGTGACTCGACCATCATCCTTAGACTCAGTTGTGAAGGCAATGCTCTTCTGGTTAATAGATTGTCGGTCGGTTTTCTCAAGATCATGCACCTTCAGAATACCTGAGAGTTGATCAAACTTCATCTCATCTGTGTCAACATCAAGTGTGAGAACAGCTTTATAAGATTCAAATCGTGGTGGTAAGCACCTTAGCAGCTTCTTGACCAAATCCTTTTCTTCATACTTCTTGCCAAGAACAGACGCTTCACTGGTTTTGTCTATTAGAAATATCTTTTAAATTTACGATCTATCTATCATTTTTATATGAAAGTAAATCAGCTATATTTTTTTCATTTTTACGCTGTCTTCTTTTACTCGTTAAGCCGATTTTTTTCTTCGTTATTGGGCACTGAATATATCAGACTAATTTTGTCATTTGGAAAACTTGGAGGCTAGGTGATCAAGGCGTGTCCTTCTCACACTGGTATTTCCTTCAAAGTGATTTATGAGTGTATCTCACGCTTGCTTGGCAGATTCACATCCTTGTATGATCTTGAACTGCTCAACATCTACTGACGAGAATATGACAGTTAGAGCTTTAGAGTTGAACTTAGACGTTTTCTTCTCACCATCAGTCCACTGGTCTTTAGGCTTTGGACCAACAGACTTATCTTCCAAGACAACGGTAGGAGCACTCCAACCATCTTCTACAGACGTCCAAGCATCTTCATCAACTCCTCTGATGATGTGTTGCATCCTCACTTTCCAGTGACCAAAGTTGGTACTGTCCAGCATGATAGGCTTATGAATGTGTAAGAGTTCCTTCATGGTGTCCATGAAATCTGGAGGATCTCAACCTGTTAGTAGTACTTGATACCATAGAGGTTTCCTGCTCTGATACCAAATGAAAGTTCAGAGACACACAAATATGAACCGTACACAAGTCTTTCAAGAACACTTTCTTGTATATTAGAAATCTTTTAAACAATCCTCCTAGATCTGTTTAATCCGTTTTATGCTCAGTCACACACGACTAGCGACAGACCAATTTCTAATCTCTAAATTACAGAAACCCAAGCTGAAAACCTTTCACTCGATTTCTGTAGCCGACAAGAACAAACCTCTTGCTCTAGCTTTTACTCTCTTAACTCTTAACCTTTAACACTTCTAGGTTCCCTCGTTAAGTACACGTGAAAGACAATATTCTACTTCCTAAAATATCGCCAACAGAAGATTTTCTTTGCTTCACGCCAAAGCAATATATTCTACTTCCATAAGTTTGTGACACGTCATCACACCGTAACAAACTTAACGTATTGTGTTACACACTCATCACCATGTGTAACACACTCTTGGCTCAGAACGAATAAGCTCACAATTCTTGAGCTTACAAAAATTAAGCAAAAATTTAATTAATAGTGCTTTTCAAATCAAATTTTGCACTCAACAAGAAAAGTTTTTTTTTGTTTTTTGTGTTTTTACAACATATGAAAATCGCACTTTGTCATTTTATCACAAGTTAGTGCTGTCCATGTGCGTTTTTTTTTTTTTTTGACAGCAAACAATTCACAGACTCATGTTGACTCTGTAAACCAAATTGGAAACTCTGCATCCATGTGTACGACGAAAGACGGTTGATGTCGGGCACTGTGTGCTAAGCTATCCGTCTTTTGGTTCGCCGTCCTTGGTACATGAACGATGTCTGAGTTGAGGAAACTGCTCCTCAAAAGCTTAATGTCTTCCAGATAGGTTCCAAATGCTGGCCATTCCTCGGGTTCCGAAACCATCTTCACCAACTGAGAACAATCCGTTGCAAACGCAACCTGAAACTGTCTTAAATTCCTCATGCATTCCATTGCCCATATCAATGCCTCCACCTCCGAATGGAGAGGTGATAGACATGCACGTACATTTCGTGCCCCTAACAAAGCCTGGTAAAGTACTAAACCATCCTTGCCCTGAGAACAAATTCTTATCTTTCCACGAGCCGTCTATAAAGCACCATCTTCCTGAATTCGTTTGAATGGAACTAATCTGTACATCCTGTGCCACTCGCTGATTCCTTAAACCCTGAGCCTCAACCCAAAGTTTTGATTCCAGTTCGGCTATCTTAAGGGTATCCCTAGGATCAATATCAATATTGCTAAACACCTTATTATTCCGACCTTTCCAAATATACCATAAGATCCATGCAAACTGATGGTCATCCATCTTTGGATTAACTCTCCAAAAAAGATGGTCCATGTTAGCAAAGAAAGAATCTATAGGGAAAATATTCGGATTCGATGGTATCTTAGATAATGCTCACACCTGTCGTGCTGGAGGACAGTCAAAAAACACATGGTTAATCGATTCCTCCTGGTCTACAAAACATAGTTAACGTTTTTTTGTTTAATTTGACATTTTAATAAAACACTAGATCTTGACCCGCACAACCGTGCGGTTTTTTTTATTTATATACTAAAATGTTTTAGTTTATATAACAAAATTTACCAATAACTTAACGTAATTTAGTGTTATATATTATGTAATTCTATAATAGCTATGTTTACGTGGCTTATATATTATTACTATATAAATTTTGTATTTTTGTAACAAAAATTATTTCGGAAACTTTATTATGTAACAATATTACTTTACATACTTTTTTATTTTAAATTTATATGAAATCAAATTAAATTGGATCTATATAGTAGAAAATATATTTTTTGACATACTGTAAAGAATTTCTTTTAAAGAAAAACTATAATACATTGTACTTCAAAATATGTTTGTAGTAAATATCATATTTGAGAAATACACTAAGTTGGATAAAATATATTCTTTTAATTTGAAATAGAAATGAATATTTCTAACAAAATTTTTGTAAATTTTATTTTTGAAAATTAATCAGTTTAGATTGTTATTATCAGTGAATATATAATTATAATACTTTATATAATTTTACATTTTCATATATAAATCAAAACTAAAATAAATTTTAATTCCTAATTATAGTTTATGATAACTAAAATTAAAATTAATTACTTTTGGATATAAAATTTAAATTGATTCCGAAAATATTTTAAAAAGATTTTTTAGAACTTTCTTAAAAAATATTTATTTTTATTCAATTAAAAATATAAATATTATAATTAATTCATGTAAAGTTTGATAAAATTTTAAAGAATGATCCAAATAAAAAAATCACGCATGGAAAATTCATCACTACAGTATTTATATATTAAAAATATTATATATTTATCAATACATGTTTGTTAACCCAACATCTATATAAATATTGATACATGTATAATGTATAACATAATTAATAATAATAACACTTATTATGAAAATACAATAGTGCTAGGATTTTAATATTTGATTTGATTTTATTATTTGCATGGTGGAATTCTAACATTATTTTATTTGCATAATAAATGTTAATTGTTATTATTATTAATTAGATCATATACAGGTATTAACTCTAGAATAATTAAATGTTATTATTATTAAGTAGATTATAAATGGTTATATGCAACTATAAATATATATTGATGGAATAATTAGATTTTCGAAATTATCCATTATTAATAATATTTTGATCGAATAAAAAAATAATTAAATATCTTGTTAGAAAATTGTTATGAAAATACAAAAAAATAATGTAAACAACTTTCTATGGATGGTCTATTTAAAATATCACACATCAAAGAAGTCATGACTTCTCTTTTAATAGTATAGATATTTAACTATAGTTCTACAAAGATTTAGCCTGCTAGAGGTTGATTGTTTAAGATTCTACCCTAGTTTTTGGTTTTTGATTTTGTAAAAAAATAGATTCCCTAAAAAATAGGAAAACCAGATTTTGTGTTAACTACTTATTTTCAAGCAAAAACTAAAAACTGTTATGAACTATTATGTGGATGTCCATTAGGTCCATAAGCCCATGTTCTAGAGGTTCTAAACCCTAGTATTGTATTCATATATATATATATATATTGTTGTCTATGGAATAAGAATAAAATTAACATATTTCTTTTTTCTCTCTATTCACAACACGTTATCAGCACAAATCAGATTTTGCCAAGGGCTAGGGTTTCATGATGACCAAGGTGACTTACAGATCAACGTACGACTCTCGACTCTTTGTTTTTTTTTTCATCGACATGGATTAGGGATTTTAGATTTTATTTCTGCTGCTAAGGTTTTTTTTTTTTTTTAGTTTTGCTCACGGCTAGGGTTTTCCATGTCAAGGTTTTAACGAGACAACAAATAACACGCTAATGATAGATACCTAAAGAGGAATGTCATCAATCTTTCAAATTATTTTTTGAGATTTAAGAAGCAGGAGAAAATGAGATAGATCAATCATATTTGAAGAAGAATCAATGTATGAACACATTCCATTCTTGAGACAAAATCGAAGGTCAAAGGTTTTCCAATCAAAGGAGACCTTCTAGATGGAATTAAAATATGAAATTGGTGTCTAGAGAAAGATCTTTGAGTCTACTTTCATATCCAATTTGAATCAAGTCATTATCCACTATAGAACTCGAGATATGGCTGTTTTTGTGGGACATGTACAAACTGTCTCAGAATACCTAATATCGTATGATATTCAAAATATCACTCGATATTTTCATCTTACCAGAGCCAGATTGGTGCTCAAAGTTAGACATGAATTTTAGCTTCGATTTCCAAGTGGTTTGAAGTAATTTTATCCTACGGTCACCAAGATATTCAAGTTTTAGTGAGGAGTGTCAAATCTGCCAAGAGAAGTAAACCGGTTCAACCCCAAGACGAAGAAGTTACTTTATCACATTGGATTGTGTCCTATTAGATATATCAAGTTATGTTCTCATCAGGGGAAGTAGATGCGCGCTGCACTCTTTTTTCCTTCACCACGGTTTTTCCCACTGAGTTTTCTTGGTAAGATTTTCAATGAGGCAGCATCTTATGTGATTTAGGAAGTATTTTTGTATAATGGGACATCCAAGGGGGAGTGTTATGAACTATTATGTGGATATCCATATATATTCATAAGCCCATGTTCTAGAGGTTCTAAACCCTAGTATTGTATTCCTATATATATGTATTGTTGTCTATGAGATAAGAATAAAATTAACCTATTTCCTCTTTCTCTCTATTCACAACAAAAATCATGTTTTGTTGGTTTTCTAAACTGTGTACGTGGGTTTTGTATACCTTTTTTTATTTCTTATTAAAATATTTCTATATTTATGTATTAATACAAGAAAATATTAATAAAAAAGGATTAAAGTGATAAGATAGTAATTATTCCAAATCACTAAAGTTAAATAAAATATTTTACATCTAGAATCTAATATGAAAAATATAAAAATCTTATACAAAGGAATAAATTAACATAATTATTTATTTTTAATTTCAAAATAAACTAATGTAAATATTTTTACTGACAATATGTAGATATTTATTTTTCATCTATTAAACTAAAAGATTCCCTATATTTATTAAACTACACTTTAAAATTGAACTATTGATATTTATTTATATATTTGAATTTCTTAAATTTATATACTTCTACCACAATTTTTAAAATGTAATTAATTTTTATTTAGTTTGTATGTTCATTTATTTATATCCGGTCAAGACAAACAATAAAATTGTTTTATTATTTTAACTATTTTCTAAGATAAATAAATTTATCTTAATGTGGTAAAGTATGTAATATTTATTATTTTTATAGTAAGTAGAATTTTATTATTAGTATTTAATAAATTTCAGCTTCAAACAAAAATAATAATTCACTATAGTTTAAATAAAAAATTAAAACAAATATTTATTATTTTTAGTTTTAGAAAAAATAAAAAAATTACAGAAAAAATAATGATAGAAATCGATGAATAAAAATTATTTTAGCATTTAATCACAGTTTTATTTTGTATTTACAGTTTTTGTTTTAAAATAACTTTATTAAACAAAATTTATGTGCGCTTTGATAACAGTATTTTATATTTTACTATTTTCAGAATAAATATTTTACTATGAATAATATTTTCATTCTATTAGTTTTAAAAGCAAAACCAAAAACTAAAAACCAAAGTTTAAAACAACCATTCATGTTTTTCAAAAAACCAAAATCTTCTGCAAAATCAAAAACCAAAAACCAAAAACTAAAATCTAAAAACCAAAAACTAAAATCTAAAAACCAGAAACTAAAATCTAAAAACTAGGAAAACAATCATCACCTTAATAACTAACTTTCAAAACATACTTTTAACATATTTAAATAATTACTTTCATAAAATAAAACAAATTTATAACGACTACATAAGTTATAATTTATAGTCAAATTTTAAAAAATCCAAACATGGTTAAATTATTTCATATAAATTTCATATATATAATATATTTCTTAATTATAATTAATAGTTTAAAAATGAAACTATAAGTTAAAATACTAAATATCTTAAATTTAATTTACAACTAATTGTTTCTTTTTGAATATATGAAACTACTCAAATTTATAATATTTTTCTATATGAACCATCTTAATTATATATAAATCTATCTGAAAACTCAATAGGGCGGTTGAACTGTAATTCATTCATCTGTCTGATTCATGGTTATGTTATAATTAGATTTGAGTTAATTTGGAAATTTGGTTAAATTTACCAAAACGGCTAACCGGCATAATACAATAATTGGCTTTTTAATTTAAATTAAGAAATAAAAATGATATGTTCAATTTTAAATATTTATCTATCTAAACCGCAAAATAATTTTGTTCTAAAACATTATTTCGCACTGTTTATTCTATCGAAACCGCATGAATCGCAGTTACACCATAACGCACTTCAATTATGTTCCGCTTATATACTAATCCTCAGTTAACATTCTTATCCATAGTCTCGATCTAGTAGAGCAATAGCCAATATATTGACGCAATTTTGTTCATAGAAAATACTTGTAATATTAAAAACTAACTATATATGAATATATTAAAAAGTATTAACCATATATACATATTTTCATATGGGATAGCGGCAGAGTATACTACTTTATAGAGTCTATATGCGTCAACAGTTAGGTGATCTTATGAATCTAGTGGTTGTAGTAGTTGGTTTTCTTATTACTCAGTGTACAACATCTGAAAACGCTAGGGAAAGTTGCTGCAAATTTTTATCTGATTACTACTTGAAGTTATGTCAATGAGTTATAAATAAATATTTGGAGTTCCCAAGTAATATGTTTCTGAAGCCGAGCCGACATGGAGATGAGACCACCAACGCAAGTGCTGTCTTAGATCACGACCGTCTCATTTTCCAACGCGATCAATCTCCCCACAAAACCAAAAAATGTTTATCAACTCTTGATTCGATGCTTTCTTTCTTATATACATTTTGTAATTTACTGTTAGACATTGAAGGAGACAAACTTTTATCCTTGATTCCCGATCTTGTCCATTTTATTTGATCCTTTCCATACTCTGTCTGTCTAATAGGCTTTCATTTGCTGAGGGACTCGGGATTTTTGCTCAAACTAATTATCAAACCAAAACATTAATTATATATGAACTATACAATATTACTGAACCTAAAACATCTTCTGAATTAATTTAAATCGATCAATGATCTTAATCAAAAGACTAAAAACACTATGTGCTATGTACTGCATGTTAGCGATTAATCAGTTACCATTTGTGAAAACTCATTTTCATCTAATAATACATATGTACAATCATTATTCACTTAGATCTTATTAACCATGCTTTTCTATAACCCGCGGTATCCTGTTGGCCGAAGCCCAACCGACTAATCTCCTGGTGAACTGTTTATCGGCACCAAACAGATTTGGTTGTTCGCAATGGAAATTAGATATTCATGTCTACTGACAACATAAGCAGATAGTTATGATCGCTTTTTATCACCAAAATGTTTTAGGCCCTTCACTGATAGTTCTTTGGAATCGAATCATGTAAATGAATCCCCTCCCTTACATCCAAATCCGAAAATGTAATCTTGAGATACATTTTTTATCAGAAATTTCCTTGCCACACCAATAGAACTACAGAATACTACATACACTGGGGGTTTAACCCGATCTTAGGTATCCAGTATTTTGTGACAAGAAATTTTTAATATTTAATAACATCTATGGTTGTTTCATTAAGATTTAATAATTGACTTTAATATAACAAATACATGCGTGCACTTCGAGTCCCAAGATAGTAATAAGTCTCCTTTTTCATTCTTCAAACTTTCTCTTTGTTTCTTTTCTTCCTACCATTTTCTCCGTACCCTTTTTCTATTAAATTACATTTGCCACCGTTTTTTCACATCGCACACATGTTGTATACACTCATTTATTAATATGTACATGCATATATAGCATTCTTTGCCCTCTTAACACAAACACCTCATCTAGAGATATCATACATTTCCTTATTCTCTCTGTCTTCTAATGTCTGATCCAGCTTGTATTTTCAACAATGGCATTGTCGACGGCTATGACTATAGCTTCAACTATTCCACTTCTCTCTCACACATCTACAACTCTAATGGCAGCTTCTATTACCCTCACAATACCACAGACATAAACCCTAATTCTACTTTACCTGAATCTCCTCCACTTAGAGAAGCTCTTCCTCTCCTTAGCTTAAGCCCCATCCATAAGCAGCAAGAAGATATTGTTCCTCAGCATGAATACTGTTTCATGGAGACGACCGAAAACTCTTCTAATTCAAACTTTCTTAATCATAATCTTGATCAATGCCAAGAAAGTACTCATCATTATGATGTGACCGTGGATCTTCATCTAGGGTTGCCAAACCCCGGTGGCGACGCTATTGGTTACGGGGGTGGTGGGAGCAGCAGCAGCGATGTCATCCTTGATTCTACCGACCAAGAGCATCATCAAGATCGTCATCAATATCATGGAGTAGAAGTTACACTTGCTTCTGATCATCATCATGATGGTCATGGTGGTGTACAAAGGGGTAGTCATAATCACTATTGGATCCCTACTCCTTCTCAGATTCTCATGGGTCCTACACAGTTCTCTTGTCCTCTCTGCTACAAGACCTTCAACAGATACAACAACATGCAGGTAAATGATATATTCATCCAATAAACCTAACTTTAAGTTCCTACTTTCCCTAAAATGAATTTCAAGATTTGACTTTTGTTCTTTAAAATGGATCTATATATGTTTACTTTCCTTATTTTTCTTTTGAGTAATAATTTCTATAATTTTTTCAGATCTTCATCATGAGAAAATCTCTAGCACACACTATGACAATTTTTTTCATAATAATTGCTATTCCTATTAGTATAGAATCGAGAATAACTTTTCATTTGATGGTACGAGTCATTGCTGTACGATCTGTTGATTAATGGCTATGAGAAGATCAACTAAAATCAATCAATGGTTTTAAAATAAAGAAGATCTTCTTTAACCAAAAGTCATTCTAGACTGCCTCCTTCTAACCCTAGAATATGATTATTCTTCCTTTTCCATTTTTGGTCTCTCTTGATTTTTGCGCAGTTCTACTACAAACACTCATTACCCTAAAAGGAAAAAAGAAAACGAAAAGAGGAAGATATATGTCTTGCAGACGTTTCTAATACCTATTAAATCTTTATATTAATTTTTGAGAAATACATTACATATATTTTTTTGTAAAAGAACATTACATATATTTATTATGTGACATTTAATTCCTATTAACCCCCTACGCAATCATACGGGGTTAAATCTCAAACTCATATTCATCTTTGTACAACTACTCAAAGAGAATATGATCTAAAGGTACATGAACTACTAATATGATTAGCGTACAACATAAATTTATACAATATTAATTTTCTAGAATTACACGAATTAACTGATAAGTATATTAAATTATATGAAGTTTGTGCAAGAATTATTACACAATATTTAGCTATTCCACTGGTCTGTTTGGTCAGTATTGCACTACATTGTGACAGTTGCATTTCGAGATTAGTTTTGGAGTTTAATCTTAAATATTTTGTTCGATCATAAAACCAAATAAATATTTAAGCTATGCGCATAACTTGAAGTATTTAACGTTTACACAAATTTTTTTATCTGAATTAGATGCACATGTGGGGACATGGCTCAGAATACAGAAAAGGACCAGAGTCACTAAGAGGGACACAACCAACGGGGATGCTGAAGCTGCCTTGCTACTGTTGCGCACCGGGCTGCAAGAACAACATTGAGCACCCGAGGGCAAGGCCGCTCAAGGACTTCCGTACGCTTCAGACACATTACAAGCGGAAACACGGTGCGAGGCCCTTTGCTTGTCGTAGATGTGGAAAGGCTTTTGCGGTCAAAGGAGACTGGAGGACGCACGAGAAGAACTGTGGGAGGCTTTGGTATTGCTCATGCGGCTCGGATTTCAAGCACAAGAGGTCGCTTAAGGACCACGTCAAGGCCTTTGGTAATGGTCATGTCCCTTGTTTTGGCATTGATTGCTTCGGCGATCATGAGGACGAGGAGGCTGCTTCTGATGTCGAACAGCAAGAATGATCGTAATTTTGTTTGGATTATATTTATCGGAATAGCAGAAGCCTTTACTGTTCTAAGGTCTTCGTTAAAGTTTGTTAGACCGTCTTTTTCATTTAACTAATCTAAAGTGCATTTTCTTATCATTAGTTATATTTCTACACGCAGATGTACAACTCTAGTATAATTTTTTTTTTTTTTGTGAAACAACTCTAGTATAGTATAATTTAAAACTCCAGAATTATGAATAACACAATTTGGTCATTTAAAAAAAAATTTAAAATAGATATTTAGAGAATTATCTGTTATATTCGGGTTTAATTATGGGCTTTCAACTTAAAACCAATTGGTGATTAGTGGATTGACCCTAACCCTTTATATAGTAGTAGATTAATTTTTATATTTTCGATGTGGGATATTTTTCATCAATACCCTTCCTCACGCTCAGACATCTAGTTCTGAAGCGTGGACAATGTGGGAATAACATCCACAAAGGGCCCAACATCGGTATAGTAGTAGTAGGTGTAGTAAATTAGGTCAAAGGATCTTATCGCTCTGATACCATGTTATATTCGGGTTTGATTATGGGCTTCCAACTTAAAACCAATTGGTGATTAGTGGATTGACCCTAACCCTTTATATAGTAGTAGATTAATTCTTATATTTCCGATGTGGGATGTTTTTCATCAATATTATCATTTTGAAAACAGTCGTACTAGTTATATAACTCATGTAACTTGTTCAAAACAAAAAAACACTCATAAAACTACCTTAAAAATTCATTGAAACAATTGACATGTCCATCATATTTTTCTTTTCATTCTCGATATGTAAGAGCAATCTTATCAGGAAGACATTCTTCAAAATTCTTAAACAAAAAAAATTAGTATTTTAATATAATTTATATACGTGATTAAATATTAATTGTAAAATAAGAGCTAAACTAATAGAAAAATGACATGTGTGGAATGGAGTTTCTAAAAGTTCTCATTTTATAATTTTTTTTACTCTCTCTCTCTTCTCTTTCTATTATTTTATTTTTATAATCATAAAATTAACATACATTGTTTTCGTTTTTGCAGATTTGGATGACTCGTGCATCAGAAAGATCTAGGACGGACTATTATACACATATTTATTTACAAACCAATGGAAAATTAGTATAAATCCAAAATAGTTGACCTGCGGAATCTTAGCAATTCTCATTTTTCTCTTAATATTACTATATCTCTCTACATCATACAATTTACTTTTCCTTATAAGGTAAGTTTAATTTGTAATAATTTAACAAAAATAATTCATGTAAAGAATAAAATTTATTACTTTCTAGAGTATGAGTATGATATCAAAAATTCTAAATTTTCAACAAATCTATATTATTATTTGATAAATGATTTTGTTTATTTGTCAGGTCTTTCGTAATTTTATATAATTTTATCATATTTTTAATATTTTATTTATTAATTTAGATAATAAGATTATTTTATATTTTCTTAAATAAGTAGAAATAAGAGTTATAGTGTGGATAATAATATTATTCTAGCTATACGTTTTTGAAGTGAAAGTAGGCTTACTGGTTTCTACGAACACTATTGATCTAATTAGATATTTTTAAAATATTAAAGTTAAGGTGTTGAAATTTTAAAATATCTGAAAAAGACAAAAATGGTTTCGTTGAATTGGTGTTAGTGTAGATTTTGTTAAGTGTTTAATTTTATATTGTGTTCTTTTATGACATGATGCTGATTTGAATTTTTAGTATTCTGATGTATATTTAATTAACATGTATGTTATGGTATGTGTATGCAAAACAATAATCAGATTTCTTTAAATCTAATGAAGTGTCCTATGTTGTATGTTTTGCTTAGTTTCTATGTATTTTGTAAATTTTTTTATTCTTTGTCACACTTTCGAAAATCTGAATTGTTGATAATTATAATGTTTATTGGCTACTGTAATTTGTTAACATTTTATGAGATATGATTGTTTATTATATTTTCGGTGCTACTGAGATTTGTGTTTTTACCTACAACTATAAGAAGTGTTTGATTTCACATTCAATCAATGTTTTGGTTATTACGAAAAAAATATTTTATCCAACGTCTTCTAAAGCTTGAGAATTTATAATTCCTTAGACTATATTTGCGAAATGATTTATACACATGTCGTCACTACAATCATTTTCGCTGAAAAAAAGATGACATCTTATATTATTAAAACAGAAGTACAAATATAAATTCACCCTTAAAACTTGAAATTATTTACAAAACAATGTCACTCAAGCATTAAATAACCCTAACACTAATCACTGTCTTTTCTTAAATTAATAACTAATTTCCCAAAATAAATGCAAACTAAAAACTGGATTAGATCAAGTCATTGAACCGTAAAATTAGGAAGCATAATACACGAAAGTAATGAATGACATAGAAAATATTTTTTAATTGTTCCCATAAAATTACTCACCAATTTTTTGTTTCCGTTTCCTCATCACCAATAGCTCATCAATAGCTGCTCTAACCTGAACCAAAAGAAATAAATGATTAATAATTTTTTTTGTTTAACAAATGATTAATAATTTATTATTCAAAATACTTACGATTTTTAGCTACAAGTTCATTCAAATCACTCTAGCATTCAAATCACTCTAGCGTCGAAATAATAAACTGGTGTTCATGTGTTTTATTTTTTATGCTAAAATGTTCATGTACCTTTTTATGAATCAAAAACCATGTTACATTTTTGTCACTCTTAACATATGTTCATTCAAATCAGATTTTAAATATTTCCGAATCAGATGATCTATTTAGCCGCAAAAAAAAACAATTATCTTTTATATTTAGAAATATCACAGTAGAAAAAAACTCTAAATTTACAGAATATTCTTTTGCTTACTTCAAAAACACAATTTCATGATATGATTTTGTTTAGTCTGATAAGTATTGATATGGCCAACGATATCCAAGTAATCCAACCCACCCTCTTTGTGCATACAAGACATAGAGAATAAAGCTAACATTTTTCAATGCAACGTCTAAGCGAAAACAGGTATGGGTAATGTAAGATACTAACTACTAATTACCATCTAATAAAGAAAACTCAATTTAAAGAAAATAATCTAGAGTGATAATTGTTCGTATGGTTTTTGGATTTTAGTTTTTTGTTTTTGAATTTTGGTTTTTGATTTTTAAATTTTGGATTTTGATTTTGCCGTAGATTTTAGTTTTTCGGAAAACTTGAATGGTGACATTAGATTTTGGTTTTTGTTTATCAAATTAAAATTAAAAAAAATCTAAAAATATCTTTTTATAAATTAATAACTCTATAAGTTAATAAAATATTAAAGTCAATATATTTAATTTATAGAATTTTTACTATATACTATATATTTTAAAAGTTAAAACAAATACCCGCACAGGTGTACGGATCAAGCTCTAGTGACACTTAAAATAGATGACATGGTTTAGAAAATAGTGACATGGCATCATATTAATTGTGAGATGTAAAATTTCTTTATAAAAATTTAATTTTTTTACAGGGATTTTAAATATGGTAATAAAAATAACTCATATATCATCATTAATGTCAATTTTCCATATAAATATTTATTTATGGTAAACTATTAAATATATTAATAATTCATATATCACAATTAAAATAATAATATATATGTATATATGTATCTCACATTAATAAAAATAAACTAAATAAAGTAACATTAATCCAAAAAAAATTTGATAGTTAAATATTTAAACATTATTTAAATTCCGTCCATCTTCATCATTTAAATTAACATAAAGATTTTTTAGTTTAACTAAAACAAACAAAGTCTCAAATTTATTAGAATTTATATTTATATGAATATATATATATATATGTATATATTTAAAATTAAATGGGAAGATATATATATATATATATTTAAAATAAATAATCATTAAACACAATAATATAATTAAAACTATTTTTATAAAATCTAATTTTATCTTTATTAAAAATTAAATCCAATCAAAATTAAATAATTATACCAAATCAAAAAGAATAAGATTACAAAAATATGTTTATGATTTCTTATAACTATTGAAGTTAAAATATAAATTAATAATGTTGAAATATAAATCAAAATTTTCTTTTGAAATAAAAAATGTTACGTTAAAAATTATTATTTCTGCGCATAGCGCAGAAAAACTCCTAGTGTTAATTTAAATTTTGTTCTAAATTAAAAATTTAAATTTAAGAAAATTTTATATTAATAGCATAATTATTAAATGTATATATTAGTGCGCGTAAAAATTTAATAAATTCCGCCAATAATTCCAATAAATTTCGTAATGTATTAATTTTACTTTTTACCAGTGAAATATTTTTTTTTATAAAGATATTCATCCATCCACACAAGCTAAGCTAATGGACTTTAATGCTACGAAATCAAAGTTTTTGGTACTTATCACAAACTTTACAAAGTTCTTACGAATTTAGAATTGGTTTACCCGGTTGTGGATGAAGCTCCGGTTCATATCGACCCGAGATAAATCGGGGTCAACATAAACCAGGGGGGAGAGGCAAAGGAGAAAGAAGAAGATGAGGAAGAAAGGTTAGGTAGAAAACGAGAAGCACGCAGGCATATTATGCTCTCACTCACTTAGGCTAAGAATCTGCGCAGAGATAAGCTATGGATTAGGGTTTCCATCGATTAACCCCCAAATACAATCTCTTCCTTGGGATTCAGAGATTCTCATCGTCTCCATCTTTATATACACACATACACATTCGTCCGTCTGTGCGTGTTTTTGTTATCTTCTGAGTAGCTGCGACAACAAGAAGGTCTTTCCTTTTCGATTCCCTTCAGATTAAATCGATGGATTCGCAGATGCTCGTGGCGCTTGGACTGTCCCTTGTGGGTGGATTAAGTACTTCTTTAGGTGAGTCTGCTGTTTTCTGAATTGTAGAATCAGGGATTCTCATTGATTTCGATTGTGTTCAGATGGTGAACGATTGCTTCTTCTCTGTTTGATGATTGTATTTGTCAAAGCTAAGCTACTTGTAGGATCATCGCTGCTTATTCTGTGATTGTAGTTGTGTCATCAGATTCTGTATTGGTTCCTTCAAAATTGTTATTAATTAGAAGCTCATTTTGTGTTCAGTACATTGCTAGTTCCTAGATATGAGGTTTTGGTATCTTGTTTCTGTTACTTAGATAGCACCAGAGGCTCCAAGTTAGATGCTTTTTGGTCGATCTAATTGAGTTTTCATGTTACTTTCGCAGGTGCGCTTTTCGTAGTTCTCAGTGAGACTCCCAATATGAAGATGCTTGGACTTCTGCAGGTGAGTCTACATCTAGTTTCATCTTAAATATCGTACAAGAAGCCTTCAGTTTTGTAATATTTGGTCATGCTTCTGGTAAAGCAGCGCTCTCACTATATTATAGAGCCATTGGATGTTCATTTTTGTTTTCTCTTCATTTTTTTAGATTCTCTTGCCTTCAAGTTTTATAGGGTGCTAGTAACCGGAAGATGTGTTCCCAAACCAATATTCGTTCCTATCACTTGAGAAATTTTGATTGATATTGTTGGTTATTTATCTGATGCTAGTAAGTTCTTTCTTCAGGGTTTTGCGGCAGGTCTGATGTTGAGCATATCGTTCCTGGATTTGGCTCATAATGCTATAAACTCTATTGGCTTCTTGAAAGGCAATCTCTGGGTTAGTACTTCTGTGTCCATATTGTGCCTCACTGCGTTTTTTTTTTTTACTTTTCCTTCACGCGGAAAGTGATATAGTTTTCTCGTGGTGCAGTTTTTCGGTGGTGTGATATTCTTTGCGTGTATTGCCAAATTCATACCGGAACCAACACTTGGTCCTTCTACTGACGTGAAAAGAAGAAAGGCAAGATTACAGTGTTCTTCCAAGACTTTCTGTTCAGAATTATGTGACTATATGGTATCATGACAGCTTTACTTATTTGTTGATAACAGAAGAATGGAGACGAGGGAGGTAAGGACATGGCAAAGAAGCATCGACGGCAAGTGTTATATAGTGGAATTGTTACAGCTATTGGTATACCAACTTTCACTCCCTTTTCTTTCATTTGTTAAAGCTTCTCTCGTCCGAGTTTTGGTCATTGGGTCCATTATAGTTTGATCTGTAATTTGATGGCTAGACGTATCTACAATGACTCCTCGAAACCATTGCATCAATGTGGACTTGCGAATTTGAACTCTTCGTCTTTAGCAAACTAGTCAATATATTACTGCACAATAATGTGAAAGACATATAATCATCTGTTTGTTTTTTTCAACCAGGACGTATCCTGTTTGTTGGACTTCTATAACCTTTTCTTGATTTTAATGTTAGTTAAATAGCTTAACTGTTTATCTAAACTCTTTATGTATATCTTTTCCACTTTCAACTATAGGAATAAGCTTGCACAATTTTCCAGAGGGGATGGCCGTATTTCTCGGATCAATTAAGGTGAGAAATAAGGATCATGATGAACAAAAAAAATATTTAGAGAGCATGCTTTCTGAAAAGTTACAATGACATGCATCACCAGCGTATTAATATTTTATAATTGCTTGTTGGATTCTGCTTCACAGGGCATGCGAGTTGGTGTTAATCTGGCTTTGGCAATCGCTTTACACAACATTCCTGAGGTACATATTCTCTCAATTAGAAATTTGTGAAGGCGGTCATATCTACCAACTTACATAGCTCACCTTATAAAAAGAAACCTAAAAAGAATACCACATTATTATTATTTTTATGTGTTTCCTGTTTGAATGTTTGTTTTCCACTATAAAGCAATCTCGAAAACGAGTAAACAACTGGATTTGATCTTCTTTTTTTATTTGACATGCTTCCTTTGCTGCTACGGTGTGATATTTTCAGGGTGTGGCGGTTGCACTTCCTATATACTTTGCAACAGAGAGGTAAGAACATGGTTGCATATGGATTCACATTTGTACCTTGTATACTCCGGGGTTCTATTCATCCTAAATCGATATTATGCATGTAACAGCAAATGGCAGGCATTCAAATTGGCAACACTCTCTGGTTTAGCTGAGCCTCTAGGTGTAATTATCGTGGGTAAGTCTGCATTGGTTTCTTTGTTGATGCATTCTTCTTCTGTACAAGTAAATGTTCTCTTGAGAGTTTCGAGAGAGTATCATAAATTAATACAATTTCCGTACAATGCAGCTTATCTATTCCCGAGCAGCTTGAGTCCTGAAATCCTTGAAGGCTTGTTGGGAGCAGGTAAGTAGAAATCTGCAGAATATCGGTTCTTTGTATTAAAAAACCATTGGACTTAAAGCGAACCAATACAAAAACTGTTGTTTGTTGTATGATGCAGTTGGTGGAATCATGGCTTTCCTAACTTTGCACGAAATGCTTCCTTTGGCATTTGATTATGCTGGACAGAAGCAAGCTGTAAAGGCTGTGTTTGTCGGTATGGCTTGTATGTCTGCAAGGTAAAAACTCGAAAACCAAAAGCTTTGAAATAGCGCTTACTTCCTTGCGTCCTTAGTTTTATAAATTTTGATGATATGTTTGTCTCTGCTGTTGTTGCAGTCTTTACTTTCTGGAGCTGAGTTTACCTGAGTCAATGGGTTAGTCAGTTTAGTTATGTCATGTGTGCAATAATTGCCTCCTCAAAGACAGAAACAAGTCTGTGGAGTATAGTCTCTTTGTATCTGTGAAATCAATAGGATCAGTAACAATTGAGTATTCATTTTTAATTCAAAGTAATAATCTCTTTTAACATCTTATTTAACAGTAATCTTTGCCAATCTCTCGCAAAATGTCACTGTAAATCCATGTGATCATCTATGGACAAAGATGCTTTTGCAAAAATAAAAGGTGTATTTATAGCTCTAGTTTATTTTTACCACTATTTCCTAAATTTAAAAACAAAAATTAGAGAATCATGTCTTGCTAATTAATGGCAGATCTTGAAACTCTCATTTGTCCTTCCACATTTTGTTATGTTATAAATACCTTTCACCACCTTCACCTCTAAGGCCATCACCTGAAGAACACAAAACAAACATCCAAAAAGTAAACCAAAGAAAATAATGGAAATGAACAACGTCAAGAAGTTATTTGTTGCTCTCTTTGTCTCGGCTGTGTTAATGAGCTCAGCCACCTCGGCTACCATGGAGTCTCCAGCACCAGCACCAGGTACTTCCTCCGCTACCGTGGCTTTTCCGGTGGTTGTCTCCATCGTTGCTGCATCACTCTCCGCCTTCTTGGTTATTTTCTTGCAGTAAAGAGATGTTATGGAATGCCTTCTAAGAGATGCAGAACTAAACTCTTTTTTGTTTTGTTCTGATTTGATCCTTAGAATCATCTATGTAAAATAATTTTGTCAAGTAACCCATTTTGATGTATAACCTCATTGTGTAAGTTATTACACTAATATATATATATATATATATATATATATATATACGAGTATGATAATATAACATTCTGTTAATCAAATACCTTCATTGTTTTGTGATCAATGAATGTCTTTAATACACACAATGGTTGGTTACATGAAAAAAGTTGTGGTTAGTATTTGTTTTTAAGGATTGGTTTCATCATCATTTTGCTTTCTCTTAACATTCATGAGACTTTTGGTAAGCCAAATCGCTGTCTCTCTTGATGAAACTGTTTCGTCTCCAAAAGGCTTCAAGACTCCTTCGAGCTCATCGAACTTCTCTTGCCTAAGTAAACCTGCACAAAGCTCCAACAAAGATTCCAACGCTTCTGCTCTCTCCTCGCTTCTCGGAGTCTTCTTCTGATATTCGCGTAGTAGCGTTAATGTGCTAAGCAATGACATCTCTTGAGTCTTTTCTGGCTTCTCTTTGTCTTTTGAACTAGAACTTGCATTCTTGTTTCTCTTCTCTTTCTCCTCTGCTTCTTCTTTTAATGCTTGATTATGTTTCATTGGTGTTTTCGTGGACTTCGCAGTGCCTGTCCTTGGGGCAAGACGGGTCTCGCCTGTTCTGTTTTCGTAGGTGTTGTGTTCTGATTTGGATACAACCGGTTTAAAAACCGGAGACAAGTTTTGGCATTGTGCAAGATATGGCTGTAAGTGAGGATGTCTTAACAACTCTGCAGCCTATATAACAAACATTTTAACACTTAGAATAAACCTCCAAAGAAAAGCAGCAAAAGAAGAAACGAATGGAACGTATCATTAACTCACAGTTGGTCTATGTTCAGGGTTCTTGCGTAACATACTTTTAATCAGTCTTTTTCTGCAAAAACATATTAGAAATTTCATAACATTTCACACTCAAAATCTTGTCTAAACTAAAGTGAATGTTGTATTTGTACTTACAATGAAGAGGAATACATGACCGGGAGAGGAGAAAGTGAAGAGCGGTTAATCTTGTTGATGAGTCCAGCCATGTCCTGTTTCCAAGAAACATAAAATTTTCAAAAGTTTGAAAGATATTTCAGATTTAACACAAGAAGAAATGATAAGTGTTCTTACCGGAGCCTTGAAGGCAGGTTGATGTGCAGCTACTTCAAACATACAGCAACCTGTAAAACCAAAATCTTTATGAGAAATACAAGAACAACAAGTAGTAAGGATGGTTTAAAGTTAGAGAAGAGAATAAACCTAAAGACCAAATATCAGATTTGTAGCCGTAAGGTATATCTGCAAGAAGTTCAGGGCACATGTAGTTTGGTGTTCCCACAATCTTCAAAAAGAAAACAAGAAAATGATTCAGAAATTCAGCAAAAAGCTATAAATCCTAATGGATTGTGAGAAGCATTACCGAGGAAGCAAGATCATCTTTGCCTAGAAGTTTTGCAAGACCAAAGTCACCTGAAAAAAAAAAACAACTTGGTCTCTAAAACAGCTTCTCAAGAAGTAGCAATAGAAGATTGCTGCATCTGATATCTTTACCTAATCGAATCTCGTTTTCTTTGGTGAGGAATATGTTTGAGCACTGGCAAATTTGAGTAGCAGTGTTAATGGATGTACTGTTCCATTGTAGCAAAAGAAGCATAGAAGATGAAATTACCTTAAGGTCACGGTGAAGAACTCGATTGTTATGGAGGTAATCTATTGCTAACAGTAGCTGAACCATCCATCTGCAGAGTTTCTACGGAGAAGAAGATATAATTTCTAAGTTAGCATCCAATATCAGTTCATTACTTGTCTATACCAGATAGATTCCTTAATGACTGCTCACTTCTTCAGAGGCAAATGTTCCTCTAGCTCTCTTTATCATTTGAGTCCTGCATTTATTAAAAAAAAATCAGTGGAAATAAAACCACCAGAGAATAAAACAAAGAAACATAACGTTGGAATGTGAAATGATTGCCTTACATGTCTCCACCTTCACAATAACTAGTTACAATGCATACACAATCCTGTATAACCAGTAAGAAGTTAGAATTCTCTGTGAAACTTGTTCTTGATTATGAGCTTTGAACAAAGACTATATCACCTTTTCAACCCATGAATCTTTGTACTCCACAATATAAGGATTCTTAAGCTTTGATATCAAACTCATCTGAATTCCAGTCAAGAATCATGTTAGATATAATCAAGATCACATATAAAAAGCTTGCTAATGTAATTTTACCTCTTGGATGGCAGCAAGCTTGCATCTCTCTGTTTGTTTAGCCAAACGAATCTTCTTCACTACATACCTACAAAGAACAATCCGTAGATCTCAAACAAGATCATAAGAAACAAATATACACGAACTATAAACTCAAAAGTCTAGATCTTAACTCACCTTCTTCTCTCAGACTTGTGAATCACAAGAAAAGCAGAACCGAAAGCTCCTCTTCCGATCTGCTCCACTACTTCATAATCATCCATCTTAGAAGAAGCTGTTTCACTTATCTTGTTTGCCATCTGAGATCTTCCTCTCTCGGTATTAAAAGGATCAAACTCACAAGATTTTACTGTTCAATGGAGCCTGTAAGCTTCAGAGGATTCATATAAAAGACATGAGCATTAAATTCTTTGAGAATCAAGAATTAATCAAGAAAAAAAGATGGGACCATTTAACCAAATCTTGATTTTGAAATATCGTGAAGAAGGATGTTTCGTAATTACTTTGTTTCTTTCTCTTTTTTGAACAAGATGGAGAGGGAAGATTTGAAGATGAAGCAAAGAAAGGTCAGAGAAAGTGAGGGAAAATAATTTAAATGATAATAAAATAAAACCAATTTGCTTGAGATTTCAGACTGTTGCTGGTGACATGTTTGTTGCTATTATTACATATATAAGTCCTTTTTATTTATTATTGTTGATATGTCTCTTTCACACTTTTACACTTTTAGACAGAGGAAAACATTCTCTGTGTTTACATTCTGTTTTATTGTCATCCTTTGGTTAGTTAAGAATTTATAAGAAAACAACAAGTATGAGTGTTATTTATTTGACCCAAATGTGAATTTCATGACTTTTGTTTTGTTGCATAATTGGTCTACCAACCAGAGAAAATCTATAGTCTCTTAAGATCTCCTATTCGATATTTTGGTTGGACCATATCTTTAACTCTTTTGGTTAGAAGTTAGAACAACCCAATAATAATAAATACTATCTAGCAAGTCACATGTTGAGATGACTCATTTATTTTCCCTTCTATAACAATATTATATATTTTGACTAAATATTTGGACCTGCATTGTTCATATGATGACTCAAGCACTTCAAAGACCATTGGCATTAGTAAAGGATTTTCTCTTCAGTAAGGCAATAGAAAATCTAACACCAGAATATTGCAGAGATGGAATCTAAACCTCTTGAATGTTTTGATAATTTGATAGGTGTTTTGGTGTTCGGAGGCTTTTGTTTAAATTTTCTTAAGCTTCTATGCTTTAACAACTGGATAGCTATGGCTTCATGTGTAGCGACATGGTAACTGAAGAAGAAATTGAGTTTAACTGCATTGTGTGAGTCACAGTACCGTTATTGAAACCTCTCATATGATTTACAGAAGTATAACAAACTTAAACCAGGTAAACAGAGGCAAACATACATTCATCGTCAAAAAGAGTATAGACTATAAAAAAAGCCTAGTAATCACCGGGAAGAACACCAACAGCAAAGAGACTACTAAAAAATGGTCAAACAATAAGCTGTTCTATGAACTTTGGAAGCTAAGCAGGTTACCTTTCATGTCCTCACCTAGTTTCTCAAACTTTTCACTTGTAGTTAGGAAAAGTACTGCATAATCGAATCATCCAAATACTGCAAACCAGTTACAAAACTTAAGACATTTATGCGTCATTCTAAACATCCTATAATCTAATCATACAAAGTTACATTCAAATTGAGGAATTAGAAATGAAAGCTTTTAAATTTCCAGAGCTATGCGAGACCAGAATCTATAAGTGCTTATACTGTTTCTTATTCACTGCATCTTCCCCCACCCCCGTTAACATTCACGGTCACGCATTTGTTCTAGTGTCTGCTATGACGTAACTCTAAGCTGTGACGACCTAAATAAACCAAAATGGTTATAGTACGCCAAGTTTGGTTCGGTGAATCATGGTCGTTGCGTTTAGACGTTCAGTCACGCTTTGGTTTGGTATTTTCTTTTATATATATGACACAAGTTTGGTTCGGTTTGAATCATGGGCATTGTGTTTTAGAGTTAGTAATTTTAAAATATAATCCCCTATATATTAATCCTGGAACATTACAACGTGTTTTCGTTGCCACGTGTCATCACGAAAATGATTCTTAGAATTGTTAGAAAAATAAGTTGGTTCATATAAACATATACTATGTTTTTAATTAAACTAACTATCAAATTAATTAATAGTGTACAAAATAATATTTTTTCTTTTCTTAAATAAAATCTACGGAATTATCTAATATAGTTAACATATATATGACAGTTAATGATTATGAATAATACATATTTGATAAAATTTCTAACCTCTCTCTTTTTTTGTTTAATTTTATACTATTAAAAGAAATTAAACAATCACATTAAGCATATAATAAAAACAATTAGATTTTTTCTTATATGTTATATTCTGAATTTTTAAAAACGACTATAAATTACTAAAAATAGTAAAAGTCTCACATTAAAAAATTTGTGATCAATGGTTTAACTTTTTTTTGTTCAAGCAAGATACAAATGATCATATATCATAGGGGTGGGCGTTCGGATACACGTTTGAGTTTGTATCGGATATTTCAGTATAAAGGTATAGAACCCGTTCGGGTATTTCTACACTTCGAGTCGGGTTCGGGTATTTTATGTTCGGGTTCGTATATTTTGGGTCGGGTTCGGATATTTAAATTTTGAAGAAAAAATAAATAAATTATTCATCGTTTAAGTTTTTTGTATTTAAAATATATTTTAACTTAACTATTTTTTTTTTAATTTTTAAAAGATTAAACTATTAGTAGGTTTGGAGATAAAACTTTAAAAATAGAAAGACACTAATTTAGTTTATAAATATTTTGAATAAAATGAGAGAAATAAACTAGAAATATAGAGTTAAGTATACTTATGTTTGGTTATCTTCAGATATCCATTCGGGTTCATATATTACCCATTCGGATTCATATATTACCCGAACTGGTGAAATAAGTAATTTGTTTTGTTGTTCTAATTAAATGATTTTTAGACTGAGCTAGTGAATACATACTAGACAAATATTTATATTTCTAGTCTGCATTTATATTCTATAACAGCTTGATATATTATATTTGAACACTAAACTGTTAATATAGTTTGTCGGTGATTTTTTTTCAAAATTTTGATTCTTATATAAGTATATGGAGTGAAACTAATTTTTACAGATGTCCATTTTTTTAATTGACACTTATGTAATTCACTGAATTCATAAAAGAAGTTAAAAAAAAGAAACTTAATTCATATCAATGAAACAAGACGAGAACGAAAGCACAATTCTATAGAGGTAGAAACTGAAATCATTTATGCAGAGTCAATAGTAAACAAATCGAGAGCAGAAAACCTAATCCCCTTTCGTCATTATACAATCGATGTTGCCTATTTGGTTTAGGTGATTTGTGTCGGCCGCAAAACTTAATTTTCTTTTGTGCGTATGAAGTCTTAAAAATAATTAAAATGAGATGTAATATGTTAACTCTTCAACAACGATGATACATTTAAGAGACCAATATTTATATTCATCATTTTACAATCGATAAAAATTGTAGTGTTGTAAAATGTTAAAACCATTTCATAAACAAACATTATTATAAGAATTCACTCCGCGCATGCGCGCGGTTTATCATCTCGTATCAGTTAAAGTGCAATCCAGTTATTCAAGCTAGTATTCATTAGGTTGGTCCGGTTTTGAATTTTTTTTTATTTCGTGAAGTTTGGTTAATTGCATTCAAGTATTTTGTTTTCCACTTGCCAAACAAATAAATTTTTATTTTCGGTCGACATATTGATTAGCTCTTACAAAATCTGTAACAAACAAGTTTTTGGTCAATGAACAAAGATATGCGTCCGTAAGATCAGTCAAGAAGGTTTAAATCATCACAACTACAAAAAGAATCAAAACAATACAACAAAAAAGTTGAATAAACAGTTAATGCGTGGATCGAACGTAACATCACACAAACAACTAGAAGAAAAAAATGTGACTGAAATATGTAGAGGACATCAATTGTGGTAATAAGAAATAAATTGCATAACTAAGACAATGTCTTAACGTTTCACAACAACCACCACCATGGTTTGCGGGAAGGTTTTGATGGAGATCTCCTATAAAAGAAGGTTTCGTAACCTTTAGGATCAAGAGGATCAGGAGAATAGATCGGAGATGGAAGAGGAGAATGCACCGGTTGGTGGTTAGTGTGAGACTGAAGGATCTTACGGTTGTTATTGGCTTCACCAAGTGCGATAAATAGAGCTACCAAGAGAAAAATTAGTGTGAGGGAAAGACCTCTGGACACCATTGTTAATGAATGTTTGTGTTCAATGTACTCTTTCGTGATGTTGAGGCCCTATTTAGATTTAAACTATGTTTATATTCATTGGAATCTCTATTAATTGGAGGGTTACCACTAACTTTTAGTATATTTCATGGATTGTTTCTTCGTGAGTATATATTTAGCCGGCTTGCTTTCTTGTTTGCAATAAGTTTCTCTTCTTGACCATTGAGGCCTCCCTCTAAACAGTATGCTTTTCTAAAGTTAATGTACCAATAAAGAAAATGTCGCCTTTCGTTAAATGTTTTCTTAACGAGTTTAAAGAGTGTTTTCACTACTTGTTGATTTGTTTTTTTTCGTCGGCTCTCTTTGGAAAGTAATAAAAAGTACTACAAGAATATATATATATATATATATATATATATATATATATATATCTTAATAAACGAAAAATTTGGGGAAGGATTTGTTTTAAACAAAAATGGTTTACTAGGCAAATATTCCTTAGTAAGTTACTAGGCAAAGCCGGTCAATCAGTTTCATTCGGTTTAAAACATACAAAATTAAACAAGTTTTATGACGAAACTATAGTACCTCCTTCTAAATAGTAATATTTCGAAAGTGATGTTGTTAAAATATCTAGAAAAGGTTGATATTTTAGATCCTAGAGAAGTAGTTCGATAATGACTTCAATACAAATTAATCTTATAAAATATAAATTATCGATTTGTTTGATGCTTTCTCTTCTTAAAAAAAATAAGACTAGATTCTGATTATTGCCTCTTTTTTTCGCCAGCTCCCTTTGGGGTTAATTGATAATATAACAACTACAGAAAATATAAATCCTTATAAATACTTGGGTACGTACTCGTAAACTTACTTTGAGTACCCACCCATAAACACTAACCCTCAAGAACCATTTAACCACTGTCCGAGAACCATCACCTTCGCCGTCAATTCTTAAATAACCGTTCCGTGTTACCTTAATTCTTCTACCAAAAGTCCGTTCTAATTTGATCCTAACTTCCAAGACGAGAAAAAAAACAGAATAATGATAAAATAGTTACTACCTCAGACCTATTTTCTTGCAACGCAAAAAACAAGATCCCTTTTCACTCATTCCACATAGTGAAAACACCACCAGGATTCGACCCCTGAACAGACTCACCGGTCCAACCACCATACCCTCCATTGCCATCACTCGAAGCCATATCGTAGTCTGTTTTAACAGCTGGAAACTCCCCGGTCGATCCAACGGTCGAGCTCGTCCCAACACCAATGCCGTGGTGCCCAAGAAAAGCTGCAGTGTTGTAGCTCCCACTAGAGCCTCCATTGTTGTTGTTGTCAACGATAGAGGTGGAGACAACGCCATGAAGCAGATCCGGATTGCTTTGAAGATACGCATTATAGAGCTGCTGCGAGTTCTGACCCGATTGTTGCTGCAAATAATTGTTGGTTTGTTGGTGAAGATGAAGCTGTGTTTGGATATAGCTATTATGGTTAAAGGAGGACGCGTCATGAGCATTGGTATTGTAGTGAGAGATATCATTGTTCTGTAGAGAAAGAAAAGGCTCTAATGGTTGTTGAATGCTTAGAGGGTAAGGTTGAAGCTGAAGCCTTGATGAGCTCGAGCCGCTACCATATTGGAAACTTGAACCAAGGGCTATCATCTCAGCCTCGCGTTTCCTTGAAGACTCAAGAGCCTGAGGTTCTTTGAGCCGCTTAGCCGCGCCTCCTCCTATGGGGAGAGTACTGCTCTCGAGGATGGCTTTCACGTCGTACCGGTTCATCTCGAAGTTGGTCACTGCGTTGAGCCCTCTGAACTTTATCGCGGCTATATCATAAGCTTCTGCTGCTTCTTCCTCAGTGCCTGAAAACAAACCATGTCGTTAACTACGTAAGATAATAATTTGGTGAACCTTCTATTAAAACATGCTGATTTTAAAGAACAAAATTTCTATAAATAGAGGTTTCTTGAAAGTCGTTCTGATTTTAAATTGTAGGTTCTAGATGGTTTAAAGTAGTTAAGATATAATAAGAAAGTACTTACTAAAAGTTCCCAAGTAGAGATCTTTGTTTCCGGCGACTCGTCCGATCCGTGCTTGCCATCTTCCATGTTGGTGATGCCTATATATATAAGACAAAATAAAGATGTTTATTTCTATAAGAATAGTATTTATTTATGTAAATTAACGTAACAAAGATTATATATGTGAATATTTATAAAATTAAACCTTGTAACTCCACGATACATTGAAGCGCCTCGTGAAAATCCACTACTTTTTCTGCGATTTGACACGCATTTGTAAAGGTGTTGTTAAATTAGATAAGTTTTAATTAGATTTGAATATACGACCAAGGTCTTGATGAAATACAACAAATTAAACACCTTCTAATAGCAGCCACGAACTCTTGTCTAGTCATGTGCTTCATTTCTTCTAATTCTTTCTCGTAGTTAGTAATCTGATATATATATATTAATGAATCAAAGATTAAAAAATATATATAATATAACTAATGACCAAGAGAATATTGCAAGCAAATAAGTATTAACATACCGGGAAATTAGTAGTAGTCGAGGGACCCCAGTACTTAAGTGCGGCTAGATCATATGATCTTGCTGCTTTATCTTCTTTGTCATACCCACCTATACCAAGAATTTGATTTAGTTTAGTTTCCATAAACGAAACAATATGATTACTCCACGAGTATAACAAGGAAGAATCCAATTTGACGCACTCACCCAAGTAAACTAGATTGTTTATTGGATCCCCAACGCAGCAAGAACAAAGAAAGAAAAATATATAAGAACATGATTAGTATATAAGAGCAGGCAAATCAAACCTAAACACACAGAACCTACTTAAGTGGAAGTAAATTACTTACCTTGTCTTCCTTTCCTAGACTGACCTTCCCTTCTACAAGTATTATCCCACAGGTGAGCTTCATATCGACCGGTCCATCGATGCCTAAATATATTTGACCAAAACATATAATGCATTTCATCATTAAAATCCATATCTTTTTTTGGGTACTAATATATCAAAATCCAATTTAAGATCATAAGATCTTTAGAATCTATTACGTGAGTAATGAGTCACGTATATAACCTTGTGACACCACGATAGATCGAGGTGCGTTGTCCGAAAGTGTCCAAAGCACGTCTTGGCGTGGCCGTCTCAGCAACGGCTAATGCTCCACCGCTAGTGTTATCGCCGGTGACCTCGGGCGGCAACGCTTTAGCTACAGCGTTACTACCACCGGTCGTCCCCATGGACAAAGTGAGTGACTGTAGATTGTGAGCACTCTCTTGGAGCTCATAGCTATCGTTAGGATTGTTGGAGTCACAAGCTACAACGACGTCGTTTGATTGGACGTTAGGCATCAAGCTATTGGTGGTATGGAAGTAGTAACCTGGGTCGTTGTAAGCTACGATGTGGTCGGGTTGATTTTCGTCCGGTTTGCTCACACCGAGAAAGTCTGCCACTTTTGGAACCTCTCCTCCTCCACCGTGTGGATTGATCATGTTCCACTCTTCGAACACACAAATATTGTTAGTATATATAATATACACAAAATAGATTGTTGTATAGATATATCGTTGTTACCTTGTGTTTGGAAAGGGTTGTCCATATGGTCGCTCACCAAGCCAATGTTATATTCATGAGGAGGCAAAGAAGAGTGGTTTAGTGAAAGTGGAAAGCCAAGCCAGTTGTTTGAATTCATTTTCACTTTTGAGTCAAATCTGTTTGTTTTGGGTTTGGGTTAATCAATCACTTTATTGCTCCTACCCACCTTGATAATCAATATACCAACCTCTAAGCCAATCAAAGAAGAAAGGAAGATTCAGTGATCAAGGATTGATGAAAGAGAAATTAATGATCAAGACTTTTTTTCAAAGATTGGAGTTATGTATATATATAGATATAGGAGAGATCTTCTTCTGCTTTATCATATATTGGCAAGGGTTTCTCTCTCTCTCTCTCTCTCTCTCTCTCTCTCTCTCTCTAAGTTAGAGATGGAAACTCAGATACTTTTAGGGTTTAAACAACAGATAAGATATTCGTAAGAGATGAATACAGAGGAAGGCCATAGAAGTTTCAAGGTTAGAGAGACCCTCCAACTATATGGATTTTATCTCATTAAATATTATTCTATAAGAGAAGCTGATATAAATAACTAAGTATGGATGTGAACAAGAAAAATATACTATGTATGCCCTTTGCATGTATGATTAATGTTTATAGGCTTATAGCTGTTACAAGAAGACCCCTATCAGATTAGGATAGCATTTTTCTCTCTACAACTCACACACTCTCGTAATTGTGTGTAGACTTGACTTTGGTCAGCATTTAAAAAAAATAAAAATTTCGAGTTGATAAATCTTTTATTATTTAAATTGGTGTAAATTTTCATTTTAGTTGTTTTAAACGAGCTCAATTATATGAGAATCAAAATATGTTAATATGTCTTTTTAAACTTTGTTAATATGCCTTTTCTCACATTGTTTTGGTTAATGTTTATTTTAAACATATTTCGCATTGATCAAAGTTTTTAAATATTTTACTACATAAATGAGATAATGCGTTCATAAATAAATATTTTTTCTTGTATTTGAATTAATATTTTGCATGATTTATTAAATAATCTATGAAAATCTAAAATCATAAAAGATTAACTGTAACTCGATGAATGACATAATCAGTCAATATAAATATTACCTAAAATTTTAATATATTTGGTTATAAAGTGATCTAGATTAATATTACAACTTTAATAATGCTTACTTTAAAAGTCTTCTTTATGAAAATACATATTATGAAGAGATAATCTCCCTATATATATATATATATATATATATATATATATATAATAGGTAATTTATCAGATAATTCTAATATTTATAGTATATTTGACATTTTTATTCGGTATATTTTAAATTATTGTTATTAGCTTGTTAAATTTCATGATTTTGTTGAAATGAATATTTTTTTTAAAAAAATACAAAAATATTTGGTGGTTATTCTATTTAAGTAAGATTTAAAATGAAAGATTCTTACTGCTATGTAATATTTGGTGGTTATTCTAATATAATGCTCTACTAGATTCTGATCCGCCCTTAAATCTTTTATTTGATATTTTTTAAAATTTTAATTTTTATATTTGTGTTTTCAGTTATATCTATGTTTTTTTGTATAATATTTTTTTTAAAATGATTAATAAGAGATTTTTATAATTATACAATAGGTCATATTCCTAATTTAATAGTATTGATTTAAGTAAGATTTAAATTTAAAATGAAAAATAATTCTGACAAAGAAACACAAAGTAAATTAGCACCACATAACATTAAACAAAACATCTTATTAAATAATCATATATCCGATAGAAATACATAAACCTTCCACATATTATAAAATGAAATATTCTTAGAGCATAATTATTGGGGGTTTCTTAGCGTGGAGTTCTTAGAAAAATATAAGCGCTACAAGAAAACACAAGCTTAACGATGAAAATTAACGAGGAAAAGTAATCCTCGTAAAATTACGTCGAGTTTACGAGGAAATTGCGTGGAAAAATAAAATCAGCGTTATTTCCTCGTAAAGTAACGACGAAACCGTTTCGTCGTAAATTCGGTGTAAAGTGACGTGGCTTTTACGAGGAAATACGCTTTCCTCGTAAATTCGACGTAAAATTAGCGTGTTCTTTACGAGGAAATAATTTACGTGTACTTAGCGAGAAAATTTTGAATCCACCAACTTTGTAGTTGTAACACGTTTTTTTCGGCCACCTAACTAATTTTCGTCGTAAATTCCTAGGAAAATTCCAACTACCAGACTCGAAAGTTTTCTATAAATATGGACGTTTTAACATCATTTTAAACACACCAAAAAACAAAAACGTGAAAGAAAAAAAAAATGGCGGGCTCCGGGAATATTTTCGAGTTGCGGAAGTGGATGTATATGCATAGAGATGCTAACGGGAGAGTGACGAAAGAATACCTTGCGGGGCTGGAGACATTTATGCATCAAGCAGATTCGACACCGCTCGCCCAAGAAAGTGATAAGATGTTATGTCCTTGTCGAAATGTAACAATTCGAAATTGGCAAACCGTGAAAATGTTTGGAAGCATTTAATAAATAGAGGTTTCACGCCAAATTACTATATCTGGTTTCATCATGGGGAAAATTATAATTATGATCAGAATGAAGCTAGTAGTAGTAATAGCAATTTTGAGGAAGAACCGGTTGATCATCATTTGCATAATGAACATAGTTACCATCAGGAGGAGATGGTAGTTTATGATAGGGTTCATGATATGGTAGCTGATGCATTCGTAGCTCATGATGAAGATGAAGAACCTAATATAGATGCAAAAAAGTTTTACGAAATGTTAAACGCGGCGAATCAACCACTTTTCAGTGGTTGTAGAGGAGGTCTCTCTTAATTGTCGTTAGCTGCTAGAATGATGAATATTAAAACTGATCACAATCTACCTGAAAGTTGCATGAATAAATGGACAGACTTGTTTAAAGAGTATTTGTCGGAAGAAAATGTGTCTGTTGATTCTTATTATGAGATTCAGAAACTGGTTTATAGTCTTGGGTTGCCTTCGGAGATGATAGATGTTTGCATCGACAACTGCATAATCTACTAGGGAGATGATGAAAAGTTAGAAGAATGTTGATTCTGCAAGAAGCCACGATTCAAGCCGCAAGGACGGAGACGTAATAGGGTACCGTACCAAAGGATGTGGTACCTACCAATTACAGACATATTGAAAAGATTGTACCAATCAGAGCAGACTGCTGGAAAGATGCGATGGCATGCCGAGCATACTCAGACGAATGGTGAGATGACTCATCCATCAGATGCAAGAGCCTGGAAACATTTTAACAAAGTACATCCGGATTTCGCTAGCAATGGCCGGTATGTGTATCTCGGATTATGCACATATGGATTTAGTCCATTCGGAATGTCAGGGAGACAATATTCATTGTGGCCAGTCTTTCTTACGCTATTCAACCTGCCACCGGAGCTGTGCATGCAACGGGAGTTACTATTCTTGACCATGTTAATACCTGGTCCAAACCATCCAAAAAGGTCTCTGGATGTTTTCCTACAACCACTGATAAAAGAGTTCAATGATTTGTGGTCAACAGGGGTGAGGACGTATGACTTCTCAACGAAGACGAATTTTACAATGCGAGCGATGCTTTTGTGGACCATAAGTGACTTTCCTGCCAATGAGATGTTGTCTGGATAGACTACACATGGGAGATTAGCTTGTCCATATTGTAATGGAATGACAAATGTGTTTCAACTGAAGAATGGTAGGAAGACAAGTTGGTTCGACTGTCACCGTCGATTTCTTCCCATTGGCCATCCGTACCGAAGAAACAAGAATTTGTTTAGGCACAAAAGGGTTGTGAGAGACACTCCTCCATATCTAACTGGAGAACAAATTGAAGCGCAAATCGACTACTACGGAGCTAACGAAATAGTTCGTTGTGGTGGTAATTGGCAAGTCCCTCGTAATATGCCTTATTCTTACGGTGTTCATCACAACTAGCACAAGAAGAGTATATTTTGGGAGTTGCCATATTGAAAGGATCTTCTTCTGCGCCACACCCTCGATGTGATGCATATAGAGAAGAATTTCTTTGAGAACATCATGAATACAATATTGAATGTCCCAGGGAAGACAAAAGACAACATAAAATCGAGGTTGGACTTGCCGGATATTTGCTCAAGAAGCGAGTTACATATTAAAAGCAATGGACAAGTTCCCGTTCCGATATTCAGATTATCTTCAGAAAAAAAGTCGGTGTTGTTCAACTGGGTGGCATCAGAAGTGAAGTTCCCCGATGGGTATGTTTCGAATCTCTCTAGATGTGTTGAAAAGGGTCAAAAGTTCTCCGGGATGAAGAGTCATGATTGTCATGTCTTTATGCAACGACTACTGTCTTTTGCATTTGCGGAGCTACTTCCAATAAACGTACATGAAGCACTTGCAGGTAGTATATTATAGCGCAATAATTTTATAATGGTTTAGTTTGCAATAATGTATGACTAATAATGTGTTTAATTATTTTTGGAATAAAAAATAGGCATTGAAGCATTTTTCAGGGATCTGAGCACACGCACTCTTAAAGAAGAAGTTGTGGAACAACTTCAGGAGAACATTCTCATCTTATTGTGCAACTTGGAGAAGATATTTCCTCCGGGATTTTTTGACGTCATGGAGCATATAGCTGTCCACCTCTCATACGAGGCATTGCTTCGTGGACCTGTACATTACGGATGGATGTATCAGTATGAGCGAGCCATGAAATATTTGAAGGGAAAAGCAAAGAACCTCGCCAAAGTTGAAGGTTCTATAATTGCTGGAAGTTTGACGGAAGAAGTTTCTCACTTCACATCGTACTACTTTGCGTCAAAAGTACGTACCCGGAGAAGAGCTCCAAGAAGATATGATGATGGTGGTGTTGCGCCAACATATGCAGTTGCTGGTGTTCCAGACATCTTTAGCCAGATTGGACGACTCGGTGGGAAATCAAAAGGGGTTTGGTGGTCGAGTGAACAAGACGTTCATAGTGCACACACCTATATTCTACTCAATTGCGAGGATCCATTGATGCGTTATTTTGAAAGGTAACATATATAAACACTTATAAACACATATAAGTATAAATTATATAATTGCGAAAGATTACTAAATATAAAATGTGATTTTACAGCCTATTTGTTTCTCAAGTCGAAGAAACATTTCCTGGTATATCCACAAGTGACGTAGACAAAAGGAAAGATCAACACTTCATTAAGTGGTTGCGGAATCAGGTATTAACTAAAACGTTTTTTAATACATTATCTGTATTTCATTAACATTCTCTTTATTTTTGCAGGTTGATTATGACGACGACGATGCAGATTATCCTAAGTGGTTACACGAAGTAATTCAATCTCCACTTGTAAAGGTCACCACATCACAGATGTATTTCACACGAGGCTATACTTTTCATACATATGACTATGGTAGACAGCGGGCGACCAGTAACTATGGAATATGTGTGAAAGGGAAAACAGATTTCTACGGGATCTTGACGGAGATTATTGAAGTCGAATTCCCAGGGATATTGAAGCTAAAATGCGTCCTCTTCAAGTGTGAATGGTTCGACCCCGTCGTCAACAGAGGTGTTCGGTCTAACAAATT
>NC_027752.1:33538786-33541290 GCF_000695525.1 Brassica oleracea var. oleracea
TTTTCCCGACGATGCCACGGACGAAGCTGTTGAAGACAAGTTTAATGAAAATGATGATGCTTCTAGTGATGACGAGAATGTCGATGTATCCGATTGATGTATTTTAATTTTTGTAAGGTAATGGGAGTTTGTTTTAGAAATAAGATATATTGAGATTATAAGTTAAGGAATTGTGGTTTTAGAATTTGGGGTTTGGAATGGAAAGAATAGATTGAGGTTAAAGAATAGATTGAGGTTAAAGAGAAGATGGGTTTGGGGTTTGGAATATATGAAGTAGAAGATAAGGAAGATGGGGTTTGGGGTTTTGGGTTTCGGATTTTAGGGATTTAAACATAATCCTCGTTATTTCCTCGTGTACTAACGAGGAACTTACGACGAATCCTAAAAATAAAGAACGCGGAACTCGTTAATTCTACGTAAGCAGAATTCGTCGTAAAGACCTCGTAATAGGAAAATGCGGGCCTTTGTATTTCCTCGTAAATAAAAACATGGGCCTTGATATTTCCTCGTAAATTAATGAGGAACTTACGACGAATAGGAAAACGCGGGTCTTGCTAATTCCTCGAAGAATAAAAACTAGAAAAAAAGAAGAGAAGAATGATACTGGAATCACATGTGGCGAGACCTACGTAAGTCTAGCCCACATGTGTTCCAATATCTTCTTCTTCTCCTCTTTTTTTTTCAAATCTTTCTAATTTGAAAAGTAAACTGGTGAGTAATTAGTGTGTGATTTGAGATAGTGTGTGATTTGTGAGTTTGTGTGTGATTTGAGAAGGAAACTTGTGGGTATTTATAGAAAAGCGGACCTCTTTAATTCCTCGTAAAGTAAGGACTCGTTAATTCTACGTAAGGAAAAATCGTCGTAAAGACCTCGTAATCGGAAAACGCGGGCCTTGCTATTTCCTCGTATAGTAAAATGCGGGCCTCGCTATTTCCTCGTATTGTAAAACGCGGGCCTTTGTAATTCCTCGTAACTTTACGAGGAAATTACGAGGACATGTAATCTCTTATATATACTCCCGAGCGCTCACTCTTTATTTCGTCTCAAATTCCTCTCCACTTCCTCTCTATTTCGTTGATTAGTTTAGGATAGATTAGGTGGTTAGTGTATGGAATTTAGATAGGTTTACGAATTTTATGTTAATTAGTGTTGATTAGGTGGTTAGTGTAGGGAATTTAGATAGGTTTATAGAATTTGTTAATTATTGTTGATGTTAATTTTAAAAATTAAAAAAAAAATTCGAGGTTCGAAAGAACAGACTTACTCTCCATTACAGAGAGATGTTCTGTGAGCCTGGTAGTCGTTTAGACCCGTCTTCTTCAGCTCCCGGTTCTTCTTCAGCTCCTGGTTCTTTGGGTCCGGAGACTGTCCCCGAGACTCAGTCTTCTCAGAGAGTCTCTCGGTCGCCTTCTTCTAGTGCACCTCATGTGCCTCTTCCGATGGCTTCTCCGACGATGCCTCCTCCTGTGCCTCCTCCGATGGCTCCTCCGATGCCCGCCGAGATTCATCCCGATTTGATGGTGCCTCCGAGTGCTCCTTACTCGAAGTACACTGTCGAGGACCTTCTCCTTCAGCCAGGCAGAGAAGGTTTACCAGTCATAGACCCCGACCGACCGGACGGAACTTTGTGGTATGTTACATTAATGTTTTTTCAATTCTTTTTCAATTATTTTATAACATCAATAAATACTTTAAATTTGTTTTTTCAGGTTTGGGGTTGACAATTGTCTTGCATCAGACGTAACCGACACGATCTAAGGTTACTTCTCCATGCCACATCCGAACTGGAGAAAGACGCCGACCTACGTCAGAAAGACGTGGTTCAAAATTAACGCTGTAAGTTACTTTAATTAATTATTTGTACTTTTATTTTTTCATGATTTATATATATTTTTTAAAACTAATTATTAATTTGCGCGAAGGCGAAAGTTCGCTTGTTGGACATGATCTCCAACTGGAAGGGTGACTGGATCGTGAAGGGATATGAGCGTGGAAAACCCGCTGAGCTCACCACAGATGTGTGGGATGGCCTCATCCGTTATTGGCGGGATCCTGAGTCCATCAGAATCGCTCAGTCTTGCTCTGCCTCCCGTAACACGGTAGATGAGCACGGCCACGGGCCGATGCTTCACTCTACGGGCCAAAAACCCACGCTGGTGTCCGTTTAGAAATGGTAAATAAATATTTTATTTAATTAAAATTTTAATATATATATATGTAAATTCTAACTTTGTTAAATGTTTTTAGGCCAAAAAGACGGGACAATTCCCGTCTCTTATGCAACTTTACGAGAGGACCCACAAGAATAAGGCGGGCCAATTTCTAGATGGCAAGTCCGAGCAAATCTTCAACGACTTGGTTGCTCAGGTTGACGACCGCCAGACCCAGCTGACCCAGCAGTCCACCGACGGATTATCCGTTACGTTATCCACACATGAAGTGGATAAGATTTACGGGGAGGTAAATTTTTTAAAATTTTAATTTTTTTTATTATTCATTTAAT
>NC_027752.1:33541442-33550607 GCF_000695525.1 Brassica oleracea var. oleracea
CTGCGCTGCGTAGAGAGTCCGAGCAGCTGCGTAGAGAGTCCGCTCGGATGCGTAATGAGATGGACTTGACGCGATATGCGTTCACAGCTCGTATGGGTGGACTCGAGGGCTTCTTGGACGTTGTAGCGGCCACAAATCCGGAATGGGAATTTAAGTTTAAATTTTTACTAACAATATTTATTTTTTTTGTTTTTAAGGTTGTCCCTAAGAAAAATGGACGTACGTTGGGGATTGGTTCCGTCAACGATGTTCCGAGAGCGACATCGTCTTATGCTCAGACACGGGAAGATGAAGTCACTGCGCTGCGTAGAGAGTCCGAGCAGCTGCGTAGAGAGTCCGCTCAGCTGCGTAATGAGATGGACTTGACGCGATATGCGTTCACAGCTCGTATGGGTGGACTCGAGGGCTTCTTGGACGTTGTAGCGGCCAAATCCGGAATGGAAGTCCTTGTTGAGGAACTTGCGACGACAAAATCCCATTCCAGGCGAGTCATCATCCGACACACATCCCAAGGCGGATGTTAAGAGGAGGAGTGATGAATTCTACCGGGCGATTAACGACTCTTAGTTTTTTTTTTGGTTGTTGAAATATAAATTGAAAACTTATTTATATATAAAATATTTTGGTATTGATTTTTTTAAAAAAAATTAATTTAATTAATAAATTAAATAATTTTAATTATTTTTAATTATTTTTTAAAATTCTGTAAAATAAAAAAAAACGAAGTAAATTCGTAGCTAATTTACGACCTATTTGCGTGGAAACTTTACGAGGAAATGACGAGAAAAAATAAACAAGTATTTTACGAGGAAACGTTTACGAGGAAATGACGAGGAAAGATAAACGAGTACTTTACGAGGAAATACTTTCGTGGTAGTTACGTGTACTTTACGAGGAAACACTTTCGAGATATTTACGTGTAGTTTACGAGGAACACGTTTCGAGTTATTTACGAGAAAATATACCGACCTCCTTACGTGGAATATTTACGTGGTCTTTACGACGAAATGATGTACTTCGTCTTTACGACGAAATATTTTCCTCGCTAATTTACGATTAATTGGCGAGGAAATATGTGTTACGACGAACGAGTAACGACGAAACGTGTTTCCTCGCTAAGCCTCTTTTACGACAAACTCACGAGGAAAAGCACCCTTGTTAAACTTATGTTTTCTTGTAGTGAAGAAACCGTCTCTTAACTTTTAACTAAGAAAACTAAGAAGCGGCTTTTAAATATTTTATTTAATAACCGGTTCTTAGTTTTTTTTAGTTAAAAGTTAAGAGACGGTTTTTTATATTCCGCTAAGAACCACACGCTAAGAAACCTCCAATAATCATGTTCTTACTGCTACGTTTTAAAAAATGGTCCCACATGAAGCGAAACTAATAGAACATTATATTAGGTAAAAAGATTTTGTAAAATACTATAGTTATCTATATAAATAATATTTTTTCAGTCCTATAAAAATATTTTTATGATAATTTGATTTTTAATATAATATTAAATATATGTATTATACGTATTTTTGTTTTAATATGATACGATTTCGTTTCTTCGGATTTTGTTACGGTTTCCGCCTACAAATCCATAGTGATATGGTTTTCTCTCTAGACGATGCGATGGAATTCTGGAAGATGTTTTGTTCTGTTACAAAACTGTTGGTGCGGCTTTTCTCTCTTCGCAGCTCGCTTAGACCATCTCCAATGTATTTCTCTATTTTTTCCTCTATAATAGAGGAACTCTATAATAGAGATGAGTTTCTCTTCAATGTATTCCTCTATTTTTTCCTCTAAAAAGGAATATTCTTGAAAGATTCTTTTTTTATTTTACATTTTACACCTCTAACTTGTAAATGTTGAAAATTAACCCATTCATTATACTTTTTGAAATTTTTTTCATAATATTGCAAAAATATTTAAATTAAACATTTTATTACAAAAATACATTAGACAAAAAAAATAAAACAAAGTACCATTATCTAACAATCATTATTACTAAATTTTTCCCATAAATGATCAATTAATGCATTACGAAGTGAGAAATGAGCTTCTTTATCTTTGATTTTTCTGAATCGACTTAGAAACTCTTGGAATCGGTTATCTTCATTATCTGGTATTTGGACTTCCGGAGGTGGAGCTTCTCTTCCAATTCCAATCGGTGCATCGAGATCACGCTCATCCTCAATAATCATATTATGTAAAATTATACATGTAGTCATTATATCATGTAGTACTCTTTTTTTTCCAAAAACGTACCGGTCCTTTCACAATCGCAAGTGAACAAAGACAACAACACTTGGAGATTCAAAGACAAAATTATGCTTTGAAAGAGATGAAAGAAGAAAACAAAATTTTATTTTGTGACTTAAATTCCATAGAAGATCCAAGTGTTCGTGAACATTTCCAAGCAGAGAAAGCACGGATTTTCGTACATAAGTATTTTAGTTACAATCATAAAATATTAGAGGACTATTTTGTAAATAAAAAAGTTTGCCTCTATTATAGAGGAATGCTATTTTTTTCCCTTAAATATAGAAGAAAAAATAGCAATCTCTATTTTAGGGGAATAAATAGGGATGGGTTGGAGCTGATTTTACTCTATTATAGCATTTAGAGGTAAATATAGGGAATGGTTGGAGATGATCTTAGAGAAGGGTGAGCATGAGGTTTCGAGGATAGTTATCCGGCGGTGGAAGAGACGAGGCATTTGAAGGGTGCGGTTTATATCTGTCTAGCTAGACGATGTTTGATCTGTCTCCATAGAACCTTTCTGATCCTACGCTTTCTTTATTTCTTTTATTTATTTTGGTCTAGGTGCTTAAGTGGAGGAAGTAAGTGGTGAGGGCTTCCGTGTTCTTCTTCTCTTTCTTTGGTTTGCAGATTTAAATTTTGTTCTATTGATAAAAAACAGTAATTTCTGTTTTTGGTTTGAGGGTTTGGGTTCTCTAACAAACGATTCGGGATCCAACATGTGCATGCTTTGGCAATAAGGTTCTGACAGTTTTTTTTTTATCTTTGTTAGTCTGTTTTGCTTTACATGTGTATTTAGTTTATTCCGTCTTAGGGCGATATCTTTTAGAGTTCTAGCTCTTACTTCTCTTCGAATTTTTTTTTTTTAATTTTCTTTTCTGCATTTAGTTTTTCTCGCATGTTCCTATTTAAAAAAAAAATTAATACGAAGAACTTAAAAAAACAGCTAAAACTTTCCAGCACAAAATCATTTCAAACGAATGAAGTGATATGAGTTACAATGACTGTATCATGTGTTACTTCGTAATAAACGAGGTCTGGCACATAACGGTTTTGTATTTTTTTTTTTGAAACACTTTTGAAAAAAAAACTCATAACGGTTTTGTATATATTTAATAATTTTATATATATGCACAGACATAATTTTTATACGTGTATATAAATATTTAAAGTACTCGCATATACATTTTGGAATATAAGATTTTGATTTTAAAGAGAAATATGGATATTTAAAATCATAACATATCTCTTTTTGTAACATAATTATAACATAATCATAACATATGGTATATAACTGTTGAGATTCTTTTATTGTTTTCCAAACCTTTCTATTAATTAAAAAATATTTTTGAATAAGAGAAAAATATTTAACTAATATTTTAGAGTCTTAACCTTAATTACAAACTTTTAATGGTTGTATTATAATTTAAACTCTGAGGGCTGATTGTATTATATTTTGTAAGTGATTAATAAGGATTTATAAATGATTTTATATGCTCCAATAATATCTTGCATATTGTTTATAAAATTTAATAACAAATTTGATAAATTTTATAAATAATTTAATAGATTTTTATTTATTTTATTGATTTTAAATATTAATCAATTTTTACAAGTTTTATATTTTTTTATAAGTTGTAGTGATAAATCTTTTAACTAAAACTATTAACTGCTTTTCATCTAAAATAATGGAAGATGATTGACGTAAACAATTTGTAAATTGAAAATTGAAACTATTAATGGAGAGTTTTTCCGATTTAAAAAATGCTAAATTTTTTATCAGTAAACTCTTATTTGTAATCGTGAAACTATGTTTTTGTGGGATCCCTTGGTTCGTTTTGGTATATATCCCTGTGTGTCATAATAGTTGATGTTTTAGAAGATGTTTGTTGTTTCAAAATAGATGAAGTTTTGATATATTATATTATTTTAACTTTACTGAAAACTGTGTAACCAATTAGGTTTTGCAGTCATTTTTTTTAATTGATTGAATGATTTTTAAATTATATTTGTAATATTAATTTTTTTAAAAAACTAGATTTCTTAATCTTTGTACAATGAATCAAAACATCAAGTATTTTGAAACAGATGGAGTAATATTTTTTAGTGTTAACAAAAAAACATATATTTATCATTGCAGTCGTCCATGTAGTAAGACAAAACCTAAGATTCCAACCGGAAAATTCCAACCCTAAAAGGCAATCTAATTTTCAATGTACAATAGAATAATGGGAAATATTAATAGAAAGTTTAAGCATATTTAAGTCTCTCTCTAACCCCCACTAGGGTTATGGGAACTCACGTCCTTGTTTAATGCGAATTATGACTCCTCAAAGCCCAGCATTACCACTATCCGCAAATCACTTCTCAGCCTAAATTACCATTTGACCATTTTACTTGAAGTCTAGGTTTGGGCAAAAAAACCAGAACCTAAGATCTGAATCGGAATCAAATCAAAATACCTCAAACCAAAACTAGACATAAATCTTCAAATATTCTTACATCTGAAATAATCAAACGGAACCGAGAACCAACGAGTACCTGAATATATAAAATATTAATTATACATACAGATAACATAATTAAATATATATTTATAATTTGAAAATCTATTAAAGTATTCAAAAATGTTTGAAGAAAATTAAATTATTATAAAGTATTCAAACTATTCAAAAGTATCCAAAATTATGACGATATTAAAATATCCAAATATCCAAAAAATTATCTGAATCATTTTAAATTATTTGATATTTTATTCAAAAATACTCGATATTTAACATGAACTACCCGAAAAATCCAAAATAAAAGAACCAAAACCGAAAACAAATGAGAATTGCAATTTTTGTATTTTCTAGTTTTACTATCCGAACCGAATCCGATACTACATGAAAATAGGTCAGATAATAAATGGATCTTTTAACCATATACCTGAACTACCCGATATCCAAAGTACTCGAACCTAACCAAGCCGATACTGAAAATGTCCATGCTTAGTAATGTCTATATATCTACCTCTCTACTTTACCATCCACTTTACTTGCATATCTATCCATTAATGCATGTTTAAGCATATACGTGTATGTATCTAATCTATTAAAACTGAAGTACAAAATAATATTTATCTATTTTTAAGTGGATTCTTATAGATTTTCATTCTTTTTTAACTAATTCTAATCATTTAATTTATTATTTTCATTTAAGTATTTTATTACATATTTTACATACTTTTTCACTCTTCTAAACTACTTCATTAATTGTATTTACCATAGTAATTCGATGTCATTTGTTTTATGTATTAACCATAATAATTTCACGTGTATTAATAAAATTACTTCATTAGTGACAAGAATTCAAACCGGCTGACAAAATTATTTTTATTTGTTTACATAATCAGTTAGACATTAACATTCGAGTATACGTTCAGATACATATCGATTTTTACGGGTATCAGGTTTTTGAGTTTTAAAATTAAACTATGTTCGGGTATTATAATTTTTTGAATAGGATTCGATTTAGATTCTTTTGGGTCCGGATAAGTTTATACAAACCTAAAAATGGGGTCAAATCTAATATAAATTAACAAAAATACAGCAATTGGGTTGTAAAGAAGCGATGTTATTGTAGATCCCAGAATTATCTCATCTGCATGTAATATAATAAGAGCAAACTTATTAATTAGTATGAAAATCATGGAACGAGGTACAGTTAAAGTAACAGCTCGTTCAAATAAAAAAAATTGCATTAAGAGATGTCGAAGATATATATTGTATCTTCGTCAAGATGTTAATACACTAACCAACACGGTTGGCCTAGAGGTAGTTGCGGCCCAGAACCAATACGCTCCCTGCAGGTTCGACTCGCGTTGGTCACTCGGGCTAGGGTTAAATCCCAAGAATATGTGGAGTGCCGTGGGCCTCGCGGGAATAGTCGGTTGACTACGGTCGCCGGAAACCCGCGGTTACCGAAAAAAAAAAAAAAAAAGTTAATACAGTATATAAAAATATTTAAAAATAAATAAACATATGGTAGAATTGGTGGGGCAATTGGTTTTTGTCTCCCCGAGTAAAAGTTTGTTGACCGCATAATCGGTCTGCACACCCGTCAAAAGAAAGAGTCCTTATTGATTAATTAATTCAAACTAAACTTAAACATTATATTCAAGTTTAAAGTTATTGTTAATTGTGTCTTTTGCACACTAGGAGATTGTGTTGGGCTAGGAGTCCGCCCTTTTGTTTTATCGCATGCCTTTGTACATGTCTTCCATTAACAATTTAACATCAATCTTAAAGATTTATTATCCGCGTATTTTAAATGTACATGTGAATATATATATAAGTATGTGCACCAAACTTGATTTCACATGTGAAATTTTGTTATGGCACAAACACATTTTAGTAATCAATTTGTAGTAGTATGTTTTAAAATGTTGATCATGTTATACTTAGTCAAGCAACTATGAAGAAAAATCAGGTATATCATGTACCCAAATTATTGTATGTTCATGTATAGTTTTTTCCTAAAATGTATCTGCTTTACGTTGTCACAATATAACCAAAATTGATCTTCATCGTGCGGCTTCAATTAATTCTACCACGATATAAACTGGAACTGAAATATATTGACGTTTTAATTAATTTCGGAAAATCGATTCAGATGTTACTAACACAAAAAAAAAACATAAAAGGAGATGTTTAGCTCAAAAGTATAAAAAGCTACTGGAATAAAATTCTTTAATACTTGCACATGTCACGTGATACAAACCAAAACAACAAATAAATTTATCATTTCAAATTTTAATTTAAATACTACATATATACTAAAATCCAGCAGGTGTAGGTCTGCTACATGGAAAGTTCTTATTCCACTTTTAGATCTTGCCATATCCTTCTCTTACTTTTATTATTTAGTTAGATAAAAGAATTATTCTTGGGTTTCAGAGGTTCACCAACCAATAACATTTCATTATTTCAAATTTGATATATTTAAAAAAAAGAAACAAAATATTGTCAAGTTATATTATGTTTTTAAAATAAAAAAGTAAAAAAAAAATAGTAATTACAGAAAAAAAAATTTTAAAAAAAAATTTGACGTCGTCAGCAAAACACTAAACCCTAAATCCTAATCCCTAAACCCTAAATCCTAAACCCTAAACCCTTGGGGAAACTCTAAACTCTTGGGTAAACCGTAAATCCTTGGATAAATTTTAAACTCTAAATAAAAAAACATTAAAACCCTAAACCCTAAACCCTTGAGTGTTTTAGTGTTTAGTGATTTTGATTTAGAGTTTAGGATTTATCCTAGAGTTTAGGGTTTATCCAAGAGTTTAGGGTTTAGAATTTAAGGTTTAGAATTTAGGGTTTATGGATTAGGATTTAGGGTTTAATGTTTTGCTGAAGACGTTAAAAATATTTTTTTTTAATTATTACTATTTTTTTATTTATTTCTTTTTACCTTTTAATTTTAAAAACATAATATAATTTGACAATATTTTTTTTTCTTTTTTTAAGATATCGAATATGAAATAACACAATCATATTGGTTGGTGAACATAGGGGTTCACACCTAAGAATAAGTCTAAATAAAATTAACAATCAATTTGTAAATGTTCACGAGGGTGCTACGAGTGAAAATAAAAATTTAAAAGAAAACTTTCTTTCAGACTGAACCACTCATAGTTTCAGTTTACCGGACGTAGAGTTTAAATCCAGATAACTAATCAGATGACAAAATAACAATTTTATAAGAGCTTTCTAAGTTAAATGACCAGATAAATGATCTTACATACAACCATACATTTTATAAGAGCTTTCTAAGGTAAAATATAAATAAAGAAAATTAAAATTTAACCCGCAAGTTCGTGCAGGTGTTTGTTTTATAGTTAATATAAATTAATATTTTATGTAATTTTTTGTAATATATATTTTAACATTTTGTGTAATATAAAATTTATACACAAAAAATTATTGTTTACATTAGTAATCTTATTTATTGTATTTAACCGTCAATTACAATAGTCATTTGGTTATATATTTCTCTTAGACTAATAGTTCCACAAAACAATGAATACAATAACATATTTTTGCTTTCGTGTTTAATATTTATTTTAGAAAAATTATTATTTACATGGGTTTAGAAAAGTTATATATTAGTAACAAATAATGATGAATAGACTACAATACAATAAATAATATTTTATTGAACAATATTCTTTATTTTGCTTAATGTGAAACATATAGCTAATGAAAGATTGTAAATGGTCTTAAAATGGTTTTAATTAATCAAATAGAAAAAAACTCCGAAAATAAAATTTATTAAATGCCAATAGTTATTTTATATAATATATGGGTTTAGGCTATTGTGTTCAAGATCAGCGACTATTATTAATGTAGTTGAAGTTTTGATCTAGATCATTTTTGGAACTATTTTTGTTATTTTACCATTTAGCATATATTAATTTGTGTATCTTAGGTGTTGGTGATATTTTTAAAGAATATTTTCGTAACAAATACACTACAAGAAAACGTGCCCATAACAACGAACATTTACGACGAAAATATTTCGTCGTAAATTTACATGGTCTTTACAACGAAATTACGAGGAATCTAACTTTCGTCGTAAACGCCATGTAAATTTACGACGAACTGATTTCATCGTAAACTCCATGTAAGTTTACGACGAATGTACGTGGAATGAGAAATACGTCGTAATCATTACATCGACATTACAACGAAGCATGTTACCGTTATATTTAGGTGAAAACGTGTATTCAATGTGCTTTAACTTACCTAATTTCGTCGTAAAGTCGTTGTAAATAATATGTTAAAACCATGTAAAATCCATGTAAAATATTCCTTGTAAAATCGTTGTTATATTTCAACTACCCAACTCGAAAATTTCTCTATATATATGTCATTT
>NC_027752.1:33554409-33555717 GCF_000695525.1 Brassica oleracea var. oleracea
ATTAACATCGAAATATTTACGAGGATTTTACATCGAAATGTTTACGAGTGATTTACAACGAAAGTATTTACGTGTGCTTTACATCGAAATAATTACGTGGGCTTTACGACGAAGTCTTACGTGGCGTTTACGACGAATCCTTTCCCTGCGCTTTACGAGGAATATATTTCGTCGTAAACGTAACGAGTCGTTTACGACGAAACCTCCGTTACGACGGACGTTTAACAACGAAACGTCTTTCGACGTTAATTCGTCGTAACACCCCGTTTACGACGAATTTACACGAATACTGCCCTAGTAAAAAATATGTTTTCTTGTAGTGATAATTGGAAAGTTTATTAGAATTATTATTATTTAGGAATTTTTGAAAATTAGTTAAAATATGTTTTATTGTTTATTTAGGTGACAACAATTAATAAATGCTAGAGGTTAGGATTAGGTAGTTTCAATGGTATTTGAGTGTAATTAAAAGTTATTTTAAATGTAAGTTTATATTTGTATTTCAGTTTTAATAGTATAGATTATGAAGCAACATATTTTAAACCAAGATCTAGACAAACAATTAAACTTTCCTTTGAAGAATATATTCTTTTTCATTTTTTGTAAAAGAATATATTCCTTTTCATACCAAAGAAAATAATAGATTCTTTTAAAATGTGAATCAAACTTGTGGCCTTTAAAATTATTGGGGTTTCGATAACTAAAAAAAGTACTGATAAACCAACTTATTATTAGGCATAGATCAGTTATCCAAATTATTGAAGATTTTGGTGATCTATTTTATTTTGTGTGGATTAGCGACTATATGATTTGATTTATCCTGATATTTTCAGATATTCGTTATCCGAATATCTAGTATATTTTTAATCAGACATTCGATTCATTCGTGAAAACAAATAAGTTAAATTATTATTTTAATATGTATATACATATATATATATACATATATATATATATATATATATATATATATATATAAATTAGTAAAAACAACAATAGTTCATTACAAATGTCATTTAAAAAATATATAATAATTAAATAATGAATTTAATGAATAAGATAATATAAAACTTGAATAGGTAAAGAATAGTTATGTAATATATGTCATCAAGAATTATAAATAATAATTATACAATTATTTAAATTTATATAGGTAAAAAATAATTATAAAACTTATTAAAAAATTATACAATATAATAGTATCAGTTTGTATAGGTAAACAATTACAGTTAATAAAACTACAAAACTGGCATTATTTTACTCTAACAGTATATATATACATATAATTATATATATATATATATATAT
>NC_027752.1:33555817-33557697 GCF_000695525.1 Brassica oleracea var. oleracea
GCAATGAAGGCAGAGATCGAATCTATCATCAAAAACAAGACCTAGAATCTCGTCAAGAAGCCGGCAGGTGTGAAACCGATAGGTTTGAAGTGGATTTATAAGATCAAAAGGAATGCAGATGGAACGGTGATCAAATACAAAGCAAGGTTAGTTGCAAAAGGCTACGTGCAACAACAAGGCATAGACTCCGACAAAGTATTTGCACCAGTTGCTCGTATAGAAACCATACGACTACTCTTGGCGTTAGCAGCAACTAATGGATGGGAGATCCATCACATAGATGTGAAAACTGTGTTCCTGAACGGAGACTTAAATGAGGATGTATACGTGACTCAACCAGAAGGCTTTGTGGAGAAAGGAAAGGAGGATCATGTGTACAAACTTAGCAAAGCACTATACGGTTTGCGTCAAGCTCCGAGAGCTTGGAACATCAAACTCGACTGTGTTCTCAAGGAGATGGAGTTCACGAAGTGCACCAAGGAACCTGCGGTATATAAAAAGAAAGAGAAGGGGGAGCTTCTGATCATAGCTATATACGTTGGTGACTTGTTTGTAACAGGGACTTCGCTCAACGTTATCAAGCAATTCAAAGACGATATGTCAAGAAGATTTGAGATGTCAGACCTCGGGAAGCTTACATACTATCTTGGTATATAAGTAACACAAGGAGCTGATGGCATTCGAAACAAGCAAGGAGGATACGCGCAAGGTATACTTGTCAAGACGAAGATGAAGTCATGTAACTATATTCACGTTCTGATGCACACGAGTTTGAAAGTATCAAAGGTAGAGGAGGAGCCTGAGATTGATGCAACATCGTATCGAAGCACCATGGGATGCTTAAGATATCTTCTTCATACACGACCGGACTTGGCGTTTTCGGTTGGTGTATTAAGCAGATATATGCAGAGTCCAAGAGAGAGTCATGGAAAAGCAGTGAAGCATTTATACTCACGTTCTGATGCAACATCGTATCGAAGAAATGCGATGCACCTATTAGCGGTCTATGCAAGTTCATCGGAGTTCAGAAGATCAACATACCCGAGATTCGAGTTGGAATTAAGGGGGATAATGTTGGATAATTCCAATTAACTTGAGGAGCAATTTAACTCATTAAAGTGAAGTTTAATGGGTTAAGAAAAAAAGAAAACATATCGAGCTTAGGAATGTTTCCGTATTATTATTAGAAAAAGTTGTAGCTTCGTCATATATAAAGAGTTCTTATGGAGAGATGTTCTATCAAGAGAAATACATTGAAATATATAGTTTTGAGAGACTTTCTAAATCTAATAAAAAAGAAGTTTTTATAATTTTTGTGTTTGTGCAACTTTAATTGGACGGGCGTCGAAAAAGATTAACACTAAACAAAGATTTAGCTTTATATTTAATGTGGTGGTTGCGAGGCTCCAGTTTGGCCTGGCGGCGACACATTGGTTCTACTGCATTATGGTATTGCACGTGTTCCATTATTTCAACTCCTTCATAATTTGCCTTCAGTTTTATATATTTCATTGTCGTGAAGTTGAGGAAAATAAAACAAAAAACTAAAATATACTACTAGATTGTTATAAAAAGAACTGGTATTTTATTGTTTCGCAAGAATTTAGATAAGGGCGAAATTTTATATCCGTAGAAACTTTAATACTGATAGAAAGATTTTATCAGAGAGAGAAGAGAAGGTTGAGGTTTTGAGATGCGTAATACAACGAACGTAAATGTTCGTATATATAGAAATAAATTCACTGTGCAAATAGTGCAGCGGGCCCTACATCTTTTATATTTTTCAACATAAACGGCTGGCTGCTGGCTTTCTTAGTTGTCTTTCATAACACTCCCCCTTGGGGACCGGTGTCACTATCCACTCTCGCTTAACGTCTTTG
>NC_027752.1:33561444-33566087 GCF_000695525.1 Brassica oleracea var. oleracea
AGTAATTTTCTTTTGGTTATCAAACCTCTCCTTCAGAGCTTTCCAAAGATCTAAGGGATCTTTGGTTCTCGCATAATCATGCGTAAGATTTTCATCTAGATGCCTTCTCAGAAATATCACGGCCTTAGCCTTTTCATGAGAGGTTGATATATTGCCGTCTTTTATTGTTCCGAGTATTTCCTCGGAATCTAGATGAAGCTCCATGTTTGTAACCCATGCCGTGTAGTTTGTCCCAGTTACTTCCAATGCCGGAAACTGAAGTTTCTCGATTTTTGCCATTTGTATTTCGAATCGCAGAGTGATCGTGCTGATAACGTGTTATAAAAAGAACTGGTATTTTATTGTTTCGCAGGAATTTAGATAAGGGCGAAATTTTATACCCGTAGAAACTTTAACACTGATAGAAAGATTTTATCAGAGAGAGAAGAGAAGGTTGAGGTTTTGAGATGCGTAATACAACGAACGTAAATGTTCGTATATATAGAAAGAAATTCACTGTACAAATAGTGCAACGGGCCCCACATCTTTTATATTTTTCAACATAAACGGCTGGCTGTTGGCTTTCTTTAACTGTCTTTCATAACATAGATGACATTATTAATTCATTCGAGTATTATTAATTAAATTAATTTTGGTCTGTAGACAACTGGACATTTCATTAATAGAAATTTTACAGGGTTATTAAATAATTTTACAGGAGTACATTAGAAGACTTATTGGCTACTGCGTTTTTGCCGATTGATTAGCCGTACTGTGAACATACAGTACATAGAAGTTAAAAGTGGAAGAAGTTTAAGGTCATCTCAAAAAAACTCTATTTCGAAATTTCCAAAATTCTAAATTTGAAGTTTAAAAATGTTTTTCTTGCAAAATTTCAAACTCAACTTCAAAATTATTTGTATTTTATAATATGGTCTTTATATTTGTCATAAGTAATTTGAATTCACAAAATTTTGGTAAATAACTAGCACATATATAAACATATTACAACAATATTAATTAATAAAATATCATATTAAAATATAAAACTTTAAACAAAATAACTTAATTAATATTAAACTTCAAGCAAAATACCATATTATTCTATAAAGTGATTTTCGTAATGCATATATGATATACTACTGCATTTTGAAGTAAAAATAGCTCCTCATTTTAATTTGTAGATTAAAGATAAAAATTGTTCAAATCGGGTGACATTAATACTTGTAAATACATTAGATTAGAACAAGAAAGTAAAAGAGAAAGATAAAATATTGCTAAAAGACTAATTTTTATCGATGATATTAATACTCATGAATATATTTAATATGAACAAGAAATAATTGTACGAAAATACATCATCATCAACAACAACAACAACCATCTTCAGTTACACAAAAAAAATTGGACAATATTTGAAAATTTTGAAAGTTTTGGATCAAACTTACCTGACCATTAGTGTTGTTGTAATATTTAAATTTGTGTAATAGTTATGTCTTCGTGTAATTTTTTTAAAAAATTTTTGTTAAGTTTCTTTTGTATAATTTTGTTATCTAAATCTAGTTTTAAATATTTTAAATCTTATTTTAAAGTTTTATTTAATTTTATGTGTAAACTTAAATTTTGTAAACAAAACTTAAATTTTGTAAACAAAACTTAAAATATTTATAAGATATAATTTTTATAAGGATTAAACAATAAACAAGAAAATATTTATGAAACATAAATGTGATGTGTAATTGTAAGGACCAAAATATAAATAAAAATATGAAACATCAAATTTAAAGTTTTCAGTAGCGAAACTTTAAATATAGAGTTTCACTCCTCGAAACTTCGAAGTTTTGAAATTCCTTTTTGAAAAGTAAAAAATTTCATATTTTGAAGTTATATATTGTTTTTTCGGAGATGTGGCAACTTGGCATTGGAATGTCTTGATAATATGTAGTTGAAAGTTTGAAACAGATTAGCGTTCATAAATCTTGATCGGTTCCATTGAAAAAGACTAGATAGTTCTGAAGTCATGGCAGAGTATTGTTCTGTTCAATATAAAGGATGGTAGGCACTAGGCAGGTTATCAAATTAATGGTCCTCCTCATCAACTGATTGAGAAGCCGATCGCACGAAGGTGGATTCCTCGAAGCTTCTAGAGAGAGATAGTTCCCTTACATTCAGGGCCGGTCCTGAGATTTATGGGGCTGTATGCGGTTTTTAAAAAATTCCAGTTAAAAATTTTTTTGGTAAATTTGGGGGTATAAAAAAAAAAATTTGGGGCTTTTTTCTATGTAATTTTTTCCAAAAGTTTTGGGGACCTAAGGTCAATGTTTCGTTAGGCTTTGCCCAGGACCGTCAGATTGTTTTAATAACTTAATCTTAATGGTCGTGTATATTATTATTATTAAACATGTAGTCATGGTGTCCGTGTCCTACTAAAGAAAATAAGATTGTAGATTATATTACGTGTGCATATATCTTCCGCAACCTTTTCTTATTAGACAGACGTGAAAACTGGCCATAATATGCGGAAAATACAATTAACAATTTTAAAATAAGAAAATAAAAAACTAAAAAGAGACAAAGAAGTAACAGATATGAAGGCAACGATAACGATAGAACTATATTTATTTATAAATACAAGAAAAGAGGAGACAGAACCCAAAACTCAGACCCACTCGTCTCTCTCTCTCACTCACACTCAAATGGAGTCATCGCCGTCGTCCCCACCTTCATCGCCGGAGATTCTCAACCTCGATTCTATCAGAGCTCTCAAAATCCTCGGACAAGGCGCCACCGGAACTGTCTTCCTCGCACACGACGTTGTTTCTGTCTCCTCTTCTTCCTTCGCCGTCAAGCTTGTCCACAAATCGTCAGCCTCCTCTCTCCGCCGTGCACGGTGGGAAATCGAGGTCCTCCGTCGTCTCTCCGTTCAAACGAATCAAAACCCTTTTCTCCCTCGTCTCTTAGCTTCCTTCGAGTCACCGGAATATTTCGTATGGGCTGTCCCGTATTGCTCCGGCGGCGATCTCAACGTCCTCCTTCGCCGTCAAAACGACGGCGTTTTCAGCTCCTCTGTTATTAGATTCTACGTGGCTGAGATCGTCTGTGCGCTTGAGCATCTTCATTCCATGGGGATCGCTTACAGAGACTTGAAACCTGAGAACATTCTCATTCAGCAATCCGGTCACGTTACACTCACCGACTTCGACCTTTCTCAGAGCCTCAAGAAGCCCACCCGACCCGAATTCTTTCAACCCGACCCGGAATTGTGCACCGATCCTAAAAAAAGTCGGAGCTTTTCTCGCTGGGTCTCTCCGGCGGCGTCGGAGAGCAAGAAAACGAGATCCGCTCGGGTTAACCCGATTACTCGCCGGAAAACCAGTTTTTCCTCCGGCGAACGTTCAAATTCCTTCGTCGGAACTGATGAGTACGTCTCGCCGGAGGTAATTCGCTGCGACGGTCACGACTTCGCCGTCGATTGGTGGGCTCTCGGTGTTCTGACATACGAGATGATGTACGGAGAGACTCCGTTCAAAGGGAAGAGCAAGAAGGAGACTTTTCGAAATGTGCTGGTTAAAGAACCTGAGTTCGCCGGGAAACCAAATGATCTCACGGATCTTATCCGGCGGCTGCTTGTGAAAGACTCGAGTAGGCGGTTAGGTAGCCGCCGTGGCGCAGCGGAGATAAAGGAGCATCCTTTTTTCGCGGGTGTGAGGTGGGATTTGTTAACGGAAGTGTTACGACCTCCGTTTATTCCGTTGAGAGATGACGGGGAATTAACGGCTGGTGGGTTCGATATAAGGGAACATTTGGAGAAACTGAGGATGACGGTGTCATCAGCTCCTCCGTCACCGTTTCAGTCTCCTTCGCACGTGTGTCGTAACAGCGATTCGTTCATTGACTTCTGATCCGTGTGTGTGGAATTAACACGTACAAAGTTGTAGATACTCATTTTTCTTATGTGGTGTAATTTTTAATTTTTCTGGTTTTCGTTTATATGAAAATCATTGTTGAACTTTTTTGGTATATAGAAGACTTCGCTGGCACAGTCCGAAGAAGAAACTAGCAAATGTTAAATAAAAATATATGTTATAAATCCATGATATGGATATGTGGATTGCCATTAACCATCAAGGAGGTTTACATCCGACCAGACTATCCGGTCCGTCTACACCCGTCTCCGGTCCGTCTACATCCGCCCGAGACTAGTCAAGATGAAGACTCATTCAACCGGAGCATTTATGAGCTTTGACCAAGACTATATCTTTGTGGTCAATATGTAATAAATGTGTAGATACTCTCCTTGTTGTAAACCCTTATGAACCTCCACTATATATTGATAGTGAGAGCTAATGAGAAAGACACAACTTTCACAACAACACTTCTCTCATATTTCTAACAATATACTAGTTTTTAAGAAGATAATTATAAGGAATCATTAGTATAGGATGTCGTGGTAGAAATATAAATAATCTATACTATTAAAGCAGGATCCTATTGTCATAATTACCTTAGGGGCATGTTTCCTTCACTAACATTGCATGTTTCATTAAGGGCAATTAAGTAATATTAATAACAAATCTATATTGGGTCATTATTTTTGGATCCAGCCCAAATCAAATCTCTCTTGGGCCATTTGGGCCTATTAAAAAATCAGATTCAATTCTCAC
>NC_027752.1:33571565-33583815 GCF_000695525.1 Brassica oleracea var. oleracea
TTTAATTTTTTTAACATAAATAGTCATTTAAAATGAAATACGATAAATAAAGATAAATTTTTTAAGTCTTTTATAAAATAAAACACAAATATATGAAAATGTGACATTTACTAAATATTTGTCAATTGAAAAAAAAAACAAAAATAAACCCGCGCTTTCAAAGCGCGGGTCAAAATCTAGTTAAAGAATTAAATGAGAATGTGTAATCATAATTACACGGTCTAAGCATGCTACCTGATAATTACACTTGACTACTTGAGAACCCACATTTTTTATATTCGTTTTCATTCACATACGTTGATAGCACTCAAAATCAATATGTCTTAATTAATTAAAGACGAAAAAGATTTAGAATGTGGAACGCGTACTTCACTTTTTAATCACCATAATTATTCAACTCTAATACAGTAGCTATTTCTTCTGCTGGCTTTATTAATGAATCGTAGTCAGCAATGTTCTACTGTGATTCGGTAAATAGTATGCTTTTAGCGGTGAGAGAAATGCGATACTGAAGTTGAGACTTAAGATAGCAATTAAGAAATTATCAACCACTCTTTAGACATTCTTAAATTATAGTGTATTAGTTTAGGGGCGACTTGATCCCACATATTTGATTACTTTATTGATATGTAATGCTTAACATGACAGATATAGTCATTGGAGTACAAAATGTCTCCTCAAGATTCCCCAACACTCTTATTATGACATTGACTTGCAGACTAGAACATATCTAAGGAGAATCTTTCATTTGAATCCCGGTGTTATTTATAAGACAGAATCTGAATTCATTATACAGTATCAATTCACAAATGTTATCAAACGTGTAGAGGTGCACTACAACGTGGATTCTAAGAATCTGAATACATAGGTAGGTACGTATTTTTCAAAGTTAATATGGTTAACATGTTCGTCTTTAGAAATTAAGTTATTAAGATATCATTCTATGTCGTATATGACTAGCACGGAGGAAATGAATTAAGGGGTGGTTCTTTTTTTTTTTGTCACGAAGTTAAGGAGTGGTTCAAAATCTTGTCTATAATGGATCTAAGACTAACTCAATTTATGTACGTCTGACATAATACTTTATATACAAATATGTTGTAATATATGTGCAGGAAAAAGCAAAGTCACGGGTAAAACAAAGCCTAACTATTTTAAGACCACGCGTACAACTATATATATAAGCTAAAGAGTTGGATGTTTACCTTGAAAAATATCTTCTTCTTTTTTTTTTTGATAAAGGGTTTACTTGAATTAATAATTGGTTCATACAAAGATTACAAAGAGAAAGGGTAGCAGAAGGAATTAAGTTTAGCTTAATCTACTTAAAGCATCTCCAATCCATACCCATTTTTTTTTCTATAATTTCCACGAAAATAGAATAACTCTATTATAAGATAAATTTTGCTCTAATAGTTTACTCTATAATAGAATAACATGAGAAAATAGAGGAATTTCATTTTTTCGCTCTATATATTCTCCTCTATAATAGAGTAACTCTAACTCTATTATAGAGTAAACCATTGGAGCAAAACTTATTCTATAATATTATTACTCTATTTTTGTGAAAATTATAGAGAAAAAAATATGTATGGGTTGGAGATGGTCTTAGCATCACCATCTCAAAGAGAGTGATAGGACATAAGAGAAATAAATGATCCATGACCACCACGGCCACCACGACCCCGTTGTTGGGATTGTACAGTCCTTGTCCAACTCTTTATTATCTGATTAATACGATATTGTCCACTTTGAGCCTAATTGGCTGGCTCGCATGGATTTACTTTTGGGCTCCTTCCCAAAAGGCCTCGTACAATTAGAGTTGGACATCTCTTTATATATTAGACACTCTTTGTCTAATTCTCCAATGTGGGACTTAGTTTGTTATCTCACATTCTCCCCCTCAAACTAAGGATCACATTCATCTCGTGTTCCACAACTGACTTCCAGAATTTTTTGACTTGATCTCTGCCACACTCCTCTCATTCCTAACTCATATGATACTATTCATCTCTCGAATGGTATATTGGTCTTTTGCAGATTTCTCGTCAACCTGGCTCTGATACCACCCGTTCCTTGACCAACTAGTATCACGCACCTTTTGAGAAGGTTTCAAAGGCCTTCCACAACGAGATTTTTGAGTAGATGCATTCCACTCTCCACCAACAGAAACTCCATTTTTTTATTGAAAAGGTCACCAAAGACACTTGGGTTCCCGTCCAATTTAACATCTGATCCAGAGAGGGGATGGTAGATTGAAATGTAGCCATTACTAGGAGAGTTAGTAACAACGTCAGCTTTCTCGATCATGCGAGTGGATAAGGGAGGAGACTCAACAAACTTATCCCTTGACAGATTAACCTTCTCAAACTGAACAGAATAAGGAGCTAAGATCCTATCAGGGAAGGGAGTGAGTTCATCTGCAGACTTATTAGTTGCAGAATTTGGAGTTGAAGGTCTATCATCGAAGTGTTTGGGTATTACGGGATATATACGACATATATTCTTTACATATTAGTTTGTGATAATTATGTAAATATTCATTCTCTAGATCCTATGAATTAGGTAAAACGGTTTGTATATATACTTTGGTCGATTGACCCATATCAATACAAGAAATCCTTTATACGATACTAGGTTTCTTGACATGGTATCAGAGCTCTAAAAGCACAAAAATCTTTCTTTTAGCTCCTTATCGATCTCTTTGATCTTCTTCGTTCCTTGATTTTCTTTTTCCTCTTGAGCTATGGGAAGTAACGACAGCAAAGATGATTCTCAGAGTTCCTCCGGGGAGAATGCAGGCTCAGAGTCACATGTGGAGGTACGAAGACGTACGATCTCTCCTCAAGTGATAATCCCGGCTCTGTCATCTCTCAGCCATTGCTCAAAGGACCTAATTACAACGAGTGGTCTACTAACCTGCGCATGGCTCTTAAGGCAAGGAAAAAGTTTGATTTCGTTGATGGTTCAATTCCTCAACCAGGTTCCGACTCCCCCGACTTGGATGACTGGTGGACCAACAACGCTTTGGTTTTGTCTTGGATGAAGCTTACTATAGCTGAATCTGTTCGTTCCAACCTCTCTCATCTCGAAATCGCTAGCGACTATTGGGAACCTATCCGCAAGAGGTACTCAGTTAACAACGGACTGAGGGTTCAACGCATTAAAGCAGATCTCGCTACTTGCAGACATCATGGGTTGTCTATTGAAACTTACTACGGGAAGCTGATGCAACTGCGGACTTCTTTGTCTGAGCATCGCATTACCCAGAATTGCAGCTGCGCGGTAGGTCAGAATCTTGAGAAAGAAAGAGAGGAGGATCGACTTCATGAGTTTCTCAAAGGTCTTGATGAGTCTCTCTATGGTGCGGTTAAATCGAGTCTCCTCTCACGAGATCCTTTACCCTCTCTCGACGAGGCATACAGTGTGCTTCTTCAAGATGAGGATTCAAAACACACAACTCGTGTGCTAGATGACCGAGCTGAAACAATGGCACACGCTGTTCGTACATCTGCTGGCGCAAGCTCTGCATCTTCGCGTCGTCAGTTTGTTTCTCGAGAAGAAAGAATGAAGCTGCTTTGCTCTAGTTGTGGTCGCAAAGGTCACCTAGCGACAAATTGTTTTCGCAGTTTGGGATATCCTGATTGGTGGGGAGACAAACCTCGTGGTCATTTGCAGACAAGTAATGGACAAGGAACCTCGTCGCCTTCTTCCTGACAGCCCTCAGCTGCACCTGCTCGCGTTAATGCAGTGACCACTTCGACACAACAACACTCCGCCAACACACTTACTGCCTCTGATCGTGTTGGACTTACTGGACTGAGTGACGAGCAATGGAAGACGTCGGTGACACTCTTGAATGAACATAAGCCAGCGTCGAATACATTAAGAAGTACGTCTTCTGTTTCCTCTTGGATTGTTGATTCTGGAGCCACAAACCACATGACAGGAACACTTGGTTTTCTCATTGATATACGAGATACTGCTCCTTTACCTGTAAAATTGCCTGATGGAAGGCTTACACTTACGACACAAAGAGGGACAATTATTTTAAGTTCCCTACTTACGATTCAGGATGTTTTATACGTTAACGGCCTCCAATGCCATTTGATATCAGTTTCTCAGTTAGCTCGACAGAAAACTTGTATCTTTCAGATTTATGATAAACTTGGATTGATTCAGGACTGCATTACCAGGACGCTGATTGGAGTGGCTGAGCAGACAAATGGACTTTATTTTTTGCGAGGGATGGAGTTTGCTGGGGCGATTCATCAGGAGATACCTGCTACTCCAGATTTGTGGCATCATCGCTTAGGACATCCCTCTGCTGGTGTTTTGGATTTACTACCTATTTTTGTTTCTAATGATAGTGGTTTTAAGAATAAGGTCTGCGACACTTGTATTCGCGCCAAGCAAACTCGTTGTTCTTTTCCAAACAGTTCTAATACAACAAAGTCATTATTTGATTTGGTGCATTTTTATTTGTGGGGTCCTTACCGTACTCCATCTCGCTGTGGTTCCCGTTACTTCTTGACCGTCGTTGACGATTATTCTCGCAGTATTTGGCTTTATCTCTTACCTTCAAAGCAAGACGTTTCTGCTACAATTCAAAACTTCATTACTATGTTCAAGCGCCAATTTGATACAGATGTGAGAAAGATTCGTAGTGATAATGGCACTGAATTCATGTGCATGACGTCTTTCTTCCGAGAACATAGAATTATACACGAGACTTCTTGTGTCGGTACGCCACAACAGAATGGCAGAGTTGAAAGAAAGCACCGTCACATTTTGAACGTTGCTCGAGCTTTATGATTTCAGTCCTCTCTCCCTATCGAGTTTTGGGGGGACTGTTTCTTGACTGCATCCTATCTTATTAACCGCACACCGTCTAAGTTGCTAAATGGACAAACACCTTTTGAAAGACTCTATCTTCGATCTCCTCCTTTGACACACTTACGAGTTTTTGGATGTCTTTGCTATGCACACAACCAAAACCACAGAGGAGACAAGTTTGATTCACGCAGTGTGCAAGGTGTGTTTATCGGTTCCCCGACTGGTAAAAAGGGGTGGCGTGTCCTTAATCCCGACACAGGAAAGATATTTGTTAATCGTGATGTTGTGTTTTGTGAAACAGAGTTCCCTTATGCTAATTGTTCGGTACTTCACACTCCCATTATCACACCTATCGCTGACACTTCTACAACACCAGTTACTGTTTCTCTGCAAAACGAAGAACATAGTCCTGACCCTAAACCTGATGACATAGTCGTTGTTCCTGATACTACACCTGTTCTTCCTGATGCCACACCATCGTTGTCAGAAAATGATAGTTCTTCTCCAGCGTCGAACACATCTGGTACACAAACTAATTTATCTCCTACAGTCCCTACGGATCTCTCTGACATGGAAGGATCTCTCTCATTACATGCGTTACCTTCTCTTACTACCGTTCAAGACACTTCAGTTTTCCTGACTTACCTACTGATTTGTCTACAGACATAAGAGCAGAACCACTGCCCCGATCCAGGAGTTGGGTCGTGGTCTACGGAATAAATCCTTACCTACAAAGCTTAATGACTATGTTCTCCATACAATTTCGCCCCTTGTCACTTGTCAAGCGACTGCACCTTATTCACTGGAATTTTATGTTGATTGCTCCAACTTCTCCGAAAGTCACTGTGCTTTCCTTGCTGCCATATCTTTGCTTGTTGAGCCTCATTCATATAAACAGGCAATCCTTGATGAAAACTGGCGAAATGCGATAACAGTAGAAATACGTTGCATTAGAGGACAGTGGAACGTGGACAGTGGTAGATCTTCCTCCTGGCAAGCACGTCATCGGCTGTAAATGGGTTTTTAAACTCAAATTTCTCGCCGATGGAACCTTAGAACGATATAAGGTGCGTCTCGTCGTACTGGGAAATAATCAGGTCGAAGGTGATGACTACGATGAAACCTTCGCCCCTGTTGCAAGGATGACAACAGTACGCACTTTCTTACAGATCGCTGCATCTCAAAATTGGGAGATCCATCAGATGGACGTCCATAATACTTTCTTACACAGAGATTTGAAAGAGGAAGTTTATATGCAACCTCCTCCAGGGATCTGTGGCTCTGACAAGAACAAAGTTTGTCATTTAAACAAGTCTCTCTATGGTCTTCGTCAGGCACCACGCTGCTGGTTCGAGAAGTTATCTATATCCTTACGAAATTATGGGTTTTCTCAGGGGCCTCCCGATTACTCTTTATTTATTTTGGATCGCGGTTCAGAGTACATCATGGTGCTCGTTTATGTGGATGATCTAATTGTCTCCGCAAGTAACCTGACACTTCTTGCTTCATTTAAAACTTATATGAACAAATGCTTTCATATGAAGGATTTAGGTATTTCCAAATACTTTCTTGGACTTGAACTCGCAAGGAGTCCTACTGGTATTTATCTCTGCCAAAGGAAGTATACTCTTGGGATCTTAGAAGAAAGATGTCTTCTTGCAGCTAAACCTGCTACGTTTCCAGTCGAGCAGAATCATCGTCTAGCCTTGGACAAAGGTCCAGATTTTAAAAATGTTTCCGCTTATAGAAGACTCATTGGAAGGCTCATCTATCTGGTTGTGACTCGTCCTGATCTCTCTTACTCTGTTCACATACTGTCTCAGTTTATGCAAAAACCAAAACAGGCTCATTGGGACGCAGCGCTCCGAGTTGTTCGTTATCTTAAGGGAACTCCAGGGCAAGGTATTTTGTTGCGAGCTCACACCGACTTACATCTTGCGGCTTGGTGCGACTCGGACTGGAATGGCTGTCCTGTTACTCATCGCTCTCTTACTGGTTGGTACATTACTCTTGGTGGCTCTCCGATCTCTTGGAAGACACAAAAGCAACCAAACGTCTCTCATTCGAGTTGTGAAGCTGAATACCGTGTGATGTCTTTCACGGTTCAGGAAATTATGGGAATCAACAACTTATTGCGCGCATTTGGTATCCCACTTACTAAACCTACTCCTCTCCATTGTGATAGTAAGTCTGCTATCTACCTTGCTGCTAACCGGTCTTTCACGAACGTACGAAACATGTGGAGAATGATTGCCATTTTATACGCGACGAGATTGTCAAAGGCACCATTGCAACGAAGCATGTTTCGACTCATACGCAGCTAGCAGATATTTTTACCAAGGCCCTTGGACAAAAGGAGTTTCACGAGTTTCTATCCAAGTTGGGAGTTCTTGATCTTCACTCTCCAACTTGAGGGGGGATATTACGGGATATATACGACATATATTCTTTACATATTAGTTTGTGATAATTATGTAAATATTCTTTCTCTAAATCCTATGAATTAGGTAAAACGGTTTGTATATATACTTTGGTCGATTGACCCATATCAATACAAGAAATCCTTTATACGATACGAGGTTTCTTGACATTGGGTTCACCAGCAGACTTCTCTTTAGTAGCAGAATCTTGATTATCAGTAAAAAGAACGGGCTCATCAGCGGAATTTTTTTCAATAGCATAATCTGTGTTAAAAATATATTTTTAAAAATATTTTGATTATCAGTAACAGATATCATATTTAAAAATGTTTTAAAAATATCATTTTTAAATATGATTATCAGTAAAAGGAACGTTGAAAAATATCATTTTTAAAATTAAGCTACGTTAAAAATATCACATGCATATTATATATACTCCTTCGCCATAAGATATTTTTGGCGAAAAACCCAACATATTTTATAAAACCATTACTTAATAATTAGTTAGAATACGTAATTTAACCAATCATATAAAATTATAGAATTTAAGAGTCAGTTATGTAAAATAATATTAGAAAGTGGCATAGCAATTTGTATCATCGTATAAAAGAAATAGTTACAAACTTTTACTATGGAACATATAAAATATTGTACATATATGCTACAGTTTATTAGAAAATGATTTACAGTAAATAGTAATGGTAACTAAAGATAGAGTCGTTTGAAAATTACGTAACTAAATACTACCCCAGATATGGTAAAATCACATGCTTTCTCATTTAATTTTTACAGATAAATTTAATTTTTGTTGTGTTTGTTAGTTTTTTCCGTTAAATTTTTCACTAGAAGGTAGTGAGCAAAGTGGATTTTGAGGATTACTGGAAAAGACAAAAAGAAGGTAAAGTTGAAAAAGAAAGGGGGACAAAGCTTATAATTATTTGTTGGCATTTTTATAATCGACAAACGATATTTTATTTCACTGAAACCCATCAACATAATTAATAATGTTAAAATAATTTTATTTAAAAAATAGAAAATGGAGAAAATCAAAATAAATAAGTAAAAAAAGACAAAATAATTCAATACAACGAAGGTACACGTTGTGTTGGAGCAACCTAATTGCTATGGCTAAATTCTAACTAAAGTCTAAGAAACCATAAAATAAAGATGTCGAATGGAGTACATAATAGTTTTATCGAAAACCAAGCAGCAATTTCAGATTCACCATGTTAAATATGAAGTGAGTTGATGAGTTACTAATAAAGTTGTTTAACTAATAACAGTTAGGGCATCTTCATCCGTACTCCATAATTTACTCCAAAAATAGAATATTTTTTTATTTTTTTTTCATACTCTATTTTTCGTTCCATTTTTGGAGTAAATCATGGATTTTTTAAGTAAATTATAGAGTGAGACTGGAAATGGTCTTACATCTGTTAAAGTAAATGGAAACATAGCCATATCATTAGGAGCTATGTATAGAAACAAAGTAAAAGATAGAGAAGACTATGACACTGAACTCTCTGCAGACACTTATTTATTTACTCTATGTTTGTTTGTTTTCTTATCTTAATTCTTGTAATAAGGGCAATATAATCATCAATGCTAAAATAAACATTTTACATGGATTCACAATTAACGTGGGTTCACAACTAATTAACTACAAAGGATCAAGGATCTACGCTGTGGATCTCAATTATGTGTTGTATAGATTCAAAAGTAATAGTGCCATATAAGATAGAGCCTTGAAAATTACACAACTAGTTAAAGACTATCCCAAGATTGGATATGGTAACAATTGCATATTTCTTTTCATTTGAAATTTGGGAGATTTTTCTTTTTTTTTTGTTTTCTTGAATTTTGTTCCTTTGTTATTGCCAAAAAATTGTAACAAGTAGGAAATAATGGCATTGAGAAAGATAAAAGAAGGTAATTTCACGTGTTGTGTTCGGCTAACAGCCTGACACTAGCTCAAACTCACTCCATACAAGCCCATAGCAGGAATAATTGAAGATTTTGATTGCAATACAATTTTCTTTTCATCCTCATCTATTTGCTTTGCACGTAACGTAATTTTCAATAGTTAACTTTCAGGTGCTTTTTTCAACTTATAAGAAGAAATAATGAGCTCACATTAGTTGACTTGGTAACCTATTCTTAAAACATGAGAATGAAACAGGTTCAGACTTGCTGATACTAGTGATATTGAATCTCATCAATAACTTAAAACTTTTGCGTACCACCACCACCACGTACAGAATAATACAAGGTTTGTGTTTTTTTTTTGTGCACAAGGTTTGTGTTTTGACAGTCATAAATTGGAACATCCGCAGGTCCAGTTATATGGGCCTCTAATGGGCCCAATACAGCTTATAATTAAAATGGTATATTAATTTAGAGACAATAAGAAATGAATGCAAGTGAGTAGACCCATGTAGTGAAGCAGCGACAGGTCCTGAGGTCACACTCACCGCAAAATGCTTACAGAGTTTCACATGCAATGCTTCTGCCCATTTATTTTTCTTTATTGCACACTTTATTATCATTACCCCACACCACACCACTTTCTACTTAATGTTTTCATTTAATTCATTCGTTCCTATTCTTCATGTGAGTTGGATTTTCCTGCATTAAATTTTTCTTTGATATATCCCCAAATGTATATATTTATCCCTAGAATATTTTTTTTTCAGAAACAAACTCAAGTGAATAGATTCAATGTTATGTATTATGTAATTATAGTATATAATATGTTAGTAAATAAGTTTCCATGATTCTAATAAATATACAACTGTATCCGTATGGTATGTCGATTTAGGTGATACAATATTTACTTACCCTCTCTCTAGTGCCATTTTATCTATCTTTTGTAGCTAGATAAGCTCCGTAGCCTTATCAAAAATGTAACGTTTGTATAGTAGATATGAGGTTTAAACTCCTTTAACATATTTTTCTTCGTATTGATATGGATACAGCTTACAGAAAACAGTTATATTGTAAGTAGAGCAGGTCGTGATAATAATCAATCATAAAGTACCGAACGTAGCACACATTTATGTTTTTCTTCAGTGCATAATCATAAAATATAATAAGGTCTAATAAACGAAGATTACATAAAATCAGTTTTTTAAACAAGCCCTCAAAGGTTTGCCGCAAAGACAGTCGTTGTACATAAACGACGCCGCTTCAAGGTGACTGAACGGCGACCCCACCGGAATCCTCCCGCAGAGATGGTTATGGCTAAGATCCAAATGACCAATAAACGACGCACCAGAAATTGATCTCGGGATTGGTCCCTTGAGATTGTTATAAGACAAATCAAGTACAGTGAAGTAAGACCTTGGTCCGAACCCTTCCGGTATCTTCCCTTGCAACATGTTCCTGCTCAAATTCAAGTTCATCACCGATGACGTCATCAGAGTTTGTGGTATCTCACCGGAGAATTTGTTTCCGTCGAGGTTTAGCGTCGCGAGAACCGCCATACGGCCTAGAGACGGTGGGATCGGGCCGTATAGTTGGTTACCGGAGAGATCAACGTCCGCTAACCGGTAAATCCGGGTTAGTGATTCGGGAATTCGACCGGTTATCCGGTTCCCGCTTAGCAATGCGCGGCTGAGCATGGTTAACCGGCCGAAGTCCGGCGGGATTACGCCGGAGATGAGGTTGTTACGGAGGTCTAAATGCATTAAGCTAGAGAGGTTGGTTAACGATTTTGGAATTGAACCGGATATCCGGTTATCCGCTACGTTTAAAACAGCTAACCGGTGTAGCCTTCCGATGTCGTTTGGTATCCCGCCGGAGATTTGGTTTCCGATGAGATCGAGCGTACGGAGGAAAGGGAGACGTGTGATGCATGTGGGAATCTCACCGGAGATACCTTTCCAATCGGCGATGGTGATGGCGGAGAGACGCGTGAGGTCGCATATCGCCGGAGCGATGTGTCCGGTCATGTAACCGGTTCGGTGAGCTCGCTCGAAGATGGGGTCTTCTGACTCGCCGCGGAGGTTGATGTCGGCGACTCGGTGAGTGAGCGAGTCGCAGCTAACGCCGTACCAGTTGTGGCAGCAATCTTGACCGGTCCATGAGTTGAAAATGCCGAGGTATGGCTCGTGGAGTGCTGCACGGAAAGCTAGAAGTGCACGGCGGTCTGAAGGCGGACAGCATGTTGCGGTTGAGACTAGAAGGAGGAGGAGTAATACGAAGACGTTGAGCTTCATTGTTCGAGATTCTCTTTTGTGACAGTGTTGGGAATTGGGACCTGATGTGTGAGTGTAGAAGATAAACGTTATGGGCATATAAATAGCGAATAATAATAAAAAACGAATTTTGAAATAAATATTTATAAATAAAGAAAAAGGACAATACTTGTCAAAAATACATTAAATAATATTTTTACATAGTTATTAGATAATAGTTCGATTTGGTAATATGATTAGACATTCTGGACTCGAAACAACAATAATGGTCATTAATCATTAAAATTCTACATTAAATAGTCAATATAGAATGCAAATTCATGTGAGATTTAATACTATACACCGAAATACCAACATTGTTATGGAATATAATGGTACTTAGACCGAAACTAATAAAGGGGTTTTTACCAAAACTAACCCACAACTTGATTTTAACCCCAAACCTATACCCAAACTTGAATCAAATGCAGAACTAACCTAAAAGCCTAGTGAAATTACAGCTCAGCCCCTTGTGAACAAACAAAAAAACAGAAGCCATTTTTACGAATATAGCCCCAGTAAGTCGTCTGAGTCGTCTGAGATGTTGGAAGTCGTCTGGACGACTGAAGTTTAAGTCGTCTGGTACCAGTTTATTTTAAAAATAATTTATAAATCTTGTAAAAAAATATTTTGATGCGTGAAAAATAAAAATCAGGTGATTATAAACAGTTTTAAGTGATATAAATTAAGATATGATAAAATTGATTTGTTTTGAAGATAGATGAGTGGAAGTATTGAATCATGATATTCTTTGGTTTA
>NC_027752.1:33586537-33587329 GCF_000695525.1 Brassica oleracea var. oleracea
TCTGGTAGTTATCTGGTACTTTTCTGATTTGTATAAGTCGTCTGTGAGTCGTCTGTGAGTCGTCTATAAGTCGTCTGGTAGTTATCTTACGTAAGTCATCTGTAAGTCGTCTCTAAGTCTTCTCTAAGTCGTCTCTAATTCTTCTCTAAGTCTTCTGTTAGTCGTCTCTAAGTCGTCTGTAAGTTTTTTTTGACTTGTATTGTTTTATATGCAGAAAATGGATGCTTTTATTAATTTACTGAGGCAACGGTACCAAAATCATCCAGAACATTTCAGGAGCGACAGAATGTGCTTTCTTGATCATATATTTTCTCGGCAGTGGAGGGCCTCCTACCCTGATTTTAAGAGCGACACTCCTGATGCCAACGGTTTAGGAAGAAGACTCCCTGGTGGGGCGTGGAATTATCATGCAGGCGTGATACCTTCTTTTTGCCAATCTAAGAAGGTTTGGGGGGGTGGATGTGGATGATATCTATGCACCTGTGAACTTCAAGAACCAGCATTGGATTGCTATATGGATATCGATCCCTAAGAGGCACATCGTCGTCTGGGACAGCATTGTCTCTCATATTAGCCCTGAAGAACTCGATGAGGTAATGGAGCCTTTTGTCACAATGGTCCCTTATCTGCTTGTTGAGTGCGCGCTCTCTGACGAACAAAAGGTTCAATACACATTGGAGCCATACACATATGAGAGACAAACCGTTGGAGTACCTCAGTGCTGAGCTGGTGATTGTGGCCCCTTCACTCTGAAGTACATCGAATGTCATGCTCTTGGGATAGAATTTCCCA
>NC_027752.1:33591363-33604826 GCF_000695525.1 Brassica oleracea var. oleracea
GAATAGGGCAAAACCAATTTTCAAAAAAAAAGGAAGTTAGTTTTGTGTTTGACTTTAAGTTATAGGTCAATTCTGCAAAAAGCCCACTAATAAATTGGTGATTCAGAAAATGTAAGTGATTTAAATATTCGCAAAATTGGTGATAACTTTCTTAACATGTGGCTTTGTTTAATGAATAACATGGGATTAAATGGTTTGTAATACTAGTTATGTGGACACAAATATGTAGAAACCACCCACATGGATTAGAGTTTGAAGCACATTCATTAGATATCAATAGAGAAGCTTGCGGACAAACTAAGATAGAGACAGGAACTGGAAGTTGGGGAGAGTTTCCATGCAAATAATTGAAGCCACGATTAGATTTTCCGATGAGACTTGCCGGCTAGATAAGATTCGTCTACAATTATATCAAAGGGTCACCATGAAGCCACGTTGCCATGTCCTTGCATTTTAAGAGTTCTTTTCTTTCATAAGCATTCTTCTACGCATCTTCCGATTCGCGTATAATTGTAGTTACGTTGAATAAAATGTCACAATAGAAAGAAAAAAAAGATACTTTGTCCGTCCGCGCATCTAGTTCAGCACCGACGGTTTTGTATAGAACCACAGGGTACATGAAACAAAGAGACATAACTGCGATACATTTTTCTTGTTCTTGGCATTCATAATGATTAATGTGAGACATATTATTACTCCATTAGGAATTTGTAGAAATGAGTTTAATATTCATGTTTGAATGCGCTGTTTGTTGCCACATCAGTACTAACTTTGACTATTTTACTTGTTGAGTTTATCAAAGTTTGTAGGATAGGTTGTTGCGGGTATTTTACGTGTTAAAAGACTCAAAACATTACAGTTATTGTTTCTGGTTATGTATATTAATCATCCACGAACTCCAAAGCCTTGGTTGGTGATAAAATTGTGAAGATAATACTTTTATATAGAAAGGCTCTCTTTCTGAAAAAAAAAACAATGTAATAAGATAGTCTTGAGTTAAACTTATAAATTTCGAAGTTTGTAATTTACAATTATTAAATAATAGAAAAATTATTTGTGACTAATTTTTTCATAAGTTTTATCTTTGTAAGATGGAGGTAACAATAAAATAGTTTAATATATATCAACTTTAAACTCCAGTTCTAGACAAATTACAATAAATTCATTTCTTAGCTTCTAAAACGTAACTTTTAAACCCATAAAATCTAAACAAATTGATGTGTTTCTTTAACTTTTAAACCCATAAAAACTTAACTTTTTAACTTTTCTTTTAAACATATAAGCTTAACTCTTAAACCCTAAAAGTTCACTGAACTTTTCTTTTCTCAGCGCATAAACTATAAACTTTTAACTTTTCTTCTAGCACTTAATTTTAAACACACAAAAACTTGTAAATCCTAAAATATAAACAAACTGATGTGTTTCGTGAGCTTTTAAAATTCAGAAAAAAAATTCAGAAAAAGAGTATACTTTTCTAAGACCTTTGATCAATTACAACTGAATTTACCTTTTTCAACTGGGCCTTTGGCCCATTTCTTCCTTAGAACTAGATTCTCATTAAACCTTTCCTTGCTTAATGCAAGGACAAACCATGAGGATGCACACAAAAATGTCTGTGTTAAGACTTAAAAGCTCTCAATTGTCTTTTACAACATAGGCTTAGACAAAACAAACATCTTCATGCTCAGTCTCAGAGCAATTGTTTTCTTCTCTACTTACTTTTCAGATCTAACATAATTAACGTAAAAGACAGAGTGAACAAACCAGAAACAGAGATTAAAAATACTCCATTTGCTAAGAATCAGAGGACTCTGCTTCATTGCTCCACCAGAAGCTAACCGAGAAACTCATTGTTAAAGACCTGACATAGTGCCACCATTTGGGAGGGATGTACAGCATTTCTCCTTCCTCTAGGATACAATCCATAAACTCTAGCTCCACCGCCTTTGGAAACTCGTTCTTGTCGATGTTGTCAAGATCAACCTTCAACCAAAGTTTGAAACCACCCCGTTTGGACACAAGGATCAAGTCGACTCAGCTTCCGTTTAAACACAGTATCAGATCTGAATATAGGATTAGAAAACTTACCTGGCTAGAGTTGCAAAGCATTGTCTCAGAATAAGGGTAAAGTTCGTCTTGCAACGAGGATGGGTAAAGCCTTACATACTTCTTGCCAACAACCTGAAGAACAGATAACATAAAAAAACTTCAATAGTAGGAGGAAAGAACCTAAACAAAGAAACTTTCTGTATACTATAGAACATTTATTGCAGGCGAAACGATTTGTTTGGTTAGTCAAACTAAGAGTTTAGTTTTGTTCAGACATCAGACTTCAATCCAGGGAGATGATCAGGCTTTATTATGCAAGAACATCAAAGAAGAAGAAGCTCGTTAAACACTTACAGAACATACACATTGGACAGGTTGATAGCGAGAACAGACAAGAAGCCATGCTCATTTAAGGAAAAAAGATCTGAAGCCATAAATACCTGAGCAAGTATATTATGATGTGGATCATGGTGTAAAGGAGTAACTGTCCCAGCCGGACCAAACCAAGCATTAAGGGATTGGAGATCCCCTCCACCGACAAAACAGTAATCAGGAATACATATATCATCTCTCAGTTCATTTATCTGCCCACCCAGTCATGTTAAACCAATGAGCCATAAGTTCAGTAATCAGTATATGATGATGCATACATACATACCTGATCAAACAACGGATGCTGAGCAAGATAAGTAGGTTCCACGGAGGTGGATCTATTGGTCCTCATCCGTTCAAGGAACTTGGAAAAAGTCACAAGCTCTTGCTTCCAATCTGAACACAAATAGTTTTTCCCCACCTGTATAGCATTTTAAACTTCTACCAGCTTTCAGCTAATTCTGATCTAATCACAACTCTACATCAACACTCACAAGCTAACTAAAAGTACGTTAATGATGAGTAGAGTAAGTCACCTCGACGGGAACGGTACGGTTACCAGCAACAGAAGTGAGATAGTCCAAGTGGTTCCACTTGGTCCTAGCTGGCCAATGAGCCATACAATTGGTTATAACAACAGGTGTACCTGTCTGAAAATAATCACGAAGAAACCCCTCCATAGATAAATCACACCTCTTCTCTACCCTTCCACTAGTCAATGACCTCAAAGGTAGAATCTTTAGCACCTGCAAGTAAAGTTTTCAACAAACCCCAACACTCTCAGTTTCCGACAGAAGAGACCAAACTAAACTAAACTAATCCTACCCAAATGTTAACAAGATCTGAGCTTTTTACCTCATTGACATCGACGGGAACTTCAGGGACCAACTTCTCACCCTTGAAATCTCCGAGGCTCTTAGCCATCTTACGAGCTTCAGAGGAGACCAAGAGCACAGAGTCGTGGAGGTCCTTGCGGAGAAGCGTCCCTCCCATGATGAGACCCATATCGAGCGCGCCGAGAGCTTCCCCAAACTCGCCGGCGGCGAAATGGAACTTGGCGACGTGGAGACAAGCCATCGAGTAAGCGTCGCGCCAGACGGGGAGAACAGAGTGCCAGGGACCGGAGTGAAGCTGCTCCCAGGCCATATCACGCGCCGCCTCCGCCGCGCTTTGGTCGCCGGCGACTGCTAGCGCCGCCATGCGAGCATAGGCGTAACCGCCTTGAGCGGAGATCGACTGCAGCAGGGATTGCGACTCCGCGTCGAGGGTTGGAGTCGGGAGATGGAGGCTGTGGTTTCCGGAGGAAGCGGCGGTGGGAGCTCCTGACATGGTCTGGATCGGGTCGGGTTTTGGTTTTGGGGGTTAAGTGAAGATATTTTGAGTTGGGAAAAGTGAGCTAAAAAGTGGAAAAGGGAAGATATTTTGAGTGATGATTAGGATGTTAAGATATTTTTGTATTTTATCACTCTCCTCTTGTAAATTATTTAGGAGTAAACCCTCCACAGTCGTATTATTTATGCAATCATCCCTGATACTTTTTCTATTTACATCCCAAATATTTAATTTATCGAAAATGCACCTGACACATAAAACCTAAATTTTCTTTTAAACCTCCTATTTCTTTTGTTTCACTAAAAATATATTAGTTTGACTAAAAGCTTATTACTGCTTCTAAACCTAAGTATCTGAGTTTCAAACCTTTAAAGAAAAAATTGTTAATAACTAGATATATTAATAGAATTTTTTTAGAAAATGTTCACCGTAGTGTAAATAAAATGTAAGACATGAATTTTTGTAAAAAATTAGTAGTGTTAATAAAAAAATACTATACATAAATTATCATAAACATAAAGAATTATCAGATGTAAAATTGTATATGTTTACTTTCTCGAATAAAATAATAAGTCACTATTAAAAACTAATTTGTCTTTCTAAATTATTTATAGCACTAGAGTGTGCTTAACACACATATTTGGCTTGCTATGGTGTTTGTGTTTCAGTGTTACATACATGATTAGTAAAAATATAAATAAGCTCCGTTTTAGCTTTTTGAAAAAGAAAAAACTCAACACATTTGAAAAATTATAAATTTAAATGTAGGTATTAATCACTTAGTCATGCTAAATATTTCTGTTTGTGTTTACTTTGATACATTATTTTTTTGTGGTGATACATTGATTAGTTCATTAAAATCTCGGTTATGCTTTTTACAAGTACATAAGGTTGGTCCAATGAAATAAATATCCGACAAATGCTCTAGAACTTTCCACGGTTGATAAAGAAAAAGCGGTTGATGATATGTCGTTTTCGCATTGGCTGAATCTTATGTAACGTGCACTAACTGGCACGTCAAATTTGTCGACACATACTATTTGCCTTTTTCATTTAGCTGATAGTGGACGTGGTGCTACAGTCTGCGCGACATCTGTACAACATGTTATGATATTTTATGGGGTTGATTAATAGTTGCTTAGGTAGATGCTGTCCATAATCCTATTTATTTCTACAGCACCAAATTCAGAGTAATCAAGTTTTAAATTTTTTTTTTAAACCACAGCTCTTGAAATAATGTACAGCTGTACAAGTGCTCTGCAGATCCAAATATCCAAAGCAAATTTTTAGTATTTTCCATAAAATTCTACAGCAATAAAATTTAAAGTCACATCAAAAAAGTCTACAGATTTTTTTCTACAGCCAAAAATTTTAAAGCTACAGTCATTACCAATCGGACCCTATATGTTTTAATAATTGGCTAGCGCAGAAGAAGAAACACAACTCCAAAGATATTTATGATTAGGTGTATTAGTGTATATCCATAATGAAGATAATGATCGTAGATAATTATCTCTTACTCTAGAACTTATCTATAGATTTGGTCTTATCAAAGATCTTGTACATCATGTATAAATAGGCCCTCGCGTTATCAATAATAAAGGTACATTGAAACCTATCTTACATGGTATTAGAGCAAGCGATTAACCTATGACCTAAATTTTTTTTTTCTTTCGTTTCTTTCCTTCTACCACAAACTAAATGTCAAACTCAGGCAATGCCTCAGCCGAGATGGCTCTTGTTTTCAACCCCTCGGACATGAAATCGTCCATCATCTCACTCAACATGAACGGGATCACAAAACTAACCTCTGCAAACTTCATCACGTGGAGACTCCAAGTTAAAGCTCTACTTGAAGCACATGAACTTCATGTCTTCATATCAGACACAGATCAGACACCAGAGGAGACAGTCACCGATGCAGACGGTGCAGTCACACCCAACCCGACGTTAGCAGTATGGAAGCGGCAAGATCGTCTTCTGTACAGTTCCATCCTTGGAACTCTCTCACTCAACGTTCAACCAGTTGTTGCTAGAGCAACCACAACTCGAGAGATCTGGACCCTACTACACAACACCTACGGGAAACCATTAAGGGCACATGTCAAACAAATCAAACAAAGTTTGAAAAAGATCAGTAAAGGAACAAAATCCATATCAGAGTATATGCGCGGTGTCATGGCCAAAGCCGACCAACTAGCACTACTTGGAGCGGCTCTTGACCATGAAGATCTACTCGACTACATCATAGAGGGACTTAGTGAAGATTACAAGGCCATAGTTGAGATGGTAAATGGTCGTGATGTTCCAATTACTCTTGAGGAACTTCATGAAAAACTTCTGATCCGAGAAAACACTCTCACAACAACAGAAGAGATCAATGGCTTTTCAGTTCCAGTAACTGCAAACACAGCTCAAACTCGTCAATTCTAGCAACCTCAACAAACTCAACGACCACAACACATAGGACAATCATCAACTCGTGGAGGCTATCAAGATAGAGGTCGTGGCTATCTTGGTAAGTGTCAGATATGTGGGATACAAGGACACAGTGCACGCAGATGTCCACACTACTCCTCTGCTTCTCCTCAACATAAAACTCAATATCGCCCAGGAGCACCACTACTACAGACACCGCAATGGCATGCTCCTCCATAGATGACTCATCCTCAATGGAACCCTCAGGCTCACTACACAACCACAAGCACGTCTGATATGTCTCTGTCTCCATGGTTATTAGACAGTGGTGCTTCACATCAGATTGCCTCAGACCTTCACAACCTGTCTCTCCACGCACCCTATCAAGGAGGCGATGATGTCATGATTGGCAATGGAACCGGACTGCCTATCACCTATACTGGTTCAACTAAAATCCCTCTCTCTTCGCGCCCTTTAACACTCAATAATATTCTTTGTGTTCCATCAATGAAGAGAAATTTTATCTCAGTCAACAAACTCTGCAAGACTAACAATGTTATGGTTCAAATGTGTCCTTATGAATTTCAGGTGAAGGACCTCAGAACAGGGGAAACACTGGTCAACGGCAAGGCCAGTAAAGGCGTCTACGAGTGGCCGACTGAATCTTCCTCTGTTCTTAATAATACTTTGGTGTTTTCTTGTTTTAAGACCTCAAGATCGGCCTGACACTCTCGTTTAGGCCACCCGAATTCTCAAACTCTTGGTCACATGATTTCTAGCTTTCATTTACCAATGTCGTCTTTATCGTCCTTGCCCTGCAATTCTTGTCATAGCAATAAAACACATAAACTCCCATTTTCAAACACCACACTCTCTTCTTCTCGCCCTCTTGTTATTATATTTTCTGATGTTTGGACGTCACCAATTTACTCTATTGATGGCTATAAATATTTTGTGCTATCTGTTGATCACTTTACAAGGTACACTTGGATGTATCCAATGAAAACCAAGTCACAAGTATCTCAAATCTTTCCAGTGTTTAAGATGCTAGTGGAGAATTGATTCAAATCGAAAATTACAACTCTATATTCTGACAATGGGGGCGAGTACGTTGGCCTAAGGTCGTATCTTGCTCAACACGGCATAGCTCATCACACGAGTCCACCGCATACGCTAGAGCACAACGGAGTGTCTGAACGCAAGTACAGACACACTGTGGAGACAGGCCTCACTCTTCTCCAACACGCATGCATTCCAAACACATACTGGAGTTACTCCTTTGCAGCAGCAGTACTGGCGAATTCATTTCCTTTTTAGTTTTATTCCAGACACCACCAAACTACAGCAAACTCCGAACCTTTGGATGTCTCTGCTACCCCTGGATACGACCCTATGGCACCAACAAATTCACACCTTGCTCGACCCCCTGCATCTTTATGGGTTACTCTCTTATTCAAAGTGCTTTCTTATGCCATGATGTCTCTAACTCTCGCGTCTTTGTTTCACGTCATGTCATTTTCCATGAGTCCATCTTTCCATTCTCATCTCTCTTAAAAGCCTCCACTGCATCTGATACTCTTAATATATCTAACTCTTCAAACTCAGCTTCCTTTGTTCCTATATTCAGCCAGTCATCAGCAGTGCCTTTGGCGCCTACGGCGATAGTGTCAACTCCGGTCTCAGGAACTTCACCAACAACGACACCGACATCATCATCACCTCCTGAGACAACGTCAACAACAGCAACGGTCACTACCTCGACCTCATTACCTCAACCTTCAGCAACTACGACTGAGACAACCAACACTCACTCCATGACAACACGGTCTAAGAACAACATCACCAAACCAAACCAAAAGTATGGTCTAGTGGCTATCCTCGCAGAACTAGAACCAGTTAATCTTGCTCAAGCCCTGAAAGACAAAAGATGGAGATTGTCCATGAGTAGCCAATCTTGCTCAAGCCCTGAAAGACAAACGATGGAGAATGTCCATGAGCGACGAGTACAATGCAATAGTCAGGAACAGAACATTTGACCTTGTTCCACGATCAATGGCCACGAACATTGTTGGCTGCATATGGCTTCATCGCATCAAATACAACCCTGATGGAACAGTCAAAGGCCACAAGTCGCGTCTCGTCGCAAAGGGCTTTCACCAACGACCGGGAATCGACTTCCATGAGACATTCAGTCCTGTCATCAAACATGCTTCTATACGCATGGTTATTGGACTAGCAGTAGCACAGAATTGGGCTCTCAAGCAGCTAGATGTCAATAACGCATTCCTCCAAGGGGATCTCGATGAAGAAGTCTATATGACCCAGCCGCGGGGATTCATTGATAAAAACAAACCCGATCATGTCTATCGACTACGCAAGGATATATACGGCCTAAAACAAGCTCCTAGAGCGTGGTATAATGCTCTACGCGATGCACTCATTAGTGTTTGATTTGTCAACTCCATGGCCGATGCATCGCTATTTGTGTTCAGCTCAGGTAGTCTGCTCATGTACATCTTAATCTATGTCGATGACATCATTGTGACTGGAAACAGTCTACTGGAAATCACCAAGTTCATCAAATACCTGTCATCACGCTTCTCCCTTAAGGATCTCGGTGATCTCTCCTACTCCCTCGGCATGGAGGCTCATTAAACTTCTTCAGGACCTCACCTCACACAAACCAATTACATTACTGATCTCCTCGCTAAAACAAAGATGACAGAAGCTAAAGCTGTCACCACTCCTATGTGCTCTACGCAAGTGCTGACTCAGAAAGGCGGTGTCTCTCTTGGTGATCCTCTATCGTTTCGTGCAATCGTTGGTAGCCTGCAGTATCTCTGTCTTACACGGCCTGACATAGCTTTTGCAGTCAACAGACTGTCTCAGTTCATGCAACACCCTACAACACTCCACCTCGAAGCTGCAAAGCGAGTACTTCGATACCTTGCGGGCACTGCAACAAAAGGACTATTCTTCTCTCGCAACACGCCACTCACACTCCATGCCTACTCAGACGCAGACTGGGCATGAGATCACGATGAATACACGTCCACAGGAGCATACATTGTCTACCTTGGCAAGCAACCTATCTCTTGGAGCTCTCGCAAAATGAAAGGAGTTGCTCGATCCAGCACAGAAGCCTTAATGGAGCAGCAGCAGAAGTACTGTGGATCACTCACCTCCTCCGAGAACTACGGGTTCCCTTGAAGACCACACCAACCCTATACTGCGACAACATTGGAGCAACCTACTTGGCAGCAAACCCAGTGTTCCACTCGCGAATGAAACATCTAGCACTGGACTATCACTTTTTTCGGGAGCTGGTACAACGCAAGTTTTTTCGTGTGTCACACGTCAGCACCACAGACCAACTAGCTGATGCACTCACCAAACCTCTTTCGCGGGCACGGTTTCATGATCTATTTGTCAAGATTGGACTGTCTACGACTCGTCCATCTTGAGGGGGCGTATTAGTGTATATCCATAATGAAAATAATGATCGTAGATAATTATCTCTTACTCTAGAATTTATCTATTGATTTGGTCTTATCAAAGATTTTGTACATCATGTATAAATAGGCCCTCACGTTATCAATAATAAAGGTACATTGAAACCTATCTTACAAGGTGATAGTCGACGTGGCGCTATGGTCAATTCTTTTATGATATTTTTCCATAGATATTTTCTTTAGATACCTTTGGCATTGGACTACAGGATACTTGCAACACTACACACACATTCAAATACACGCACATTCGATACACGTAGAATGTATCTATGCAAAGACTTAATGAGCCTTGCTCCATTTTGTTTAAAGATTTAACCAAACCATTGTAGAAGGCAGAGGGCATCATGCATGAACTCAACAGTTTTCAAAAAGACAATGAATCTTTCTATACTGAACTAGATATACAAAGTACTCTTTTAAGACTACTTAGGAGTTAGGTTAGGACACGTTGAAAGTTTCTTATGCAAGACAACTAATCCATTTTGTTTAAATACGTAATCAAACCCATTGTAGAATTAATGCAGATGTTCCACATGAACTAAACACCTTTTCTAAAAAAGAATGGCTCTCTGTTGAACTAAATGTTGACAAATGGGCTTGTGCGTCGTCTATACATCATCTAGTTCAATATTACTCTCAAACTTTATAACCAAAACGATTAGACAAAATGATCAATTAATTAAGCAACAGACAAGTAATCATTGTTATAATTGAAAACAAGATAGATCGTATAAGTCAAAATCATCATCCGATCACTCCATAATTAATGTTTCTCAGAACACCTACACGTGAAAGATATACTAATACATTAATATTAAAGATTATAATCTCTTTTGTATGAAGATGTAATTGAACAATATATGAATTCTGAAAGTATCTTTTTTTTTTGAACACCTGATTCTGAAAGTATCTAGTTAGCTAACTTTTGATCATACAATCATTTCAAACGAGAGGAATAGTCATTATCAGCATTTGATAACTACCTTAACAATTTATCAACATCAAACCCATGATAGTCATAAATAAAGTGATCCATTGAACAATAACTAGAAAAAACACTACGAAAACCAAAGAAATTCATATACAATTAGGAAAAACATTTGTAAGTTGCAATCTCTAGCTAGGTTGATGCTTGTTTACATGGTTGGGGTCCGGAATCACGACAAGAAAAAAATAAGCTGGATTATGTGCAAAAATGCACATCCAGCACATGACCCGTCTAGTGAAAACAATGTGATAGACATCTTCATACTGATATTTATCAAACGACAATTTACATGATTTAGAAAGTAAGAAATGCAATACTCCATATTCAACTATTTCAATAACTCCATAAGCAAACATCAAATAAACGGTCAAGTTAAGACTGGAGCCCTTATCTCGGGTCCATACACACCTTGTGTTTCAATGGTAGTCTCTTATTTAAGAGTTCTTAAAAAAATATTAAACATTGTTTAATTAAAGATAAAATTTATTTTGATACATTTTCTTATTCTTATGACTTAAAAATCAAAACTAGAAAATAAACACGAGATAATCTGACTATATTTCATTTTTTTCTCAATTATTGTTACGAGAATTATAACCACTACAAAAGCCAAACAACTTTGGACAACCCCTAGTGAGAAAGTGCTAGAAAATAAAAGTGCTAGAAAATAACGATAGTTTGCTGGTGAGTCTTAACAAAAGATTAGTGAAATAATCCTTTCATATTTAATCAGTAATCTTTCGCATTACATTACACACACTGCTTACTTACAAAATCCTACCAACTGGCCCTCTCTTAACTGACACAGAAACTAACATATCAGCTTGAATTCAAAGAAGAAAGCATGACAAAAGAAAGCCAACTGAAAGAGAAGACAACATGCTCTGTTTACATGTATGGAAAAAATGCAAAGTTGGCTTCAAAAACGCCAAAGAAGACTTCTCTTTGTAGATTAGATTAGACACTCAAGAAAGCATATCCAGAAAGCTTTTGCTCAATCTACCATCAGATAACATATCAATAACCATCTTCATGGTGGAAGCATTTGCAGAGAACCCACACCTCTTCATTTCTTCTATGATTTCAGCTGAAGTGGCTACACCACCACCTCCTAGATGAGCTCGGATTATTGTGTTGTATGTACAATCATCTGGTGCAATCCCTCTTTCACCAAACAATCGATCCAAGGCATCGAAAGTAAAGACGTCTGGGGTGATTCCCCTTGTAATCATATCCCTCAACAACTGCGCGCCATCATCCCATCTTCCGGCTTTACAGAAGCTGCCTATGAGAGTGTTGTAGGTGATGACATCTACTTTGATCCCTTTGGTTTCCATTTCATTGAAAAGGTTGAGTGCATCTTCGAGGCTCCCTTCTTTGCAAAGACTATCAACGAACATACTGTAGTGGACTACATTAAGCTTCACCTTTGATTCCATCTTCGACGGCCCCAAACAATCTACCGAAATCTATGATTCTAGGAAGAGATCAACAACATCATCTTTCTTGATATCAGAAATCCCATTTCTCAATCTCTCTTTGTAAGAGACTTTCCCCACTTTTCCGAGACTAGAAAAGGCTCATTCAAACAAGAACAAAGCAGTTCTGATCAACAGAGTACATGTCTCGACATGACGTGTCTGAACGAATCTCCGCATGACCCAAGTGGAAGAATTTGAAAGCTCTGAACTTTTTTTTAAAAAAACTGGAGTCTCGCCTTCAATTTGATTGTTCAGCGTTTCATACAGTTCACCAATGTCTGCACATTAAGATTTTTTTTGAAAAATCTAGTCTTTGTCTCTGAAACGAAAGCAAAAAGTAGAGACCTTTCAAACCCAATCAGTGGATATCGAGATATTCTGACGAAATCGTCGAGAAATCATAGCTGAGTATCAAAGCTGAGGAAGAGAAGCTTACGCTTTGAGACGAAGCCGTAGGAGGGTTGCTGCGGAAGCGAGATAGGTCGAAGAGGACAATGGAGGGAACAAGCTTGGGAGAAAATCATGAAGAGGAGAATGGAGGAAGCAACCTGTTGGCTCTGCCTTGTTGTTGTTGAGAGAAGAGGAGAAGGAGAAGCTCTAAGAGACTGAAGATGTAAGATGTCTGCCCTGAAGTAGTCGCTGACGTAGTTGCTGAAGCAGACGTCGGGTTAAGTGGTGAAGACCATGTGGAGTCAAGATGCTGAGCTGGAATCGTGTAGACTTGGAGAGCAAGGGAGTATCTTGGAGGTATGGAAAAAGGAATAAACTTGAGGGGCAAGTTTATGACTTAAAGAAAGAGGAATAAGTGCATTCCAAGAAAAGGAAAGTTGCACTTATTGTTATGGAAGATATCCATACATGTTGCCTTGGAGACTAGGGTTTCAGGAACATGGAGAATAACTATAAGATAGCTATGGGGTCGTCTGTATAGACACAGAGGCTGATCTTATAGAAAGAGAGAGAAGCTCTTGGAAGTGTTCTGGGTCGTGCTGAAGCAGTGGCTGAAGTACTCGACGGAAGAGAGACACAAGCGGGTAGCTTAGGAATCTTTCAGTTGCAGTTGTTAGGGTGTAACAGACTGCGTAAAGCTGATTAAGCAGAATTTGTAATAGAGTGTATAAGACGATTTCTAATAAAGCTTAAGGGTTGCTTGTAGTTGTTTGTCTCTTGATTTATCTTCTGCATTACCTTATTGTGGTGTCATCTTTGCACTAACAAGTGGTATCATAGCGGGTCACCTAAGTTACTAGTGTGATCCTGAAGGTGAAGATGGACACGATTATCTCTGTGCAGAAGGCGATCGTGTTGAAT
>NC_027752.1:33605021-33606888 GCF_000695525.1 Brassica oleracea var. oleracea
AACGCAATGCATCAAAATTTAATGCAAAGGCATTGTCGGTGATTTTTGGAGCTGTTGAAGCAGAGCAGTTTCAGCTGATTCAGGGGAGTACTTCGGCTAAAGAGGCGTGGGAGATCCTGTTGAATTCGTTTGAAGGAGATGAGAGTGTCAAGAGGACACGTCTAGATCATCTTGGGTCGCAGTTTGAGAATCTCAGGTGGTTTAATAATGATTCTGTGGCGAGCTTCAGTGCCAAACTCAGTTCTATGGCGCATGAAGTATTTGTACTTGGGAAGAAGTACAAGGAGAAGAACCTGGTAAAGAAGTTACTACGCTGTCTTCCAACAAAGTTTGGAGCTCACAAGGCGGTTTTGCATATGACTACAAACACGAATGAGCTCAAGTTTGACAAGCTTGTGGGTATGCTGAAGGCACAAGAGATGGAGACAGACAGTAATTCAGTCTCTACATCAAGCAGTGCACCAAGGAGTGTGACGCTTGTAGCTGACAAAGATACTGATAGGTTTCAAAAGATTGAAGACGACATTGGTATGCTGGTCATGAATTTTGATAAGACGAATTCTTCTAGTGGGAGGAATCAGTATGGTCGCCAGGGAGGTGATCGTGGCAATGGCAGACGGAGAGAAAGGCTCAGGTGCTATGAGTGTGGAGGCGTTGGTCACATAAGAGTTGACTGTCCTGTAGCACAGCCAAGAGAACTTAAGTGTGCTGAGTGCGGAGGTGTTGGACACACACGGCGTGAATGTCCAAACTCAAAGAAGGGAAAAGGAGTTCCATTGTAGTCGTCTGATGATTCAGAGTCTGAAGAAGATGGAAAGGTGATGAATAATATGGTTGCATTTGGTGCACGCAAGGAGAAATCTAGTGAATCCTCGGATTCAAATGTCAGTACAGACTCTGAGGATTATCAAGTGATGCTCAAAAAGTGGTTGAATCTCAAGAATGAGAATCTGAGGTTGCAACATGATCTGGTGCAGAGCCGTGAGCAATATGAAGATCTTGCTGAAGAACTTGATGCTGTAAATGAGAATTATGAGTCTCTGGAGAAGGAGGTTAGCAAACTGAGGGAGGTTGCTATTGATGAACGTGAGAGAGCAATGAGGCTGGAACGTGATTTGACTGAGAATCGCAAACAGATCAGGATGTTCAACAGTGGATCCAAAGAGTTGGATAAGATACTCTCGATGGGTCAACCAGCCAAGACGAATTGGGGACTGGGATATCGAGAAGCTGAGTGTACTAAGGAAGTACAACAGAAGGGGCTATCACATTTCGTGCGTGGGAGCACACCAAAAAGTGGAGCCAAAGGAGCTTGTCAGGAAGTACGTCGGGACGTACGACAGGGAGTAAGGCAGAAATTTCTACAGTGCGCAGCTGTGAGTAAAAAGCCGAAAGTAGTACATCAGTGCAACAACATGAAGGTCAGACAGGAGGTTCTGAAGCATGGTTGTGCAGCTGGTACAAGGAAGGAGACTGATCGATGCATCAGCAAATGTGTCAGGCCAAGCAAGAAGCAGCATCAGATGTGCTGTTGGTTCTGTGGGAAGGTTGGACACAAGAAGGTGGAGTGTTTTGCTCGTGAGAAGAGCAGAAACATGACCAAGAAGGTGAACAAGACGTTCACTAAGCCCAAGAGGGTTGAAGAGGTGTCCTTAGCCAAGAGTGGCTTACTTGATGAGATCAAGGATGAGACATCAGAAGATGGATGCAGCTCTGTTAGGAGTGATCTTCAGGAAGATCAAGAAGCATCAAGCGTGGAGTCAGGACACGGAGTTGTCTGTGACACAAAGGGGAAGGAGATCGAAGTGCGTCAGGAAGTGGTGCGAGATGATCTTCAGGGGTGTGATAGTGAAATCACTCCAAGACA
>NC_027752.1:33606897-33624671 GCF_000695525.1 Brassica oleracea var. oleracea
CACATGAAGGTAGCCAGGTCCTCAACAGAAGTGGGTCGAGAGGTAGCTCGATAGGTTTGTCAGATCGTGATGCAGTACTTGTTATTCCGCTGCAGCAGGGGCTGTGTCATGATTCTACATGAAGAAACAGACGGTAGGTCTGTAAAGCTTGACATCTAAGCATCTGTTTTAACTTAGCTTTAACTTAGTATGCAATCAAGCAGGGGGAGAATGGTGATATTCTGGTACAGAGGATGCATATCTCATGGGGGAGAAAAGCATGGTGTGGTGCACATTTCGTGGGGGAGAAATGCACATTTGGTATGAAAGTTTCCAGGTGAGGAACGTGGTTGCTGAACCAGAAGAGTGTTGTGCTTGATCGGCACACAAAGCTAAAAAGGGGAGATTGAAGATGTAAGATGTCTGCCCTGAAGTAGTCACTGACGTAGTTGCTGAAGCAGACGTCGGGTTAAGTGGTGAAGACCAGGTGGAGTCAAGATGCTGAGCTGGAGTCGTGTAGACTTGGAGAGCAAGAGAGTATCTTGGAGATATGGAAAAATGAATAAACTTGAGGAGCAAGTTTATGACTTAAAGAAAGAGGAATAAGTGCATTCCAAGAAAAGAAAAGTTGCGCTTATTGTTATGGAAGATGTCCATACATGTTGCCTTGGAGACTAGGGTTTCGGGAACATGGGGAATAACTATAAGATAGCTATGGGGCCGTCTGTATAGACACAGAGACACAGAGGCTGATCTTAAAGAAAGAGAGAGAAGCTCTTGGAAGTGTTCTGGGTCGTGCTGAAGCAGTAGCTGAAGTACTCGACGGAAGAGAGACACAAGCGGGTAGCTTAGGAATCTTTCAGTAGCAGTTGTTAGGGTGTAACAGACTGTGTAAAGCTGATTAAGCAGAACTTGTAATAGAGTGTACAAGGAGATTTGTAATAAAGCTTAAGGGTTGCTTGTAGTTGTTTGTCTCTTGATTTATCATCTGCATTACCTTATTGTGGTGTCATCTTTGCACTAACAGAGACGTCTCCTATTTAGGAGATAGAAGAACCGTCCTCTTCTGTTAATGGCTATATTTTTTTTAAATTCTCATTATGGTAAGAAACTCAACTAAGAACATGGGTTATTGATGTTCTTAGGTAACTCCTTCCTCGTTGTTAATGCAGGTTACACTAATCCTTTTCTAGGCTTTTTCTCCTACTTGATGTCTCAAAATGATATTAATAAAAATTATTTATTAGAAAGTTACTAAAGAATCTCTTATTCCAAATTAATCTATATTATTAAAATTGAAATACTTTTTGGTACTGTTTGAAAACATGGATAATAGTATAAATAAAAATTGTTTGTAAACATGAATATCATTAATTTTAATATTTTCTTTTATTTTAACATTTAACTATTGCAATTTCAATAAATTGAGTACTTTCTTTTTGTATCAATACCATTAAAAGAAGATCATTCTCCTTAATGAAAATTGCAGTTTTCTCAAAATCAATACCATTAAAAGAGGATCATTCCCCTTAATGAAAATTGCAATTTTCTCAAAAATACTCTTATTTTTGCAAATAATTAATAAAATTCATTAATGGCATTTAAATCTTTTGATTTTGGGCCTACATATACACTTAAATGAATTTATAAATAATAGGCCTATATATATATATATATATATAAACGATATGCAAACTTTAAATTTAATATAAATATTCTAAGTATAAATATATTATGAACAATAAATAAATTAACAAAGACTATTATTTTCATAAATCTATGTATCAATATAAAAAATAAATAATTCGAATATTATGCAGATTTTCAATACAAACTAAAACCCTATTCCCTACACCAAAACCAAAACCAGAACCATATATCATATACATATTTGAATATCATTTTTCCGTGTATAATGTCATTTTGTATATAATATTGATATAGTAATTACGGTGTTTAAGAATATTTTAAAAATTATCTTAAAATCAACTTTTAAATCTTAAATAAAAATGCAAACTTATAATATGTTATTAATAACGAAAATAAACTAATATTGTCATATCAATAAGACTTTTTATATCATCATTTTTATTTGGATAACATAATAAAATTTCATAATATTCTAAGGAATCAAAAATTTATGTTATATTAAAAAATATATGAGTAATTTAATCAATTTTTTTAAAAAATACTATAAGATATTTGCGTTTTTATTGAATCAATGATATCAGATCGCATGTTAATTGTGAGTTTTTTGGGTTTTTACCAGGTTCTATTGGATTTTTAATTAACGAATTTTTCATTAAATTTGAACCGGATTATGTATATTGTATCGGGTATATAGGTTCAACCATGAATCTAGGTTGGATACGAAAACAATTCTTAAAACTCAAAACATTATTATAAACAACTACCATATTTCAAACAAATACCATATTTTGAAGGAAAAAAAAACAAATGATACAAACCTAAAACCTCAATTGTTATGGTTCGAAACAAAAAAATGGTAGTTTGTAAATCAATTTTTGATCAATAAATAAAATAAAAACCCGCGCTTTCTAAGCGTGGGTCAAAATCTAGTTTCTTTTTATTTACATATTATGTCAATACATTTAAAATCAATTTAAACTACTCAATTACAATTCTTAAGCTTTTCTAACCTAATCGATATTCATATATTGACCATTATTAATATTATATGAATATTAACTAAATCACATGTAGTCAAATATAAAAATTTTGAGAGTTCAATTTTCAAGAAAACAAAATGTCATAAAATTAATAATAATTCATAGAAAACTAATGCAAGAAATTAAATTTTTAGTATGTTGTTTCATTTTAAAACAAATTAATAAAAATAAAAATTTAATATATGAATAGTACAATACATCAAATTTCATCAAGTTATAAACTTTTTAATATAATATTATGTACAAATAAAAAAAATTATTATCAAACATCTATATTATAAAATAATATATTCTACTCTATATGTAAATTACAAAACATAAAAAATATAAATGAGATTTTTTTTATAAAACCAGCAGTTTATGAATTTACATTGAACAAAAGTTAAATCAAATAACTGCACGGAGGCGCAAATCAAGTTCTAGTTGATACTTCAAGTGTATTTCATTTCGTATAACTTAAAGTGTATTTCGTTTCATTTCGTTTGAACAAACGATGGTATTGTATCTGAATATTAAACAAACAGAAAATATAACAAGAAACGGGAACCAATTCATTGCATAGAAAACCTTTTACTTGAGATGTTTTTCTACCAGATGTCTCTTTTTAATGATGAGAAATATCCTTTAGTAGTGTTAAAAAAGTTTTTATTGCAAAAATAAAATACAAGTAGAAAATGATAAAATTATGTTTCATTCAAAAAGATACATATACTTTTAGGGTTAGTTAATCTAGATTTAAGATTTTAATTTTTGGGGAGAAGAGGTTTAAGATTTGGGATTATAATTTATTTTCTAAAATTTATGATCCAAGGAATAAAATTTAAAATAATTTTTTAGAATTTGATTTTTAAATTATTTATTTATATTAAGTGTATTATTCACTAAAATTACTTGAGTCTTTTTGTTCTTTAATAAAATCTATTTTAGTCATTTCTTACCTTATGAGCTATTTTGGTCATAAAAATTGGTTTTATGAGCTATCATTCAGCATATTTGTTTTAGTAAAATATTTTTTAATTTTTTTTTAAGAAACTCACCCCAGTTTCTAAACGATGTAAATATTCGTATCACAAAACACATGGTATCATTATTTTTGCAATGTTTTGTTGATTATTTTACAGATGGAACTGGGTGTTTTAGAATTCGTTTGGAAGTCATGGTACTGAGTATTTGTAGTAAACTATATGGGATGCTATACAAGGGATGGGTGTCTATGGAGTGGAGGGATGATGGCCGTGATGCTTTGAGAAACAATACATTAAACTCTTTCAATGACTTCTTATGCATTTTATTCCGGTGGAAGGTTTTAACACAAAGGCAACGGCAAATCAGAGGCCATGAAGACAGGAAGACCTTGTCGGCTTATATTTATTTTTGTTGTGGTGTAGGTTTTGAAGAAATTAAATATTTCCTTTTTAGGTGTGTTGAGCTATGGTCTGATCATGACAAGGAGATTTGGGTGATGTTTATATACAGGGATTTTTTACCGGAGTTGGAACAATTTGGTTATAAGGATATATTAAATATGGTACCCTCCTCTATGGCGTTGGTTTGTACTGAGAGATTGTTGTATTGTATATGGTCATCGGTTTATAAACATGTTTTTTATGGAATGGTTTTTTTTTTTTTTTTTTTTTTTTTGGTAACAAACGGCTATTCTATTACTCAATCTTGAGGTGGCCTGGGTAACCAGACCGGAAGAGAACAACCAACAAAGCACAAAGACCTATGAAGAGAACATGCATTCCTAGCTAATGAGTCAGCAATTCCATTTTGCACCCTTGGGAAGTACTCGATTTGGAAGTCCGGAAAACACATCTTGAGAAGTTGAATGACCTCTAGCTCGGTTGAGAAATTTGGCCATACTTGTGGATCTACTACCATTGCTATCAGGTCCTTGCAATCCGTCCCAAATCTCTGACATGTCGAGTGTTGTAGCATGCTCTCCATTGCCCAGCTTAAAGCTTCCAGTTCAGAGTGTAGTGATGTCTCACGCCTCCTTAGATTCCTTGTCCCCATTAATTGGATCTTCCCTCTATCATCCTTCCACACCCATCCAATTCCACTGAATTGATCCGTAGAGGTCCATGAACCATCCACCATACAAATATTCTCCAAGCTTAAGGCTTGTGTGTCTTCACCCATTTGTGTATGTGGAGGTACAAGTATAGAATCCTTTGCATTGTACCCTGCTTGGCATTCACTCTCTGCATATCTGACTAACTCCAAGGGGTCCCTATCTATACCTCTAAACAGCTTGTCGTTCCTCGCTTTCCCAATGTACCAAATTATCCAAGGATATGGATCTCTGTCATTTTCTGGTTCCACAATACTATTCTTCCTCCAAAAGAGATAGTCCATGTTGGTGTAGATGCTCGAAGTCGGGAAAGTCTGAGAGCTTGACGGTGTTGATGACATTGCCCATGCTTGTACTGCCGGTGGGCATTCAAAAATCGCATGAGTAACCGCCTCTTCAGGCTCTCCACATCTTGGACACTAATTATCACATCGCATATTGCGACGTACCAAATTCCTTGTGACAACTACCTGCCCTGAAATTAGTTGCCATATTAGATGATAAATCTTTTGTGGTGCATTGACTTTCCAAGCAAAGGCTTGAAGTTTGGTTATGCTGGGCTCAACAACTTCTTTTTCCTCAACATCGCTCAGTATATTTGTAGCTACCCAATATCCGGATTTGACAGTATATTGTCCATTTTTGGTATAGCTCCAGCAGAAAGTATCGCGTCGATGAGTTGGGCTTATGGCCAGATTCTGAATCATCGGTATGTCTTCTTGGTCTATATACTGTTCCAATGCTCGAACATCCCACTCCTTTGATTCAAAATCAATAAGATAACTGCTGTCATCTTTGGATGTACTACTGGGGCTCTGGGGCGAGCAGGTCTTGCTGGAATCGAGGGAATCCATGGATCTTGCCAAACATTAATTTCATATCCTGAGTGGACTTTACTCCTGATTCCTAAAAGTAATAGTTTCCTTGCCGCTATGATACTCGTCCACACATACGATGGGCTATCCACTGCACCGATCCGCAAAGGCGAACTCAACCGATAGTATCTTCCCCGGAGAACTCTCGCAACTAGTGAATCTGGGAATTGTACAAGACCCCAAAGCTGCTTCGCTAGAAGAGCAAGATTAAATTCATGGATTAGGCGAAACCCAATACCTCCCTCCTCTCTAGGGGAACACATCTTCTCCCATTTAGCCCAGTGGATCCCTCGTTTTGGAAGATTTGAACTCCACCATAATTGTGCGATGGCACTCGCAAGGTTCTCACATATCTCCAACGGAAGCAAGAAACTGGACATGACACAAGTCGGAAGAGCTAACAAAATAGATTTTATTAAAACTTCTTTTCCACCTTTTGATAGCCATCTACCCCTCCATCCATTCACTCTATGTAGTAGTTTATCTTTTAAGAACACAAATAGCTTACACTTGGATCCACTAATATCCTCTGGAATTCCAAAGTAGGATCCCATTCCCCCTTCGTTTTGGATACCAAGTGTGTCCTTAATCAGCTGCCGATCATTTGCAGGAATCCTCTTACCAAAGAGTAATGAGGATTTCTCAAAGTTAATAAATTGTCCTGATGCTTTCTCATGACTACTTTCATAACTTCTTCACATTCACGGGGCTCTGCCTTACAAAAGAAAAGGCTATCATCAGCAAAGAGAAGGTGTGATACCGAGGGGCTAGCGCGTGCGACTCGCATCCCCGTTATCTTCTCTTGGTTCTCAGCATGATTAAGAAGGCTAACAAGCGCTTCCGTGCATAGAATGAATATGAAAGGAGACAGAGGATCTCCTTGACGTAAACCTCTACCTGGGACAATATTTCCCGTTGGCTCTCCATTCATGAGTACTTTGTATTTGACCGAGGTGATACACCTCATGATCCAGCCAATCCATATTTCTGAAAAACCCATCTTCCGCATGACAGCCTCAATAAATGACTATTCCATCATATCATATGCTTTAATCATATCCGTTTTTATGGCCATTCTCTTGACTCGTCCACCTTGTTTGGTTCTTAGTGCGTGGAACATCTCTTGAGCTATCATGATATTATCTGTGATCTGTCTTCCTGCAACAAAAGCTGACTGGGTTTCAGATATCCGTTGTGGGAGAACCTTCTTCAATCTTTGGCATAAGACCTTAGATATTATTTTATAGCTGACATTGCATAGGCTGATAGGTCTAAATTTTGTCATCTCTTTCGGCTTATCCGTCTTCAGAATGAGGCATATATTAGTGTCATTTAACCCATGTGCCATTGTTCCTTCGAAAAGAAACTGATTAACCATACGAGTTAAATCTTTTTTGACAATATCCCAAAACTTCTGGTAGAAGAGGGCTGTCATTCCATCTGGCCCTGGGGCTTTCTCTGGGTGCATTGCGAAAAGAGCCAATTTGATCTCCCATTCAGTTACTGGTCTTGTAAGGTCCTCATTTAATGCCCCAGTAATCGATGTTGAGACCTCTGTCAAAGCAATATCTATATCCTCCGGGTTTGAAGACTCAAAAATTTGCCTAAAATAGCTAGTAGCAATGGCTAATAATCCTTCCTCATCTTCCACCACATTTCCATTCTCATCTAGGAGTTGTGTGATATATTTATGGAATGGTTTATGGAATGGATTATGAGGGTTATATGATACTAGGGTCTGTCCGCCTTACGAGCGGGATATAATTTACTTGTAATCAAGATTATTATTTTTTATATGATTTGTGGTTTGTGCTTTAGTTTTACATTTGCAAGAGATGTATATGAGATATATTATTTTCTTAATTTAAAATTAACAAAAAAAACTATTTTTTACTATTAGCATAATTTCTCTCTCTCTCTCTCTCTACGCTACGGGAACCAAAAATCGGGAACCAAAAATACATAAATATATCAGTTAAAGAGTATTTCAAAATGTTTAGCTTACTTAAAATTTAAGGTGATATTAACTTTTATTGTGTATGTTTTGTTATTCTTGTTATAGATCATGATCATCTTAATATTAAAATGTTCATGAATACATAATAGTTTTACATATTTTTTTTGTTTATTATACTGTAATTATGATAATTTTGATAATAAGTAAAACAATTTTTAATACAAAAATCTTAGATTATATTTTTTCTTATGAATATTTTTAAAATTTATGTCTTTTATATTATATTATTAATTATTTGCTAAAATATTATTTTAGGTTGATGTCAAACTCTTGTTTTTCATATCGTATTAGTTCTAGTTGTTTTTATCCGAAATAGGTGGTGCGGTTGGACGAATTTTCTTTCAAATGTGTCAACGCTGTGATTGTTTTTTTTATTAGGTTAGCAGGTGTCATTTGTCGAAAAAAGAGTACATATGTTATAGGAAGTGAGTATTCTAAATAAGGCATAAGTTAGTGTTTGGACAAAACTCTAATTTGTCCACCATCCTCATTTTATTGTGATATATGCAGACTCAAACATGAAAGTATAATAAGAAAAATGCATTTTATGTATATATCAAAACTCAGCCAATTTTAGAGACACAGAAGGTCCAGATCAACCTATCGGACCCTTAAACAAGATTTACTTCCACATCGAAATGGGCATTCCCTGGATCCAAATCACAATCATGCATACTTATACATGATTCTATATCCATAAGTGTCTGCACTAACTGTTGTATCCTTGAGATCAGGGTCAGCAACCTTTTAGGGCGCCACAGTAATGAAAAATCAACACCAAGATGTTGGAAATTATTATGAGCTAAAGATAAATAGATCTTTTAAAAAAAGATTCATCTTCTCAGAAGAAATCAAGTCCAACTACTTCAACTACATCTTCCTCAAGCCAAAAAAGATCTAAGCATTCAAAGAAAGAAAAACTCGCACAACTCATCGACCAATTAATGAACTCAAGTTCCGACGAAGAAGACGTTAACAACGATCTAAGAGAAATGAACTGATGATTTTTTTGGAAGAAAACCTTCATATTTATAATGGAGGATTAGCACAAAGGAATGAATGAAGAGATTCATTGAATGTGAGAACGTGTGAGAAGTAGAGAGTATATATTAATGTGAATGTTAATGATGATGCATGAACCAAGTTAATTTCCGTAACGGCTCCAGATTAAAGAAGTCTATTCGGCTTCCGACTGACATTGATCAGAATCATTCGTCACCGGTGAAACCATTGGATTTCTATTGACAGTTGACTGAACAAGAATTGTTGCTCGACGGCCACTTTTCCTAAGTTTCGTATACCGTTTTTTCCAGAGAAGATGTATTTGGACCGTTGTAAACACATAAAACCCATTAAATTCAAGAATTAATGAAACATTGACTTTTGATTGATCGTAACACGTGTCGTCACTACAGACTCCGAATTAGTGACATGGAATCTGATGTAGATGGTGTAGGAGTGAAGGAAACCCTTCTTTATATACATAGATTCCTTGCTAGGTTATATGTATCCTCTCCTGTTACTATCTCTAGTTGTTTCAAGATAAATGAAAATTTTAAGTTGGAATTGCCAAGGCCCAAGGCCTCGGTAGTAAATGGGCCATTAGATATTTGAGAGAAATTTGGGGGAAACATAATCCTGTTTTTCTCTTTCTTTCGGAAACAAAACAATAGTTTGATTTTGTACAGTCTTTTCAATTTCATTTTGGGTATTCTCATCTCCATATGGTTGATCCTCAAGGGAGGAATGGTGGTCTGGCTTTATTCTATGACTCCACTTGTAAGGTCAATATTCTTTCTTCTATCAACAAAATTATATATGTCGAGACAGAATATAAAGGAAAGCGGATATTTCTATTATTTGTTTATGGTGAGCCAAACCAAAATTTTAGAGATCATGTTTGGGAGAGACTTACAAGATTAGAGATTTCAAGAGATGAACCCTGGTTTATTATTGGCGACTTAAATGAGATTATGGGTAATCATGAGAAACAGGGATGAGCTCTTAGACATGCATATACATTTCTACAATTTAATAATATGATAGATAATTGTGGTCTAATGGAGTTTCCCAGTCTTGGTAATACCCTCTCTTGGAGCGGACGAAGATATGGACAAGATATTAAGTGTGCCGGTTGGATAGGGATTTGGCGAATAATGAATGGCATGATCTGTTTCATTGCTCATTTGTTGAATATTTGGGTATGATTGTCGGGCCGATAGTGGCAACGATAGATGATAAAGTTCTTAAATTTCGGTGGCAATTCAGGGTTGACAAAAGATGAATTGGTGAGGATGGTTTGATGGAATCGATTGAACGCGGGTGGTCTACACAGAGGAGGGGCGGATGCATGGGTATAATAGATAAGATTCATAATTGTTGGCACGAGATTTCAGTTTGGAGAAAGAATAATCCATCTCATGGGAAAGAAAAAATAAATACTCTACAAAAGGCTCTAGAGGAAGTTCAAAACGATATGTACAAATCTCATGAAGAGGTGGTTGAGGTATCACGGAAACTAAAAGAAGAATATCTAGATGAAGAATCGTACTGGAAACATAAGAGTAGGACTTTGTGGCATACATGTGGAGATAGAAATACAAAATTCTTTCATGCTTTGACTAAACAAAGACATATACAAAATATGATTATTGGGTTATATAATGAGGATGGAGAATGGATTAATTCAGAGGCTAAAATTGAAGGAGTGGCAGTTATATACTTTCATGATTTGTTCCAGTCCACTTCATCTACAGAGTTTGATGGTTTTCTAGACGAAGTTACACAATTGGTAATGGCGGCACAAAATAATAGGCTAAAGGCCCTGGCTTCGGAAGAGGAAGTCAGGACGACACTATTTATAATGCATCCTGAGAAAGCTCCGGATCCGGATGAGATGACAGCTTTATTTTATCAGAAATCTTGGTCAGTAATTAAGGATGATGTGGTTAATATGGTTAATGATTTTCTTAGTTCGGGTTCTGTTGCAGGCTGGGATCCAGACTACTCAAATAGCTAGACTGAGGTTCAAGAGATCGGACTGGATAGGACGAACGGATGGATAAGGGAGCGGCTAGGCGGATGCGATGGAGAGAGGATCGGCCGGTTTGTACCTGAAACAAGAGAGAATGATTTTGATTTTTATGAGTTTTTATGGAGAGTATGTTAACTGAGAAATAAAGAACATAAACAAATATGAATTTTTATGGATTTTTATTTTAATGGCCGATCTGAAACAAAAGATGCAATGAAATAAAAACAAGAGAAGGATAGAGATGGCTGATGGATTCAAGTTGTTGGACGTGTGTCTCTCTCAACAAGAACAGAAGATGGAGATGGCGTGAAGATGGGATCTGGCTTGCTGGTCAGAAGTCTCTCTCAAGCTGGATCGGTGGATGGTATGGAGTGAGGAATCGCCACAAGTTTGGTGATGAAAACTTGATAAGATTCAAGGGTTCTTTCTAGCCGGCTTCACACACAAGTCTAGAGAGAAAGGGTTTCTTTGCTAGGGCAAACTGACTCATATATTTCATGAACTAAAAAAATACAAGGCTGCTTATAGTGGGGATTAAATACCCTGCAGCTATGCCCTTCTAGGGGACTTCGAAGGAAAGCAACATGGACTCTCTTGGACTCTAAAAATCGACAAGGCCTAGACAAGAATGGGCCGACTCTTCTTGGACAACTAAAACAAAGGCTAAACAAGTGGCCTTGAATTATTGGACTCAAATAAATAAAAGGACTTAAACAATTTGTCCATAAGTTCATGCAATTTAAATTAAAAGAAAGAACCAACACAAACCAAAAACAATAAACCGGTTAGAAATCATAAATGAAATCTTACCTGCTTACCTTAAATGGAATGGGGCGGATTACTCAGAACCGGCTGGGATTGGGACAGGGTCTGAACCGAGATCACATGTAGAGATGGTTAGGCCGGTTCGGTTCTGGGCGAGTGATCTGAATTGGATTGGACCGGTTTGATCTTGAACCTCTATTGAACCGGCTTGATCTTGAATCTTCAATTGGATCATCTCTTCAATCAGTAACTCTTCCTGGCCAGATTGAACATCTTGATCAAGGATTTGTTGGACAGCTTTAGAGAAACCGGGTCTTATGGCCCTGGGTCCACTCCGGGTAGTCGGACCACGCCTAACCACGGGAACCTCTATTTGGATGGCAGCATCATTCCCTCCCCCTTGAAAAGGTTCTGGCCTCAGAACACCATCATCTGCAAGAAAAGGAGACAAATCAGATACATTGAACACGAGGGAAACCTTAAACTCATCTGGAAGCTCAAGCTTGTAAGCATTGTCGTTGATCTTCTCAAGGACCCGGAATGGTCTAGTGCCTCGTGGTGATAGTTTGGACTTCCTCTGGTCTGGAAACCTCTCCGGCCTCATGTGTAACCACACTAAGTCGCATGGTTCGAACAAAACCTCCTTTCTCTTCTGGTCAAGACGAGCCTTGACCTTGGCCGCCTTCGCCTCTAGTTTCTCTCGGAACCTCCGGTGTAGGTTCTTAACGAATTCCGCCTTAGTGGCACCATCTCGACTGCGGAACATAGGGTTGGGCAGCTCGAATAGGTCTAGGGGGGTCTCAGGCTGAAAACCATAGACAACTTCAAAAGGAGAAAGTTCAGTAGCAGAGTGTCTAGCATGGTTATAAGCAAATTCAATAAACGGTAAACAAGATAACCAGTTCCTTAAGTTCTTACCAACCGTAGCTCTCAATAACTGAGAGAAATGTACGGTTTACTACCTCGGTTTGGCCGTCAGTCTGTGGATGACAAGTAGTCGAGAACAACAGCTTGGTACCGATCTTACCCCATAGTGTCTTCCAGAAATGGCTTAGAAACTTAGTGTCTCGGTCGGACACAATGGTTCGGGGAATACCATGTAAGCGCACCACTTCCTTAAAGAACAGATTGGCTGTCTGGGTAGCATCATTGGTTTTGTCACAAGCTATGAAGTGGGCCATTTGGAAAACCTGTCCACCACTACAAAAAATGGAGTCTTTGTGGTTTATCTTGGGCAAGCCCAGCACAAAGTCCATAGAAACATCTACCCAAGGATGGTTAGGAATAGGTAATGGCATATGTAACCCATAAGGATGTGACCTGGATTTTGTCTTAAGACAGACAGTGCATTTGGCGCATAGGTTCTCAACATCTCTCTTCATGTTTGGCCAAAAGAAATGGTCGGTCAAGACACTTAAGGTTTTATCTCGACCAAAGTGTCCAATGAGGCCACCACCATGGGCCTCCCGAACCAGCAATTCCCTCATAGAACCCTTGGGAATGCACAATTTCTTTTCTTTGAACACGAAACCGTCATGCTGGTAGTAGGTACCGAATGCTCCTTGTGTAGTATTCCTGAAAGCTTCTTGAAAATCAAGGTCAGTAGCATACAAATCTTTAATAAGTTCAAAACCCATGATCTTAGCTTCCATGGTCGAGATAAGAGTATATCTCCGGGACAAGGCATCAGGCACAACATTGTCTTTTCCCTTCTTATACTTAATCACATAAGGGAAAGTCTCCACAAACTCCAACCATCTGGCGTGTCTCCTCTTGAGTGTGGTCTGACCTCTTAGATGTTTAAGCGTCTCATGATCTGTATGAATAACAAACTCTTTAGACAAAAGATAATGTTGCCAAGTTTCTAGAGATCTCACTAGAGCATAAAGCTCTTTGTCATAGGTCGGATAATTGAGGGTAGCTCCACTCAATTTCTCACTGAAGTAGGCCACAGGGCGGCCTCCTTGAGTAAGCACGGCTCCAATACCTGTACCTGATGCATCATATTCAATCTCAAAAGTTTTATCGAAGTTAGGTAGAGTAAGGACCGGTGCATGAGTCAAACTATATTTTAGCTTGTTAAAAGACTCTTCTTGGGCTGGTCCCCAAGTAAAGGATATGTTCTTCTTGATCACGGAAGTCATTGGAGCAGCAATGGTGCTGAAGTCCTTGACAAACCGTCAATAGAAGCTGGACAGACCATGGAAACTGCGGACATGTCCGATCGTGGTCGGTGTGGGCCAGTCTTGAATCGCCTTAATCTTTTCCTCATTGACCTTCAGTCCCTGTGAACTCACAACAAAGCATAAAAACAACAATTGATCAGTGCAAAACACACATTTCTTTAAGTTAGCATATAAGCCTTCTTCTCTAAGAAATTTTATTACTTGTTCAAGGTGGCTAAGGTGATCAGTTAAGCAACGACTATAGATCAGTATGTCATCAAAGTACACAACCACAAATTTACTGACATAAGGTCGAAGAACCTGGTTCATGAGTCTCATGAAAGTGCTGGGGGCGTTGGTGAGACCAAACGGCATGACTAGCCACTCGTATAGACCTTGTTTGGTCTTGAAGACAGTCTTCCATTCATCACCCTCCTTCATACGAACTTGATGATATCCACTTCTGAGATCAATCTTAGAAAACACAACAGATCCACTAAGTTCATCCAACATATCATCTAATCTTGGTATTGGGTACCGATACTTGATGGTTATGTTGTTGATGTCTCGGCAGTCCACACACATGCACCATGTCCCGTCCTTCTTAGGTACCAATAGGACCGGAACTGCACACGGAATAAGACTCTCGCAGATGTAACCCTTATCCATGAGGTCTTGGACCTGTTTCTCTAACTCCTTGGCTTCTTCAAGGTTGACTCGGTAGGCGGCTCGGTTTGGTAAGGGCGCGCCTGGTACAAGGTCGATCTGATATTCTATGCCGCGGATAGGGGGTAAGCCGGCTGGAATCTCATCAGGAAAGACGTCCTTGTACTGTTCCATGAGACCTTGTACCTCAGCTGTTAACTCTTGGGCCTAAAAACCTGCAAAACAACCTTCCCTAAAGACCATTAGTAGCACCTGCGTTTCATGGTGTAAAGACTTAACCACTTGACTGGAAGTGAGATAAAGGTTAGTCTTACTTACCTTGCTGGAATGGTCCATGGCCTGTTGCATTTCGTAAACCTCTTGAGGACCTAGAGGTGCTAGGCTATGCTTTTTGTTGTTGTGGTTGAAACTATAGACATTGGTTCGGCCATGATGAATGGTCTCTTTGTCGAACTGCCACGGCCGCCCTAAGAGTATGTGACCGGCTTGCATGGGCACAACATCAAACTTGACTTGGTCATGGTACTTGCCAATACTGAAAGATACAACAACTTGCTCGGCTATCTTGAGCTCAGTCTCATCATTGAGCCACTTAAGTCGGTATGGCCGCGGATGGGGCATCTTGATCAGACATAGCTTATCAACAAGATACTTGCTAGCCACGTTAGTACAAGAACCACTATCTATGATCAGGCTACATACCTTTTGTTCCACGATACATCTTGTATGAAAGATGTTTTCTCTTTGGATGGTTTCAGGGTCGAAGAGGGCACTGAGAGAACGTCTGGTAACCAATAGTTCTCCGGTCTCAGCATAATCGACCACCTCTTCATCAGACACTAAGGTCTCGACCTCGGCTCCGTCTTGGGATTCATATTCACCATCAGCCTTGAGGACCATCACACGTTTGTTTGGGCAATCTCTCGCGTAGTGCCCCTTTTTCTGACATTTAAAACAAGTAATGTCACGGGTCCGTTGATTTTGAGCTTGGGTCTTACCTTGATCGGCTTGACCGGTCTTAGGCTGCTCGGCTTGGTTCTTTTTGAACCGGTTTTCCACTTCAATGGATTTACCCTTGTCAGCACCTCTGGAAGCCGGTTGCGTCCAGGTACTCTTGCCCTTGGCCGTAGATGCATTCTTCATGTTAATGTGCTGCTCAGCTTGAATGGCATAGTGGAGCAGGTCGTGGAAGGTCTCATACTGCTGGCGCTCCACATTTCGGGCGATGTGATCTTGCAAACCGTCCATGAACTATGCCATCAGCGTCTCAGAGTCTCACACGTCTTGAGTTTTTTCCTGAGGGACTCAAACTCCTCTACTGTCCTGGTTCCCTGAGACAATTTACGAAAATGTTTTTGTAAGTCCCGTTGATAATAAGCTGGAACATACCTTGTGTGAAGCTTGGATCGCATTTCTTCCCAAGTCTCAACTCGATAGACTCGGCCGGCCTCATACACATCTCTATCCCACCAGGAGAGAGCATTGTCAGTCAGTTGGGCCGCGGCTAAGGCTATCTTCCTGGCCTCACAGTAGTTGTAGTACTTGAAGATGTACTCCATGCGCTTTTCCCACTCAACATAAGTGTCCGGGTTAACCTTTCCAGCAAATGTGGGCGGGCTAAGTTTTGAGGTCTTTGCCTCCTTGCCAAGGAACTTCATCCTCTCGGCGCCTCCTCCTGATCGGACTCCCCTCTCCTTGGATTCTATGTTCTCGTCGACCCTCTCGTTCAGCTTGGTCAGGTCGAGGTTCTTCTCGATCGGGTGGTTCAGAATCAGAGCTGTCCTCATCAGAATGTAGCCTTGGATTCTCCAAATAAGGATGATTCCTTCTTCTAGGACGCGGGCCATTGGGACGGTTCCCTCGTTCCAGTCGAGCCAGCTGCTCGGTTACTGCATTCATAGTGGCCGTAAGTTGGGCTTGGCCGGCTATTAGCTGAGCATTGATGTCAGCTTGGGTTGGAACAACATTAGCATTAACGTCTCCCATGTCTCTCCTGTTATACAAAGAAAATAGATCAAGTGGAAAAGGGAAATAGAAAGAGATAAAGAAAGAGGAATGAAAAGACTTAGACAAATAAAAGAAACAATCAATAAGTAAATACAAATGATTTTTTTTTTTTTTTTAACTTTGGATTTGAAAATCAGATCAATCAAGAAAAAAAAGGAAAGTAGAAACCAAATGTAATTCAAGTTTGAAAATAGATTGAAAGATTTTTTATTTTTTTTATAAATGAAATGTAAAACTGGATTCTAAATTATAAATGGAAAGTGAAATCTTTTTCTTTTTAAAAAAGTTTTGAAAAGAAAATCGACTCAATCAAGAAAACAGAAAAAGGAAAGTCCAAACAGATGCAATTGGAAATCAAGATTAAATTGAAGGATATTTTTTTTTTATATAAAAACTAAATGATGATTGACAATCCTAATTTAAATTCTCCAATCAATCTAACACTCCGAAATGAATGTAAATCAATCAAGGCAATTAATCTAGATGTTCAAGCAATCAAAATTCAAAATTAATGCAGTTTGGGAAAGTCGACCTCCGGTTAAGGAAAGCTGGTCGATCAATCTCACAAACAGATTGACTCCTCCTTTGGATGCACGAAAATGATCTAGGAAACTACTAATATGAACAATCAAGAACAATAAGAACATCAAGAACAATTTTTTTTTTTGATTTTCTAATGCAAGGATGAACACAAAAGCGAGATGCAAGTTATCTAAGGATAAGAAACAACCGATTATTTAGGAGCCATAGGCTCTGATACCAAATGTTGCAGGCTGGGATCCAGACTACTCAAATGGCTAGACTGAGGTTCAAGAGATCGGACTGGACAGGACGAACGGATGGATAAGGGAGCGGCTAGGCGGATGCGATGGAGAGAGGATCGGCCGGTTTGTACCTGAAACAAGAGAGAATGATTTTTATGAGTTTTTATGGATTAAAAATGAAGAACAGAAAGTAAACTAACTGAGAAATGAAGAACAGAAACAAATATGAATTTTTATAGGTTTTTTATTTTAATGGCCGATCTGAAACAAAAGATGCAATGAAATAAAAACAAGAGAAGGATAGAGATGGCTGATGGATTCAAGTTGCTGGACGTGGGTCTCTCTCAACAAGAACAGGAGATGGAGATGGCGTGAAGATGAGATCTGGCTTGCTGGACTGAAGTCTCACTCAAGCTGGATCGGTGGATGGTATGGAGTGAGGAATCGCCACAAGTTTTGTGATGAAAACTTGATAAGATTCAAGGGTTCTTTCTAGCCGGCTTCACACACAAGTCTAGAGAGAAAAGGGTTTCTTTGTTGGGGCAAACTGACTCATATATTTCATGAACTAAAAAAATACAAGGCTGCTTATAGTGGGGATTAACTACCCTGCAGCTATGCCCTTCTAGGGGACTTTGAAGCAAAGCAACATGGACTCTCTTGGACTCTAAAAATCGACAAGGCGTAGACAAGAATGGGCCGACTCTTCTTGGAAAACTAAAGCAAAGGTTAAAG
>NC_027752.1:33624803-33634480 GCF_000695525.1 Brassica oleracea var. oleracea
GGTTAGAAATCATAAATGAAATCTTACCTGCTTACCTTAAATGGAATGTGGCAGATTACTCAGAACCGGCTGGGATTGGGACATGGTCTGAACCAAGATCACATGTAGAGATGGTTAGGCCGGTTCGGTTCTGGGCGAGTGATCTGAATTGGATTGGACCGGTTTGATCTTGAACCTCTATTGAACCGACTTGATCTTGAATCTTCAATTGGATCATCTCTTCAATCAGTAACTCTTCCTGGCCAGATTGAACATCTTGATCAAGGATTTGTTGGACAGCTTTAGAGAAACCGAGTCTTATGGCCCTGGCTCCACTCCGGGTAGTCGGACCACGCCTAACCACGGGAACCTCTATTTGGATGGCCGCATCAGGTTCTTTTGATGATATGTTAAATATGACAAATATTTGCCTTATTCCTAAAACAGTTAGGCCAAATAGGATGACGGAATTACGGCCCATTAGCCTATGAAATGTCGGCTACAAAATTATCTCTAAGGTTTTGTGTCAACGATTGAAGCGCCTTTTGCCACTTCTTATTTCAGAAATGCAATCGGCCTTTGTCTCAAGCAGATTAATTTCAGATAATATTCTTATTGCTCAGGAGATGTTCCACGGGCTAGGAACTAATAATGCGAGCAATGAAAAATTTATGGCGATTAAAACGGATATGAGTAAAGCTTATGATAGGGTAGAATGGTCATTCATGGAGCGGCTTTTATTGAAAATGGGTTTCTGCCCGGCCTGGGTTTCCAGGGTGATGACATGCATTTCTTCGGTCACTTATATGGTCTTACTTAATGGTCAATCTAAAGGGATCATTGTCCCGGAGAGAGGGATGAGACAATGGGATCCCCTTTCTCAATACTTACTCATTTTATGTACGCAAGCTCTTATTGCAAATATTAGGAAATAGTAGATAGAGAAACAGTTAACAGGATTAAAGATATCGAGCGGAGGTCCTGCAGTTTCACATATACTATTCGCGGATGATAGTTTATTTTTCTGTAAGGCGAATATGGCAGAATGTATGTTATCCTAAAGCTCCTAAAAGACTACGAAGCAGTGCCAGGCCAGTTAATAAATTTTGATAAATCTTCTTTGCAATTTGGGCATAAGGTACCAGATTCACAGAGGGTGGAAATTCAAAATAAACTTGGCATTGCTAAGTTGGGAGGCATGGAAAATTATTTGGGTATACCACAGACTTTGGTGGATCTAAAACACAAGTTTTCAGTTCCTTGAATGAAAGGGTTGATAATAAGGCGAACAGTTGGACAGTCCAGTTTCTTACTAAAGGTGGGAAAGAAGTAATGATAAATCCAGTAGCTTCGGCAATGCCGAATCATGTCATGTCTTGCTATAGATTACCAAAAGCAGTTATAAAGAAAATTACAGGGGCTATTGCCCACTTCTGGTGGAGTAGTGGTGGCAATAAGAGAGATATACAATGTTCTCCTAGGATAAAGTATGTAAATCCAAAGAGGGAGGTCTTAGCTTTAGAGATCTTCAAGATTTTAATACGACTTTGTTGGCAATGAAATTATGACGTTTGATTGATAAACCAGATTGTTTGTTTTCAAAAGTGTTTAAAAGCCGATATTTTCAGAATACAAATCCATTGGATCCTCACAGATCTTATTCACCTTCCTATGGCTGGAGAAGTATATGCTCAGATTGATCTCTGGTAAACAAAGGGCTAATCAAAAGAGTAGGAACGAGATAGACTATCTCCGTATGGAATGTTCTGTGGATTCCTACTCCTCGCCCGAGATCAGCTGAACCAAAAATGCAACCACAGTTTTTAAATCCTTGTTTAAAGGTGAACCATCTCATTGATCCGGTGACTAAATTCTGGAATGTCAATTTTCTGAAAGTATATATACATCCGGATGATGTTGATATTATCAGAGGTCTGGCTATAAGTCAGCATGGTAGGCATGATTTTTATGGGTGGTCCTACACAGAGTCCAGAAAATACACTGTCAAATCATGGTATAAGACTGAATCCTTATTTCCAGATAAGGCGCAAGAGACGGTCCCTTATGGCCCAAATAATAAACGTCTGCTGGCTTTCTCATGGAAACTCAAGTGTTCTCCGAAACTGAGATATTTTGTTTGGCAAGTTCTTACAGATACTATACCAGTTACAAAAAATTTAAGGGCACGAGGCATCAATTGTGATATTCGATGCAGTATTTGTGGTGCAGAGAAAGAGTTAATTAATAATGTGCTATTTGAATGTCCCCCCGCTTTGCAGACTTGAGCTTTGTCAAAAATTCCTTCTTCTCCAGGTATTTTCCCGGCCTCTTCGGTCTTTACTAATATGGATAATCTCTTTTGGAGATTGCTAGAAGAGTATGACTTTAGTAACTTTCCATGGATATTGTGGTACATTTGGAAAAATAGAAGTAATAAGGTTTTCAATAACAAAGATGAAAATCCACATGAAATTCTGAGAGTCGCTGAAGTAGAGGGTGAGGTATGGGCATAGGCTCAGCTCACAATTCGAGCAAGACAATATATGGTTCCGCAGACCTTTGACTGGCAATCATCGGGACATTCGAGAGTCTGTCTATAAATGGTGCATGGAAGGAAACTGATAAGTTCTCGGGACATGGTTGGTTCATGTAGAGTCGTGGTTACAGAAGAGAAGATGATGGAGTCAATGAATCTCCGAAGAAGCATATCAGCTTTACATGCATAATATCAAGCTTTGATATGGGCTATAGAGTGCATAAAGACCCTTGATTATCCAGACGTAGTTTTTGCAACAGACTGTTCTCAATTGGTGAAGATGATGTCCTCACCTAACGAATGACCATCTTTTGCTACACATTTGAAAGAGTTTCGACGCAGTAAGACTTTCTTTCCTTCCTTCTTGATTCGACATATACTAAGAGAAATTAATCTAGTGGCGGACAAGTTTGCGCGAGGTGATATGAGTTCCCCATTAGCTGTGTTTTATGTTGATTCCATCCCACCGGTTTGCCTATCTGAACTGGTAGGAATCTTTTCATAGTTTAGTTTTTATTGTTGAAAAAAAATTGAACTTACACTAATTTGTAAACATATTTACTGATGAGTATAAGAAAAATGCATTATTCGATTACAATGGTATTACTCCAGGTTCTAAAACGCGTCCGGAGTGGCCGATTATGCGCCGGTGTAGCGCTCGGCAACGGAGCTCCGCCGCGAGTTTACCATGTTCGGCCTAAAACTCGGTTCCAAAAAACGAAGTACAGATTATTGCATTTTGAAGCTCGAACTCGATAATTTCAGTACAAATTCATCATACTTCAATGTAAATAATAGAGAAACATAGTTAAATCAAGTAAATCGTTAAAAAAAACCGCTGCAACTTAGGTCTGAGATAGGCAAGAGGCGAGAAAAAGATGAAAAGACATTTACCTTGTTGCCCTTTCATTAAAAACATAAAAAATTGTACTATATGGCCTTTGAACCCGGGTTAGACCAAAATATTCTTCTTAACAAACCGCTGTGCCACAATATCTTCATTGTTATATCCGATAGAATAATATTTAAGTGTACTATACACAAAAATTTCTCTCTGCGTACTCTCCAAATACTCTCCGATTTTCTATTAACTCTCTAGGTCCAGGTCCACTGTACGCATAGCGCCTGGCGCAATTCCGAACCTGGCTATTACTCATGCTTCATAAATCTATTTTTATACAATAAAGTAGGCTTGAGTCCCTCCTTAGAGTGCCACCTCATTTGGAAGGATGGGGCAAAATGTGCCACGTGTACATGCAGCTTGCTCAAACATACGATGTAAGTTATGTTTGCGTATTGGGCTGCTCAAACATTGGGCTTCATGATTTAAGTTGGTCCAAGTACGGTCTCATATACAGTTTCATCCTATGCGTCGAGACAACGTCGCCGTCTTATCGATCGGACTTCCGCTGCAAAAACGGCTGCATAACCCTTTCGTTCAATTAGCGTAATTAGCGCTTCCATTTACTCCATTAAACCAGAACCTCCACTAACTTTTGCATTCAGTAACACCCTCGCCCTCCTCAAAGGTTACGGATCAATAAAAATAAGAATGTAAGCTTCGGTAAATTTCTCATATTTTTCCCCATAACCGTGATCAATCTTCTTTTTTCAAACAGATTTTAAAGCTCCTTGGCAAAGTAACGTTTCTGAAGTCTCATGCTTTTCACCACCTCTGTATTTCTCGGCAAAACCGGAACCGTCATCTCTCGCCTCCCGCCGAAAGCTTACGCGGCGCTGCGAAGCGCGTTTAAGGCGAAGATGTCGCTGCATAAGAATACTTCGGCCGTCTCGATCTTGGACATGTGTTTTGATCTCACCGGGTTTAAGACGGTGACGATCCCGACGGTGTCGTTCCAAATTATAATCACTTAGGTGTCTTTATCAAAGTCAAAACTCAAAGCAGATGTACCGTATAATCACCATGAAATCTGTTGGAGTTTTGGTTCTGCTTACTGTTCTATCATCAGGTATATGCGATCTGATTTAATCTCATTGGTCTTCTCTGTTTCCGAAAACCCATACCTTTGCAATCGATATGATCTCCCTTGCTTTATGTCGTTGTTTCTCATCTTCAACTTATCCAAAGAAGTCAGCTGATGTGACAAAGTTGCAGATTGGTATCAAGGTATGCTGAAAAGCTCTTTCACGTGGTTAAGTTTTGGAAAGAATTGGTACTAACTTCCATGGTGAACTTGATCTCTCAATCTGCATGATTGGAAGTGTCATTATTGCAATTGTTCACTTTTACAGTTCAAGCCTCTGAAATGTGATTTTCAGACTCACAAAGAAGACAAAATCAAGGTCCACTATCAGGTATTGTGCTGGGAATTTTCCTTCTTGTTTTCTTATTATTGGGAGTTAATGTTCATCTAGAAACATCACTTACATGTTCTAAATTTGCCAAGTCGTAGGCCTAAGGCAAAGAGGGGCTTGACGTTAAAAGAAACTCAACAAATGGAGTTCTTCTCTCAGGTAAGAATGTAAGATATTGTTCTCATATGCGTTTATCACAACAGAGTTTGCATTCACAGCATATTTGTACTGATCGAAAGAGTTGTGTTTCTTAAACTATGAGTTGTGTTTCTTTAACTAGGCTGTTGATGAGACACTTCTGTTCATTACATTCTCACTTACAGCTTTAGGAAGCCAAGAATGACGTCGAAATGAATGGTTAATACATAAAAAATACGAAACTATTTCAAGCATAACACCAAACTATTGATTTGTAATTTGTTGAACCAAACTATTCATTTTCTTTCAATCTCTGTCTTTTTCTGAGCTAAAACCTTATTTTTGGCATTTTTCAGATTTATAGGAACTTCTGGCTGAAACATGGAAGACATTGACAGTATATCGAGGATGAAAGCTTGCTTCAATTTTTAGAAAGAACGCTGAGGTGGAAACATCTAGCTCCCATTGCACTATCTACATTCAGTGAAAATACACTTTCCCCTGCTAATTTTACCTTTTTTAAACTAAGCCCTCAAGAAAAGGAAAAAGTACACAATGGAATTCATTGATTTGATTCATTTTTGTACAAAATTTCTCCATTTTCTGTGGATCAAAGTTTTTTTTTGTAAAGCCAAGAACCTGATTATAGCTTTGTTTTGGTTCCTTAGCAGTGATTCTGACTATTGACGCTTTCAACAGTTTCGTCTGCGAAACTGGGGCCGGAAACCATATTCTTGGAGCCCTATTTGTTGATCTTGAGCCATTGTTATTGATGAAGTCTGTACCAAAACTTACTGGCAGCTTTTACATCCTGAGTAGCTTATCTCCGGGAACAACTTCGTCAATGGTGAGAAAACAATTTCCTTCTCTCTTTATTCTTACTGATTCTTCAAATGGTGACTAGAAGTTACGTAGTTGCAGTTGGAAACGAGATTGCGGACCTTTGACTTAACAGTGTGAGAGAACTTTCCGACAACTGTTCACGCTTGCAAGGGTTATTGGTCTTTAATGCTGTTGGTGGAGTAACTGGTTCATGTTTGGGATCTCTGTTGTTCAAACATTTGTCTGTAAATTATGTAAATAAATCTAAACTTGGATCCACCATATATCTTTCTCCTCGACTACTTTTCCAGAAGAAAAAAAATACATTACTAATTACATTGAAATTGGAGTCTTCCCAAAAGATTGGTTTGGTGTATTACCTTTTGATCTCAGGTACTACTGTTATAGACGCCTTACAACAGTGTTCTCTTGCCGCATTTTCTACTTTAACGAAACAAAGCCACAAGTTCGTGGTGACATGCATTTTTATATAGGATAAGAAGGATTAAAATATAAGACACCTTCGTGAATGGACTCATATAGTTAAAAACAGAGTATATTCATGAAATTCTATTAAATATTTCAGGAAAACTCCCTTGATATCCTCAAGTAACAAACAGTTATGGTGTAATTACTAATAATTGTCTCTCTCCATTTTCTTAGCCAACTCTGATGGAACATAAAAACACCAAATTTTGTATAATTTCATTTCCAACAGAACACCACAATGATAATATTCCATCAAATTTGGTGTAGAATGAATAGTATTATACCAAATTTGGTGTAACAATATTCATAATATTTTTATTTTTTATACTTTTGAGAAACATTAATTGAGAATATTTGAATTAATTAAATTTCATTGGTGGAAAGTTATTGGAAAATGTATAATAAAGTTAAAAATAAATTAAATTAGAAACATTTATTAAATTCTTAAAAAGCGTGTATATTTTAGAAAATCTTACTTTCGGGAACAGATGGAGTAGTTTGAAAATTTCAATATAATATTTTATATAAAATAAATACATAAAAATATAATATTGTTAAACCAAAAAGTATAAATGTAACTATTTTATAAACATAAAATTACAAAAATTGAACAAACATAATATCTAAATATGATAAAATAATTATTTTTGGTGTAATGGTTAAAATGACACAAAAAGTATAGCACCGAATCACCAAATTTAGTTTTTCAACATGGTTGGTGATGCTCTTATGTCGTAGTAATTGTCAACATCCTTAAACTATTAGATATCAATTGACAAACTCCAGAAGTTAAAACATTATGAAAAAGCATAGCAAGTAAGTCTTAATCGATTGATATGCAAGCTAAAATATATTATATGATCTTCTTCCAAAAACGTCTCTGCTTCTCTTTTTTTAACATAACTTTCATTCATGTTAAAACCCTAATAGACTTTTACAAGGTTTCAGAATACAATGAAAAATCCATATAGAGAAAACATTAAATTTAAAGCTTCACGCAACACGTGTTAACACGTGTCCTCCATGCACACACAAAGCGGTAGCCGTCGAGGCCGTGAAGCAGAAACCGTCGAGTCCGTGAAGCGGAAACCGTCGACACCGTGAAACGACAACCGCCGAATTCGTGAGATTTCACCTGAAAAAACTATGTTCTTTCAACCCTGCTTTTGTTTCCTCATCACCGAAGATCGGTAAACACCTTTCCAGTAGATCTGAAACCAATACTCTCCTTCGCGCCTCTGTTTCTTCAATCTCCAATCTCTTCCTTTGGATGTGAAGAACTCCAAATACCTTCAAACGATTTGGTACCAACTATTGCCAAAACACTTGCAGGGAGCAAACTCTGGCTTTTCTTAATTTGAAACAAACCGGTGAGGTTAATCTGCAAAACTCAGAACTCTAACCCTTTTGAATACTTTGCCTAGATTTATAACGACAAAGATTGACTTCATCCAGTAATAGAGTTTGAGGATAACCATCAGAGAAGATGAGAGCTCAAAGAGACAACTGGAATTTGAAACTAAAACCGGAGAGTAGATGATGTTTATTCAAAACACAACAAAAATATCGCCTTGCGAAGATATAAATCGGCTAAAACCGAAGAAGTAATCCGCAGACGGAAGGAAGGATCAGACTACGCCGAAGATCCTATTAATATTTACACACAAAAAGCAAAATACAAAAGAAAAGAGGTGACGCGGCGGTGGTGAAACCACCGGCCCCTGACCCTGATTTTTTTCTTTGAAAACTCTTAGAGAGAGGTTACGTCTCTGCTTCTCTTTTTGACAAAAACCATATTTTCCACGCTCCAATTATACAACTAAAATAAATCAAGTTTCTAAAGTCACCAGTCACAATTATTATCCACTAAATGTAAACAAATAAACAGCCACTGAAACATTCATAGCCATTATAAACATTAAGAGTTCAAATAATCGTAAGAACAATCAAACAGATTTGTTTTATAAAAGGCGTCCTTGATGAGTTTCTAATACATGTTAGCCAGGTAATCATACTAAAACTAAAAATTGGATTCCAAGAAAAATCTATCTTTCCTCTCAAGAGCCAAACAAGGAACACGAGACGATTCAAGGTGAGACTGAGATCAAAACACATAACACCAACCACATCTTTCAAGCTTTAGACGGTGAGTGGTGACTCCTAGGGCACAGATGTTGCCGTCACTTATAGTAAACACTATAAACCAAACACATGTCCACCATGAAAATTTTCTACAACTTCCATGAAAAAATCGCATCACAATAATACAAGACTGGCACATCTAACCGAATATCAAATACAAAAAAACAAGAAACTACAAAACAAATTACACATATGAATATAACAAATGGCAACAACCCGCGCGTAGCGCGGACACACCACTAGTATTATAATAGATCAGTTTTTGCTCACTACTCAGCGCGCCACGTCATCGTTTTGTGGGCTCCACTTTTAAAAAATGTAAAAAAGTGTCAAGCCCATGGCTCGAACCCGGGTTATTGAGATATAAACACCAACATTTATACCACTAAGCTAACTGATACCTTCGTACATTGATGGCCGAACCTAATATATATTTATGAAGGTCGGAAGCCCTTGCTTCTTCGGCTTCCTTTGAGGGTCGGACCTACAAGTGTGTTATGGGTTTCATTTTTAAATGGGATTCATCACGTTATATGAATAAAGCTTAAGTTTGCAACAATTATGGTTTTCCTATATTGTAAACTGTTGTAGTTTAATATGGCCGTGTGTCTGTTCGTAATCTATTTTTTCACCAGTGAACTCTTCATGTCCCCATCTTAAATCGCTTGATCAAAAATGTTCCTGATTTGTTGCCCCTCTGTAAACCATATATATATGATTCTCTTCTTTGATGAACTCAATCTGCATCTCCACAAAACTCATTGATTCCTCTTAGCTTTAACCATCTTCTAGAAAATGTTTCTCTCTGCCTCTCCAGTTCGTCAAACCGGCGTCCCGGCGTCCGTCACTCAACCTTCGAGTCTCTCCGTCTTGGTCTTAGTAGTCAGAGCATAGGCTCTAGCTTCCTCCGCTTCTGGGATTCCCTAAACTTCAAGAAAGACAGAGAGTTTGTGGGAATCACGGTTCTTTACCTCGATGAAAAGTTAAGTTAATCTTCGATCTATCACACTTATTTAAAATAATTGTTTTAATTTATTTCTTGATTCTTTGTTGGATAATATTATTTGCAGATTCCGTGATTCATGGGTTTACTCCCGTCGGACATGCTAATCATTACATGCCATCTTTGAAAGCAGATTCCATTGTGAAAGTCGATCGTTTTGAGGTTGCTAGGTGCTCCAAGTGATTGCGAACACAAACCTAGAAATTGGTAAACATAGCATATTTGGCAGCTCCAAGCAAGATTACAATCAGG
>NC_027752.1:33635081-33637124 GCF_000695525.1 Brassica oleracea var. oleracea
TAAAATCAATCTACGCTTTTCAATCTCACAAACTAAGAAACAATTTTACCTACATGAATCGGAAAATTAGTGCCCACATTCTCGACATAGAGAAAAAAAGGAGTTGAAGTCCTAACAATTTTTTCAGTATTAGACTAAACCACAGATTCAAGGCCCAGTTATTTTGAAACCCTAACATTTTAAATCCAAATTTATTATATTTTTCCATGCACTATATGATTTATATACAAACAACTACCTAAGTAAACACTCACAAGTTCCATCACCCTCAACTTTGAACATATAAGATATAAAAATATCAACATATGACTTCGTCGTTCATTCTTATATCAAACTCATCAACCTATGTAATATCCAAAGTCCCATCAATCACATTATAGACAAAAAACAATAAAACCCCGTAAACAAAACTATAAAATACACCTATAATGTAGCCGACTCCGCGCTTGCGCGGAGACTATGCACCTAGTCTTTATAAATAAAGTAGACTATGCTCTCTCTTCCTGTGCCACATCAGCAGGAGAGGTCTCTCTTCCTGTGCCACATCAGCAGGAGAGGGTGGGCAATTAATAACACGTGGCACTCCTAAATTAAGCTTCCAATGTTGTTTTTGCTGTGTTGTGTTGATCGGGCCAAGTTTTGGTACAACACATTATAAGCAATCTATTATGGGCTCACTTTTATTCTCAAAGTCTTCGTCTTCTTGATTTCCCTTGCTCCCATGGGTGTTCCTCTGCCAAAAGTTACTTCTTTGAATTGATTCACGCCTTAAAGCGAGTACTTTAACTTCTTCCGGCCTCTAAACCCACTACGCCGAGTTCAATGATCCGTCTTCAACATCGATTTCATTACCCCTAATTCTTCATACTATAAATAAGCCATGAAGCCCTCTCCATATTGCAGTGCTTCATCTTATTTTTTTGATGGTTTAATTACAAACTTTGATTGCATAAAATTATATGAAATTTATATCCAGAAAGAAATCGTGAGAAAAGAATATTTGCTTGTCGTTTTGTGTTCTATACTGTGTTTATAGATCTGAATGTGCTTATAAGTACGATGCTATGATCTTCAGGTACCATGGCTCCACTCTGATATTAGTAAGTTTTTCAGGGTAAGAAAAAATACACTTCCTTACTAAAAAAGTGCCAAAGATTCTCCTTTTCTTTTTTTGGTAACAAATGTAATCCATTTTTTCAGCCTTCCAGCACTGCACTTTTGATTTACCTGCACCGTTTGTGCTCCTTCACTACTGGCGTTTTCATCTTCCAGCAAAAACTTCCACTGTACCACTAAAAGTAATCTTTGATTCTAACCTCAGAATTGTTTGTCCAGGTGAAACGGAAGTGGAGTTCTCAACCAGATTAGTCAAGAATGCAGAGGATCTAATTCATTAAAGAGGGACCAGAAACAGTAAACATTCGATTGATTACTTATGGAAATTGCCATCTTTATGTGTTAGGATGATGTTGGCATCTCAATATAACACAAATATCATCTAATTTCTAGATTGGTGCTTTTATCGCTGAACCAGTCATGGTTGCTGTTCGTGTGATACCTCCACCTGCTACGTAATTCGAAAAGGTCATTTCTATAACTTCATTGGTACTAAGTACATTTGGCAATGGTTATGCTATTTTGTGTTACTAAGTACCAAGTATATTGGGCTCTTTCTGTACTGCAGGTCCAAGCTGTTGTTTGCAGTATGATATCCTGCTCATTGCTGTTGAAGTATGTGCATATCTAACTGAACCATGTTCATTACCATGACCCCAAAATCGATGGAGAACAAAAATACATGACTAACCATTTGTATTTTGTTTGGCCTTTAAGTGAATACACCATCAAGCCAGATCTTCTGTCCTTAGCTAAGGTGAGATTATTGCAAACTGATTAGTAGCCTTTTATCTCGGTTGACAAATTTCCCGTACGATTGGTTAGTGTTTTAATATATGCAGGCACCGTCTCCAGCACATATGCCGATGGAGCCATTCTTATGAGTCAAAAAGTAGCAGATGTCATGTATTCTCAAAGCAACAAGCT
>NC_027752.1:33637926-33643373 GCF_000695525.1 Brassica oleracea var. oleracea
TTGGAGAGTAAAATGTAAAAATTCAATAATTTTGTTATATAGATACTGATTTAAATAATACATAAATATGAACAATTATTTTCAGAATTGTTTAGTTTTGTACCCAATTAAGTTCAGAAACCATAGTCTTAAAAACTTAACTTCGAAAGGCATATGTTACTTTTAAAAACAGATTGTGTCCGGTGTGTTTTAAGGTTTAGCGAATTTTGTCATGTATTTTGGTTCTAAATAACGTTTAAAATATAAATTAAAACTCAGTAGTATAAAGATATTTAGTAAAATATGTTTATAGCTTTCCCCGATTAAAACTAAATAAAATAAAGTTCTAGAAGTTAAAATATACTGGATTAGCCAAAGACAATACGATTTCAATATTTGGTTAAAATTTTTAAATAAAAACATTGTTAAAGACAACACAAGACATTTACGATATATGTCGTGTTTCATTAAATTTAAGCTAACAAAAATAAAAAAGTGAACTTAAAGATTTTTTTTTGGTCCCAATTTCCAATTTAGAAAATTATTAATAAAATAAACGATCAAAAACATAACTAGACCAAACATAATTAATGATTAATAAATAATCAAAACATAATTTTTTTAACTAAATCAGTTTGAATAGCTAAAAATAGATTAAACTCTATAATATACCATGAATTTAGTGGAAATTTTAGTGAAAAATAACAGTTTAATTTAAAATAAATATGATAAAACTCTGTACATAAAATTGAAGAATGAATAGAAAAATTAATAAGAATAAAAAGAGAGAAGTCAATTTATTATATTGTTTTCCACATTACATTAACATATGACCGACCACCATTCACTTGCATCAATCACATGATACATCTATTTAGTGATAAGAATTCTCTTCGCTGGTAACGGCCCAAGGTCAATATATAAAAAAATATACAAAAGTATTTCCAAAAAGGAACACCGACTTGAGGCTTTTTCATATCTAATCGGCTGTGGGAGGTGTTTTTATTTCAATGCCATGTACTTTATGGCGCAACCATGTTATGCAAAAAAGATAGAAGTTTTGAAAATATATACTTGGACAAACTTTAATGGAGACAAAGCAACATATGATCAATGTTGGCGTAAGTCATACAATTCTTATGTTACGTAACAACACTCACGACAATAATGTGAGACCCCCAACAACATAAAATTTGTGTATTTCATAAAACCCATTTTCTTAAGTTCTGATTTGTATTGCACAACTATTAGCCCATCCGTTTTCGTTTACAAAAAAAACAATTTTCTCCTGCTTTATTCCAATAGCAATTTACACATAATTGGAGAGAGAGTAAGCAACACAGCTTGCATAATTGGAGAGGGAGGATGCTACAAGAATAAGTGGAGCTAGGGGAAGGCTGTTACTACCCACTTATGTGCTCTTATGTTCCAAGTACGGTTTAGATCCAGTAAGGTCCAATACTGTGTCTACTCTGTTTTTCTTTCAAGTAATTTGAATCAAGATCAGTTAATAAAGACAGATATAGTTTTCAACTTGAAGAGTACATGCTTTTCATTACGAGAAGATGATCAAATTTTGAGAACAGATACCTACCGAGGTACTCACACTAACGAAAGGGTATTTACAAAAGATGATAGCAAGTTTTACTTAACATACTTTTTGGCATACTCATTGCACTTGCAGGGCATCACTAATCCTATATCATATTACATTTTCTATTCTTATAATATTACATTTTCCTCAATAGAAGAAGGACATCTTTAAATATTTGGGCCAGTAAGTTTTATGGTCTCTTTGTAACATTCTTACATTTAAGCCGGCACATGGTTGTCAAATGAATAGAAAGATAAATAATGCCAAAAAAAAATAGTTAGCTAACTACTGGTCATTCTTAAATAATTGTAAGTGTATTGTCATTGAACTGAACCAAACAATAGTAACTGAGTTTCCTTACTTTTTTCGTTTGGAGAATAATAGCATTTTTTGTTGTTTTGGTATTAAAGATCGGACGAATCACTCAATCACCTATGCAATTCTGAAAATGGAAAAAACAACAAGGATAAGTATCTTTGTGGTTTATTACTTCTGTGCAGAGGAAAAATCAAAGAATGAAAAAAGTTCCTAGATACCCTAGACTGGGAACACACACTACCTACATCCGATCGTTGCTGGAGTAAATTAAAAAAACACTCAGTATCTATCCTATTCAGCTGGAGGACATATATCTAAAGAAAATGACAAGACTCAAACCTCCAAGAAATTGCCCCTCCAAAACAAAAATCATCTATGCAAGAATTGTTATTACTTCATCAGAGTTGAGAAATTTGTCGATTACTTTGCTCATAGATAATTAAAAAAAATGTTATTGTTTACTTTGCTTTTTAAAGACAAAGCTGATTTTACAATTCTTCTGTCATGAATATTTAAAAAATCTTTAATTTATTGTTTGTTTTACTTTTAAAATTAATTACTACTCTCCCATGGACTCCTACCATCAACTTTCCGTTTAGGATAAACCCATAAAATTCAAAAAATAAATAAAATCTTCTATACAAACGTAAACAAAAAAATGCATCGCCCCCGTTAGTACAGAAAAATTACATTTTCACTCAGCAAGAGTCAAAAAACACATTGACATGACGTCAAAAGCTAAGGACTCCAAGCCTGAGATCTACAAACATTTATTCATAAAATCTATTATTAGTTCACGACCCTCAATTCTTAATTGGCAAGAAATACTAATTCTAACTCGATTGGACTAACAACTAGCAGATGAAAATGAAACTAATTGAATTCAAAAGAGGAAACAACGTCCGAACCCGGCGCGTAGCGCCGGAATACCCCTAGTTCATTATAAAGTTAAATTTTGTTAAAGATAATGATCCAAAAAGATAAGGTTGATTTTGGATTGTGATTATCCATTAGCTTACCATATAAATATTTATTTTCTTCTTACGTCGGTGTACTTTACCGGCTTACTACTCCTATAAATAGGAGTTCATTTGTTGTTGTAACTGATAGTAATAAGAGCAAGAGATCAAAGTCAAAGTCATGTGTGCTCATTATCTCACATTTCTTTCGTTACTTTCCAAACACATAAAGAATAATATACTAATATATAAACACTTATAAATATTTCTTTATCTCATCTAATTCACAACACGTTATCAGCACGAAGTTCTGACTAACTGATGTTTATCAATCCGAAAATTCTTAAACCGGTCGAGGTAATGTTTAAATTTATGTGTTTCAATATACTTAATTTATTTAAATTTTATTATTATTCCGGAGTGAGAGGCTAGGCCTTCTCCGTTTATTTTTGGGATGATAGGCGTTGCCTTCCCCGAATGATCGTTATGGTAGGCTATGCCTTCACGATCAGAGAAACACGTGGTAGGCGTTGCCTCCATGAATAAAAAAAAATAAAGGTAAAAAATGGCAGACTAAGTCTCCTCGGACCTTGAAATAAGTAAAAGTCAAAATGGTAGACCATGTCTCTCAGACTTTGAAAAATGATCAATATGGTAGTCTAAGACTCCTCGGATCATGTGGTAGGCTAAGCCTCCCCTTTTTTTTATGCTCTTTAAATTTCTGCAATTTAAATTTATGCCTTTAGTTTCTGCATTTTAAATTATGCATTTCAATTTCCGTCTTTATATATTATTACTCTATGAATTCGGTTATCATATCAAATTTGACAAAGCTCAAAATAAATGCCCTTGATATTACGGAAAATAGTTATATAACCTGGGCAGTGGGTGCAAAGATGCACCTGAGAGAAAATGAGCTTTGAGAAATCATCGATAAGTTGAAACTATATCGGATGAGAAAAAGATAAAACCATGATAATTTACACCACTTTAATGATGATTTATAAGATGAGGTGTATCATGAGAAAGATCTAGAAGATCTTTGAATAATCAAATCCTTGAAAGAAAGGATTCACCAAATTGTTGGAGTTGATGTAAATCCTCCGTGAAAATTGAAAAGAAAATAAACTCATGATACTAAACCATCAAGTCGGTCCTTCTTGGAAAGGACAAGGGTGTGGATGCGGTAGAAGCCACTATCATGGTCGTGGAAGAGGACGAGGAAGAAGATTCCATCCATATGAAATAATTAGAACTTCCACGAAAAATAAAAGTGGTCGGGTGATAAAAGGCAAACAGAAAAAGTTTGCTATAGATACGGCCAGAAAAAAAATTGGGTACGTAGTTGTCGTACGCCAAACATTTAGCCGATCTATATCGAGAATCAAAAAGAAAAAGAGAAAGGAAGTATATTAAACTTCGTCTCTTATGATCCCGAACCATCTTTCATAACTTGAATACTCATCTTGATGATTCAGATTTTCTTGTTGGTCCAGAAAATAAAAATAAAATATCGATGTAATATGAGAATTATCTTCCTGAATAAGATTTTAAGATTCAGGATGGAGATGGATATTCTTGACTGATATTGAGTACATGATTACTAAAGGTAACAAATATCTTTCCTCTCTCAAAATAAATAAGTATAGTATCTAGTAATATAAAAATTACTATTGACTCTAGAAGAGCTTATGATGAAAAGACATGCATAAGAAAAAGATGGCAAAGTTATGAGTGGTAAACCTGAAGTTTACTGATATATAGCAATCTCCAATAATGTTATCACTCTAGAAGAGCTTATGATGAAAAGACATGCATAAGAAAAAGATGGCAAAATTATGAGTGGTAAACCTGAAGTTTACTGATATATATAGCCATCTCCAATAATGTTATCGACATTATTGTGAAATGTTGAAAAACCAGAAGTTTTTCATATAGCATGTCTTAAAAGAAAATAAAAGAAACCATCATGGGTGATAAATCATCAAGCAAGTTCACTAGATGTGATTTCTTTAACCAGATCCCAAATTAGGATCTCAATCTAAAGGATTTGAAACATAATTCATCCCACATGGGAAAACTGGATATGTTATTGGTTCTAGAGTGGGATTCAGTACGAGATTTTAGACATGGAGTGTCATCATCTCGAGGGGGAGAATTAAAGAATCCTAGTGAGTGGTACATTGAGAAATTATGTTCGCACTTGAAAAATAACTTGATAAAGTAAATTCAAGTAAGATGATCCCCATGATCGGGTGTAAACATGCACAACTGCATGTAATAACGACATATACAATCCAAAGGGATAAAGTATATGGATAATTAGAAATATGCTCGCAAGTTTGCTAGAAGCATATGATAAGCTGATGGAATGAGATATGTGAAATTGATTACAATGAAAAATAGAATAATCCATTTACAAAATGCCTACCAGACATTTTGATGAAATAATGAAATCTCATATTCCAGCTGAAAATGCTCCAATAAGAAAATAGTGTCCTAAACGGACGATATATGAGTCTATGGCACGCTAGAGACGTGATAGACCACTTTGGTTCCAAAGAGTCCTCGAAAAGGAGCAAAAATATAAAAAGAGG
>NC_027752.1:33643482-33644590 GCF_000695525.1 Brassica oleracea var. oleracea
AGTTAAAACAAGCCGTATATAAGGTATCTTGAACCAGTAACTAGTGATATATTTACGGCACTGTTTGCCGATTGCCATTTGATGAGGATGAGTTTCTAGCGTTAGGGGGAGGAATTAGAAAAAATTCCCAATGAGATTACATGGTGAACATAGTCGTTGTTACACCTTGACTCCCCTATGAATTAATGAGAGCTGGAAATTCAGAAAATTGTGCATTTGCATAATTTGGCAAACCAGTTACCAAATGTGTTCACTGATACGACATGATATACCCGCTGAAAATGTTCCATCAAGAGTTGATGTTCCTAAAGAACAAACTGATGGTAACAAAATGAATGAGCCTAGGGTTCAGTTAAAAAGGGGGAGACTAGCAAGTTCTAAAGATAAAAATCCCCGAAAAAAAATTGTTGAGCAAAGCAGAAAGGTTCGGAAAGAACCTGATATTGAAAGATGTCTGAAAGAAGACATAAGTGGAAAGGTTCCCGAAAAACTTGATATTGAAAGATGTCTGAAAGAAGGCATAAGTGGAAAGGTTCCAGAAGAACCTGATACTGAAAATGTCTAAAAGAAGGCATAGATGAAAAGGTTCAAGAAGAATCAAATAAAGATATGGATCCAGATGACGAAAAGGGAACAGAAAAGTATGATTTCCATCAACTACACCCTTGATGAAAAGTTATAAGATAAAAAAAGTAATAGATAAAAGATGTTGATGGAATGTTCTCCTTTTCTGTCCAAAGATATCGATCATGAAAATGATGATCCCGATCCAAGGTCCATTTAGGAATGTTAAAAGACATGATTAGGAGGAGTGGCAGAAGGCCATTCGAATTGAATTATTCTCCCTAAATAAAAGGAATGTCTTTGGACCGATAGTCATAACACCTGAGAATATTAATCTTGTTGGGTATAAGTGGGTATTCGTGAGAAAATTAACACGATATAAAACCTGATTAGTTGCCCAAGGTTTTTCTCAGAGACCGGGAATTGATTTTGAGGAAACGTATTTCCTGGTAATGGATGCAATTACTTTTAGATTTTGATGAGCCTAACGGCGTCTAAAAATCTTAAAATGCATCTCATGGACGTTGTGACTGCGTATTTGTAT
>NC_027752.1:33646314-33658826 GCF_000695525.1 Brassica oleracea var. oleracea
AAGCTAATTTTTCTGGAAGCTCCTCGACTTCAAGACAGGATCAGAAGATAGATGTTGGTGGGAGGTTAATCAAGGGAATACTTCAGAGAAGTGAGACGGCCTAGCCAGACTTCATCTTTTGTACAGCCTGAGCAAAGAGTGGAACCCACAAAACACGAGAGAAGAAAAAACAAAACACGAAATTAACATATTCAGATCTTCTCTCTTGCATGTCTAACATCTGGCACCGACGAAACTCAATACCCACGGCAGACGAAGCTGATGCAAGTAAACCTCTCATCAATCATGCTTAAAATCAATCTACGCTTTTCAATCTCACAAAATAAGAAACAATTTTACCTACATGAATCAGGAAATTAGTGCCCACATTCCCGACATAGAAAAAAAAGGAGTTGAAATCCTAACAATTTTTTCAGTATTAGACTAAACCACAGATTCAAGGACCAGTTATTTTGAAACCCTAACATTTTAAATCCAAATTTATTATCTTTTTCCATGCACTATTTGATTTATATACAAACAACTACCTAAGTAAACACTAACAAGTTCCATCACCCTCAACTTTGAACATATAAAATATAAAAATATCAACATATGACTTCGTCGTTCATTCTTATATCAAACTCATCAACCTATGTAATATCCAAAGTCCCATCAATCACATTACAGATAAAAAACAATAAAATTTCGTAAACAAAACTATACAATACACCTATAATGTAGCCGACTCCACGCTTGCGCGGAGACTATGCACCAAGATCAAAGTCATGTGTGCTCATTATCTCACATTTCTTTCGTTACTTTCCAAACACTTAAAGAATAATATACTAGTATATAAACACTTATAAATATACATAAATATTTCTTTATCTCATCTAATTCACAACAAATTTAAATTACTCCAAAGAAGAAGAAAAAAGATCACGGGATTGCTTGGGAAAAACAAGAAAAAAGAAAGACTAAAAAAAGGAAGAAAGAACAAGGTCCTAATTGTCATTTCCAGAAATACACACAGAACAGAACAGAACAGAGGAGAAACCGAACTCTTCAAACTCGAGAGAAAGGAGGAAAGGTGCAAGTAAACCTACGAGAAAGCGAGAGACAGATAATCGAATCTGGTGGAAGAATGGCGAATCTACCTCCATCTCTCTCCATGGGCACACCTTTCGGCGGTCCCAGCACGTCGGTCGGAGCTCCGGCGAACAAAGATCGAAACTTGGCCTCCGCGGAGCAGTTGGTTCTCGATCTCAGCAATCCTGAACTCAGAGAGAATGCTCTCCTCGAGCTTTCCAAGGTTCTCCTCCTAATCTATAACTGGCTGTCGTTTTTGTTTTGGTCTGAACTCTGATCCAAGAAACAAGAGCTAGGGTTTCGATGATGTGCTTTTGACAATCTCAGTGTCTGAATTAGTTGTTGTCGTTCCTTTTGTAGAAAAGAGAACTGTTTCAGGATTTGGCGCCTCTCTTGTGGAACTCTTTTGGTACCATTGCTGCCTTGTTGCAGGTAATCACTTCAATCTACAAACTTTATGATATTTCTTTTTTTAGAAACTGACGAGTCTACGGATTGCAAAAAGGATTCTTTTCTATCCAAGTGAAAGATACCTAAGCAAAATGCTATTTCATTTGACTAGTTTCTTCTGTTTGCTCGCAGGAGATAGTGTCAATCTACTCTGTTCTTGCTCCTCCTAATCTGACTCCTGCTCAGTCCAACCGTGTCTGCAACTCACTCGCCCTTCTTCAGGTTTTTCACATGGAGATTTCTGTTTTACTCTTTAGCATGTTTGGTTTGATGTTCATGTCTTTTGCCTAACAGATTCCTGACACACTTATTTCTTGTTTTCTTACACTGCAGTGCGTAGCCTCTCATTCCGACACAAGGATGTTATTTTTGAAGGGTAATGTTCGTGTTCTTTTATTTGGGCTATACAAATAATATTGTGTTATCGTATCATCTTGTCTATTTAATGCTATCTGTGGTAGGTTATCTGTTTATTTTATATTTCCTTTATGATTTCAGTTTATTTTATCTGATGAATTGGTTGTTATGTCTTGTTTGTTTCTTATGCACAGCTCACATTCCGTTGTACCTTTACCCCTTCCTGAACACAACGAGTAAGTCAAGACCTTTCGAGTACTTGCGCCTTACTAGCTTAGGTGTCATTGGTGCTCTTGTTAAGGTAAACCATCCCGTCCCTCTACTGTAGCTTGTTTCCCCCTTCTATTTTGAGGTTCCCCAGCATACTCTTGCTGAAGGTGAAGGACTAAAAATTTGTGTAAATAGTAGTCTTTTAGCTAGTTAGTGTATGAAATAAGAAAGATCATTGACATCATTCTTTCACCAGGTTGATGATACAGAGGTCATTAGCTTCCTTCTATCAACCGAAATTATTCCTCTGTGCCTCCGCACCATGGAGATGGGGAGCGAGCTGTCGAAAACTGTAAGCCTTTTATTTAACCTACCATAATATTGTGGATTAATGACTTTTTTACGAATCAACTTGCTGTGATAATGTTAGGTTGCCACATTCATAGTTCAGAAGATCTTGTTGGATGATGTGGGGATGGATTACATCTGCACAACAGCAGAGCGTTTTTTCGCTGTTGGTCGAGTGTTGGGAAACATGGTTCAGTCACTTGTTGAGCAGCCTTCTCCACGTCTTTTGAAGCATATCATCCGTTGTTACCTCCGTTTATCAGACAACCCTAGGTTTGTTTTGCTCATAACAAACTTCCTCAGAGATGGGTGCACATTTTTTTCTAATGCTTGAGGTTTGTCACTTGTGTGTTACTTAGGGCGTGTGCTGCACTCGGAAGCTGTCTCCCTGACTCGCTGCGAGATGGAACCTTCAGCAATTGTCTTCGCGTAAGTCATTTTTCATACAGTGACTCGGGGTTTTGAACTTGTTCGTGTAAGACATGGCAGCTTAGTTGAAACTTGGAGTTGTGCTTGTTTTCAGGAGGATCAAATCGCGAGGAGGTGGCTGCAACAGCTGGTTCACAATGTTGGAGTTGGTCGAGTCCCATCACATCAAGGTGGAGGATTTGAGCACATGCTTTGAGCTGAAACCATCTCAGGCCTATCCTTGTATTGCTTTTTTGTTTGTTTCTAATTTATTCACGTACTTTTGATGCTTTAACTTGGATGATGTGTTATAGGCTTTTGAAATTCTTCTTGTAATTATTTAATAAGCTTTAGAACAGCAAACCTAGAGTGCATAATAGTGCTCGGATAATAAAAGGATTGCTTTGAATTCCCATGAAAATTAATTTCATCAATGCGTCGTGTAGTTATTTAGTAAGCTTCAGTGCATAATAATGATCGGGATATTAAAGGATTGGTTACAAAATAGTTTCGGTTTGAATTTGAATCCCCATGAAACTTTATTCAGACAATGCTTCTCTGGTGGTTCTTGATGTCTTCACAATACTTGTCCGAGCTTCAAAGCTAGAACTTTTTAACGGGAATAACAGCTCCGTTCCTTGCACCAGATTCAAGCATTGCTTCAAGAACAGCAACGTCCCGAGCACCTTCCACGTATGATAGACGAGGCTCTTGCTCCTGCAGCAAATGCGTCAGGACACATTAGGACAGTTTAGATAACAGACCACCAAGGGTTTGAGTTCCTGCTTTACATTTCCAAGGGATAAGATTCGAGGATTACCTTTGAAGTTCCTGAAATGTCCCTGAAGAATGCTTTTAGCTCTTCAGTCACTCCACTGAACGGGTAAAAGATGGTCCTCGATGTCCCTCCTTCCCCGTAAACTGTGGCCTGAAAAGCTCAGAAGATCATAGTCATTTTAGTTTAGTTTCGAGCAAAATATGGATATACTTCAGTTGATCATATGTTAAGAGTATACAAACCATGTAACCATGTCGGCCATCTTGAACTCCACGCTCAAGTTGAACAGTGCCCTTTAATCCTACGACTCTCCATAATATCTAAAACACAGAATTTTCTGTGAGAAAAAAAACTATGGTTCTTAGGCTAAAGCGTTGTGGAAAGCAGAACATCTAAGTCTTACTACATGCCTTTGGAGACCTTGAAGAGACAACCATCACAAAGACTCCAGAGCATCCGTTCTCTAGCTGACTGCAGAGAAAAGAAACGTCCTGGATTAGAGGTATTCATGTGAAATTAGTGTGCTAAGAAAACATGGGTTGATGTATCTAAACTTACAAGTTTGATGTAATGTTGTCTGGTGCAGGTAAAGTCTTATCAACATGTGAGGTGGTGGCTGAGACTGATGTTACCTCACATCCAACAAGCTGTTCATCACAAACCAATACATCAAAATTTTGGCCCAAAAGCGGGATATTCGGAAAAGCGTATTTATTAGTTAATGAAGTTGTACGGTACCATTCTTAACCCTGCAATGTAGTGCACACCCATATCCAAGATGAAACCACCCTGCATATGAAGAGCGGACAGTTAAATATTAACAAAATAACACACAGCTTCGTCGGGATATATATATATATATATGTGTGTGATTGATATAATTGTCAGTGTAAAGCAAAATGATTCTGGCAGGATGATAGCATTTGGAGCCATAAAATTCTTAAGTTACAATTTAAGTAAGCAGCGTGTTAGGGAGATGCAACAGAGCCTGATAGAAAAAGATTGTGGCAAAAACAGAAAGCATTACGTACGTCCAAGTTTCGTCTCCAGGAGCTTGAGAAGTAAGGATTGGAACTGTTCATTGATCCCTCGATAATAAGTTGGACGTTCATCATATCCCCAATTTCTTCCACTAGTTTCTTCAACTGCCAAAAAAGTCAAATCATGAGATCTAATGTTAGTTGCTCAACCGGAAGTGCCAGGAAGACACTAAGTAGCATTTACCTCAACAAAAGCTGGTTCAAAACGATAATTTTCAGCCACAGCCCAGATTGGACGGCATGGGGAATCAGTAGAAATATTTTTATAGCTTGTCATTGCAGTTTCAATCTCACCGATTGCTGCAACAAAAAACGGTGTTAAAGCACAAGGGAGAAAGCATATCGTCTAGACTTCACAGTCAGAAAATGACTCTGGGACAGAGTAATCTCTCATGTAATAAGGATGGATGAAACTTAAACAAGATGACAAGCTGGTTTAAACAAGAGCAGTGATCATCAACTTACAAGCAGCAGCTGGCTTCTCTGCAAACCAATCCGGACAGCAACATACACACGAAGAAAGAAGAAAAATCTTTAGTGTTTTAAGGTGGGACACATTTGCAAGGAGCAATAACATAGTTTCATAAAAGCAAATTATTCCCATGTTTAGCAAAGGCAAGAAGAAGTCAAGATGGCAAAAACTTGCAAAATTTCATTCACAAAAGTAACAATAGTAGCAGAAGGCGGATCATCCATGTTAGAGCAATCAAAGGCAGCTAAAGATGCATTCTTTTCGGATTAAAGAAGTGGAAAAGTCACCTTGAAGGACGTGCTTTCCTGCCTTGAGCATCTTTAGCGACATTTCAACCTAAAAATCATAAGATTTTGAGTTCACTCAACTTGTGTTTGTAAAGAAAAAAACGTAGGCAAAATTGGTTGGTAATGTTTCAACTGTATGATTAAAGGATATACCTGGGTTTGGCCAGCAATGACAACAGCAACACCAAGTATGGAAGTGTCTTGAATGATCTCATTCAGACCTTCATCTCCCCATTTGCACTCCACTCCAGGAAAATGCTTTCGTGCTACCTCCACAGCTCCTTTCGCAGATTCCTTCAACACAAAGATGATAAGGAAGCAAGCCTAATGGTGTATTGGTAACTGTTACATAAGCTACAGATCGACTATTAAAATCATCTCCCATATCACGCGCAGTGATCTATATAGCCCACGCTTTCAAAACTGAAAGAAGGAGAATAGTTACCTCAGAACGGCTCCAAATGGCTTTGAGGTTGACGAGATCGGAGATCTCAGCTAACCGAGGAATGTACTGCGTCTTGACGAAGATCCCAGCTCCGAGAATAGCAATTCCAGGTGGTGAAGGATTCGCCATTTTCGTTTTTTTTTTTTTTCTCTGTTTAAGATTTTTGAATCTGATCCAAGCAAACAAATAAAAGGACAAATTACAGTTGCTGCTTACTCAACCGCAAACGCCATATGTATCGTAACCGCTTTGCTTATCGAATCCAATCGCAAACGCTCACTGAATCGAATAACTTCATCGTATAAATTACAGGTTTACCCCTAGAATCAACCTCTCTCTTATCGATTTCCCGAACTTCCCTCCTTTCATATAACCAACCCTAGATATCCCTGCTTCGAATTTGGGGGATCGGATCTAGTCTTGTACTCGATTGATCCGATTTTTTTATTTTCTTTCTTTTTCTAATTTTTTTTTGGTTGGTTCAATCTTTCTCGATGGCGGGAGGTGATAGTCCAGCTGAAACGAAGAAGGGAAGCTCCAAGACCTCTAAGAACAGTAAAGAGAGCACTCTCAAGCAGAGTAATGCTACTACTTTACCTTCGCATTCCAGAGTGTTAATTGAGCTGAATTAAAAGTAATATCTTTTGAATTTTGCAGAATCTCCAGCTGAGTTTTTCGCCGAGAACAAGAACATTGCTGGATTCGATAATGTGAGTTCCGAGTCCTTTGTTTCAATTCAAAAACAATGGAACCTTAATGGCCGATTAGTTTCAAATTGGGTTTTGATATTTTTCAGCCAGGGAAGTCGCTGTACACTACAGTGAGAGAGCTTGTTGAAAATGCTCTTGATTCTTCTGAGTCCATCTCTGAGCTCCCTGAGGTTGAAGTTACTATGTACGTTGTCTTCCCTTCATTTACCCATCTATCAGGATATGTAAAATCTATATCTTTCTTCCTTTCATTGACTGTCTTGTTCTCTTTTGAAAGCGAAGAGATTGGAAAATCTAAGTTCAATTCCATGATTGGTCTCATTGATCGGGAACGTGTTGACACCAAGCTCTATGATGACTATGAGACTGACAAGGCCCGTGAGGTGCCTCCAACTCTCTCTCTCTCTTAATTATCTCACTCTGTCTGGTGGTTAAAGCAGCTTTTGTTTCACTCTTCTGCAATCTTCTGGATTGTTAACAATTCTGATTTTTGGTAGTTATTTCCTGCTTTGTAGAAAAGGTTAGTAAAGGAAGCTCGTGCCAGCGAGATACAAGCCAAAAATTTGGCTTCAGGAAAGAAAAACAAAGAGCCTGGAGTCTCTAAGGTTTTAAAGGCCCGTGGGGAAGCATCCTATTACAAGGTTACATGTAAGGTGAGTATTTTGAATAATCTTTGTTTTAATTCTACAGAAATTGGTGTGAGCAATTTGAGTTTCAAGGGTTAGTAACAGTGACAGCCATATACACCTGCAGAATCTAAATATGTTCTTTTGCCTGTTTTTTTTAGATCTGACTTGAGTTGATCATAATGTAGGATAATGGTAAGGGGATGCCACACGATGACATCCCGAATATGTTTGGCAGAGGTAAATAGCTAATGACCACCCTCACTTCCCCTATTAATTTAGCCTGGCGTATCAACCTTATAAAAAGCTTTTGTCCCGAGGCTAGATCTAATATTTGTTCTTCTTACAGTTCTGTCTGGGACCAAGTATGGACTGAAGCAAACTCGTGGAAAGTTTGGTTTAGGGGCAAAGATGGTACTGTTTGCTTCTTTTGATTTCTTATATAGCATGTTTAATATCTGTGCTTGGCCTTGTACTACTGCATGAGATTCTGAGGTGAATTTATTCTTTACGTGGAGAGTGTATGCATTAAATATGGAATGTTACCCTTCATATCTAAAGTTTTCCTAGAGAACCTGTTTAACTCTTCTATTTTCTCTGTTTTCTCCTGGCGTGCAGGCTTTAATTTGGTCCAAAATGAGTACAGGCCTCCCCATAGAGATATCTTCATCTATGAAGAGCCAAAACTATGTTACGTTCTGCAGATTGGATATTGATATTCACAGGTACCCCTTGAATACATGAACAGCTTCTCGGAAGCTATCTACCTAACTGTTTATGTTTCTGCATGTGACAATAATAGCCATGAATCCTTTGAATAGTCGACGTATTCTCATGATTATCTGTGTATCATTTGACTGTTTCGAATCTTTTAAGAAAGTCATCATTTAGCTCAGCGTCAAAGAATGATCTTTAAATGGTTAACTTGCAGGAACATCCCTCACATTCATCTACACGAGAAGAAGGCCAACAAAGAGAAATGGCATGGGGCCGAAATACAGGTGGTAATTGAGGGAAACTGGACAACATACAGAGTAAGTAGTTTTGATGATCCTTTTGCTGTACCTTATTTCTTTAGATATTTTTGTGTGCACAAATGTCTAACACGTTTTATTTTTTCTTTTCCAGTCAAAGATCTTGCACTACATGCGCCAAATGGCTGTTATCACTCCTTATGCCCAGTTTCTATTTAGATTTATTTCAGAAACACCCGAGTATGATATCTGTCTCTCTCTCTTCTTGCTGCCCTGTCACACATATATATATATCTGTTCACATGCAGCATTATTAAGTTGTTCAATTTTTTTTTTTAATATAATATAGGAAAAATGTCACTGTAAAATTTACTCGAAGAACGGATGTGATGCCCCCAATTCCTATCGAGACAAAGCACCATCCTTCGTCAGTTGACTTGCTGCTTATCAAGCGCCTTGTTACAGACACTTCCAAAAAGACCCTTCTGCAGTTTCTTCAGAATGAATTTGTGAATATTAACAAAAAACTTGCAGCGCGATTAATTGGTAAGTATGACACCGATCTCTTTTGTTATATAAGTTTGAATGTCGATATAATATAAAGAAAACCATCTATAATATCCCTCGAGTCAAAGCAATCACTTTTTTTTTTCTTTCAGGGGAAATGGGACCCGATTTCAGCCCTGGCATGGCTGTCAAGTCTGTGACATCTCAGCAAATGGTGCGCATACATCAGTTATTCCGCCAAGCTAAATTCGACGACCCTAGTGGTGATGTAAGCATCTGCTTTCTCTTAACTGTACATTGGGAACTGTTTCATTATTCCTATGTCTCTCTTGAGGCTCTTTTAAAAGTTTAATTTGGTAGAGCATCTGGATTATTGCAAAAAGTTAGTTCTCATTATACTCTGTTTTTTTTTTCTTGTAGTGTCTTAGCCCGGCAGGAGAATACAATCTTCGTCTAGGGATTATCAAGGAGCTGCATCCAGATATGGTGGCAACGCATTCAGGCAGGTTGTCAATTCAACCCTCAATTTTCTGCCAGTGCATCCGAATTTAAATATGGAGTGCTATAATAGTTTATCTTATAGTAATCTCATCTGTCAAGCTTTACCTATACGTTTTTTGTGGTTAGCCTGGGCTTTGTTTCTTAAAGTGTTGACACCTTCCTGGAAACTATGTTCAGTGCTCAGGTCTTTGAAGGTCATCCTTTTATTGTTGAAGCTGGTGTTAGTGTGGGTGGAAGAGATGTGAAACAGGCAAGTCATATCCTCCTTTTGTTTATTCATTTGTAATCCATTCGCAGCCAATCTTGCAAACAAACTCAAAAGAGAGTAGTTCCCAGCGGTTAAATATTGCTTTTACGTGTTACCACATAAGTGAAGTAAAATTTAGCATGGATGACATCCGTTTCTCTTTTATAAAACCATGAAGAAACATAATGAGAAATAGAATCGAGTTTCTCGACTTGGAAAATAAAAGTGATCTTCTTGACGTTATTCCTTCAGTACTTATCTTGATCTCACAATATTATCTTTTATTTTCATATGGGGACTTTGTTGGAAATGGAATGACAGGGGATAAACATATTCCGTTTTGCAAACCGTATTCCTCTCCTTTTTGAACAAGGAGGTGATGTTGTGACCAGAACAGCCTTAAAGAGAATCAAGTGAGAAGACTTTCTAAGTTTGCTAGCTACATCTCTTTTGATTTGGTATCTTTCTCCAACTTTTTTTTTGACTAATGGGGGGGAATTGATAACTTTTGCAGTTGGAATAGCTATAAGATTAACCAAACGCAAGATAAAATAGGAGTATTTGTGAGCATAGTGAGTACAAAAATTCCTTTCAAAGGGACAGGGAAAGAATACATAGGAGACGACATCAGTGAGATAGCTACTGCAGTCAAGGTAACCTCAGACTTCTCGACGTCATCTGCTGCAGCTTGCTAAAGCTAACATTTGTCATTTTTTTCTTCCAACAAGTCTGCAATTCAACAATGCTGCATCCAACTGAAATCCAAAATAGTCAAGAGACTTCAAGCACGCGAACAACAAGAGAGAAAACGCAGTTTGAGCAGGTACATCCCTGATGCAACGGGAGCGGTGTACGAGGTCCTAAAACAAATGACTGAAGAACATACGAAAAAGAGAAAGCGTTACAAAGAGGAAGAAACCGCTATGCTTGAGAAAGTGTCTAAACTTATAATCACAAAAGAAACATTGAAAGAAAAGCTTGCTGAGCATGTGGAACAGGTTTGCATCAATCACTCTTATTTTAAGTTATAACTGCATCATCTTCATCACTTTTGTATTTGATGAATCCTTGCAATGGTTTTCAGGTGGATTACGAGATGGCATTAGAGTATGCAACACAGAGTGGAGTGAGTGAAGAACCCAGAGAAAATATACATCTCCAACAATTGAATCCCAACCATTCCAACTTCATTGATCTTCACAGTCCGACCTTTGTCTTCAGGCTCATCTTGTAAACTGTTTCTATTACTATTTTCGACTCATCACTATTATAATTTGCAGTCCCATTTCTTCACTTTCTTGTGTGTGTGTGTTTTGTGTAAGAATAAATTTCGTTTGGGAGTTTTCAGACACTCGAAAAGTGCAAAAGGAAATCATAAAATATTTATGATTCGTTTCAACAAACGTGTTGGAGGACGTGATGATAATTATTTATAATAATCTTGAGCTCGGAAACTTATTAATGTCGTAAAATAAGAGAATATAATCTGGATGTTTATATCTTATTCATAAACATAAAGAGTCATTTATATATAGAGAATTACACCGTCGAATTACTTGCAGAATAATGGAAAGACTAGAAAAAAGAAATACAAATATGCAAAGAGTACAAATAAAGAAAAGGGAAACTAGGGTTTGTCTCTCTCTAGCCACCGGCACTCTCTCTAGGACGCGGCCGTCTCTCTCTCTCTAGGTATGGACCGGTTATGGACATCCACAATATGATTTATAACACTCCCCCTTGGATGCCATAACCATACAGAGTTTGTAATACGCTTTAGATGTTGTCTCATTAAAACCTTATCAGGAAAACCCAGTGGGACAAAACCATGGTGAAGGAAAAAGAGTACAACACGTATTACTCTCCCTGTTCTGAACATCACTGAAGGTCTTTCAGTCTACGCATCTCAATCTGATGCGTGAGCTTCCTAAACGTGTAGGTAGGAAGTGATTTGGTGAACAGGTCGGCTGAGTTGTCACTGGAACGCACTTGGACGACTTGGACCTCGCCGGCTTTCTGAAGCTCGTGCGTGAAGAAGAACTTAGGCAGTATGTGCTTCGTCCGGTCTCCTTTGATGTAGCCATCCTTAAGCTGAGCAATGCAAGCTGCATTGTCCTCATACATCACGGTTGGTGCGTCATTGCCTTCGGTCATCCCATAATCAACTCGAATATGGTTGGTCATGGACCGTAACCACACAGATTCGCGGCTGGCCTCGTGAATAGCCAAGATTTCCAAACAGTTTGATGAAGTGGCCTCGATTGTCTGCTTCATGGAACGCCATGAGATGGCCGTACCACCATGAGTAAAGACGTAGCCGGTCTGTGATCGAGCACTGTGAGGATCCGAGAGATAACCTGCATCAGCAAAGCCAACTAATCCTTCTGTGTTATGGTTAGTATAAAATAAACCCAAGTTTTTCGTTCCCTGCAGGTAACGAAGAATATGTTTAATCCCGTCCCAGTGCCTTTGGGTTGGACAAGAGTTAAATCTAGACAATAGATTCACGGCAAAACATATATCTGGTCGTGTGTGACTAGCCAGATACATCAAAGCTCCTATGGCACTGAGATATGGCACTTCGGGACCAAGGACATCTTCATCGTCCATCTTAGGACGGAATGGATCAGTGTCCAGGCCGAGAGACCTCACGTCCATGGGGTTAGATAAGGGGTGAGACTCGGCCATGTTAAATCTCTTAAGTATTTTTTGTGTATATGCCATTTGATGCACAAGGATTCCATCTCTTATGTACTCAAGCTGTAATCCCAAACAAAATTTCGCTTTTCCTAGATTTTTCATCTCGAATTCTTTTTTAAGATATTCAACTGTTTGAGAAATCTCTCCAGAGGTTCCTAGGATATTCAAATCATCAACATACACTGCTATGATTACAAAGCCCTGGCCGAATTTCTTTATAAAGATACAAGGGCTGAACGGATCATTCTTATATCCCTCTTTCACTAAGTACTCACTTAGACTATTGTACCACATTCGGCCTGATTGTTTCAATCCATAAAGTGATTTTTTCAACTTTATACAGTGTTGTTCTCGAGTACTCGATTTTTTTTTCAACTCTAT
>NC_027752.1:33658944-33659723 GCF_000695525.1 Brassica oleracea var. oleracea
ATGGGAGTATGTCTCCTCATAATCTATTCCTGGTCTTTGTGAGAATCTTTGTGTAACAAGCCGTGCTTTATATCTAACGACATTACCATGTTCGTTTCTCTTTCTCACAAAGACCCACTTATGGCCGACTGGTTTAACATGCATCATGAGGTGTCTGGACTATTGGTCCAAAGACATCTCTCTTCTTTAAAGAGTTTAACTCCACGTTTATAGCTTCTTTCCATTTGATCCAATCTGATCGTTGAGTGCTCTCATAAATAGACGTGGGTTCATGATCCTCGTTATCATCCATGATTTCAAGTGCTACATTGCATGCAAATATATCATCAATCTCGACATTCTTTTTGTTCCATTGTATCCCAGACAAGACATAGTTTATTGAGATCTCATTATTATCAGGACCTTCAGTACCTTGAATCTTGGCGTCCCAAGAATCAGTATTAGATACATCAGGGCCGGCCACATCTAAGCATTCATGATCGGCCGCGATCGCTATTAGGGTTTTGGGATCAGTCGCGGCTAAGTCCCGAGATTTAGGAACGGCCGTGGTCGTGTCTAGGGTTTTAACAACCTCGGTTTCAATCTCTGCACCTTTCTTAGTTTTTCGAGGGTTCTTATCTTTGGAACCTATTGGTCTACCACGTTTCAAAAATTGTCTAGACTCTGTAGCAACTTGATTGTGTCCCTCTTGAACATCAATTCTAATTGGTGCATTAGCAGCTGGTATATATGACTTAGTCACTCTTTTCGGGTCAGCAAAGAAATCTGGCAATTGATTA
>NC_027752.1:33660112-33660860 GCF_000695525.1 Brassica oleracea var. oleracea
GAAGCTTAGACCTCATAAGCAATGGTCTAGCTATTAGCTGAATTCGTTTTATGAATGATTCGGTCAAGCCGTTCTGTGTATGTACATATGCCACGGAGTGTTCCACATTTACCCCCACAGACATACAGTAATCATTAAACGCTTAGGACGTGAACTCACCAGCACTAGTCTCTATCATTTCGACCTTAGCATAGTAAAAGGCCAGTAGAGAGCGCATGTATAGACTCTAGGACTTTCCTATAGCCTTGGCCGGTCTCTATGATCTGAAAGAACTCTTTGTTTCCTTCGCCCTTAGTCTCAATATGAAAGCCATTCATTCGAATGTTTTTAAAGCTCATTAGGCTTCTCTTAGAGCTGGGTGAATAAAATGCATCAGATATCTCTAGATGCGTACCCTTAGGCAACATGATATTAGCCTGACCGTAGCCCTTTATGAGACTTTAGAGACTTTTATATCAAAAACTTTCATTCATTAATAAAATAAGTTCAAAGCAATCAAAACATAGAAAACACAAAGCAAAGAACACAAAAACATAGATGTCGAATTCAACTTCATTTTTTTTAAATAATCAGACGTTTCATATTCCATGAGATCGTCTTGTTCATGATTGAAATCATCTTCACCATCTTGATAAGTCATATGAGCTTCAGGATTCTTCCTTTTCAAACTCTCTTGGTAGAGGTCAACGAGATGTTTGGGAGTCCTACATGTCTTAGCCCAATGATTATCCATACCACATCTATGGCA
>NC_027752.1:33661430-33661900 GCF_000695525.1 Brassica oleracea var. oleracea
TAGCATCAAGTGCCCATTGCAAGTAATTATCTCCAGAGAGATTTAGGGCAGCAAAATCCAAGTTGTTGATTTTCGACATCTAAAATCATATATTTCATTCTTAGGATTGATAATGTTCTTATAATGCATACAAGACAATCAGATATATAATGCAAATTGGTCACACGACCAAACGGATATGATGCATTTAGTTCATACGATTATGCATGCATGATATGCTAACAAGCCGCACGGCCAAACAATCCGAACATGCATAATGCAAGACAAGCCGCACGGCCAAGAGTATGAACAATCTTAGCAATCGGTTTCTATATGATCTTAATACAATCGGTTATTCATCTTTAGCAAGAACGATTCTAAGTGACCATGAAACCTCAATAAAACAATCAAGCAATGCATCAAGGGGTTTAGTTACTATCAACCTAACGATCATATTCAATGAGATTAATGCAATTAGGGTTTCAATATGA
>NC_027752.1:33661947-33676098 GCF_000695525.1 Brassica oleracea var. oleracea
AATTAGTTCATCAATTCAATCAACCAAATTCAAGTATGAGATTAATCAATCCTAGCAATCGGTTCTATGTGATGATAATCAGATTCAAAACATTCAATCACATAAACAATCAAATCAAATTTTGATTAGGGTTTGCATGGTATGCATGCGGCTAGGCTTTAGGGAATTCGGGTTTCAATTTTAATCAAGTAATAAGATTCAATTTAGGTTATTAGGGATTGGATCTATTGTCTTAGGGTTTGGTTCTTAGGTTTTAGTTTTACCTAAACCTCAAGTCGGGTTGAATGGACCACCGAATAGAGAAGAACGCGAGCTGATCGTTGCTGTCGGGTCGCGAACGGGTTGCTGTCTGTCGCGAACAGATTGAAGCTGAGATGAGTCGCAAACGGGAGCAAGCAGCTATCGGGTCGTGAACGTGATGACTATCGAACGGTATCGGGTCGCGTCGAGCAGGCTGAGATCGTGTCTCGCGAACAGGCTGAAGTCGCGAGCTGAGGAACGGATTGAGGTCGCGTGCTGAGATCGGGAACGCCTTGAGTATGGGGTTTTAGGTTCTCTATCATATTAGGGTTCGTCGTCGGGTTTAGGGTTTATCGCCGGGATGAGATTAGGGTTTTAGGGTTCGGACTTTATAGCTTAGGGTTTAGAGCGTAATCGTGCTGATAACGTGTTGTAAAACAAGAGAATATAATCTGTATGTTTATATCTTATTCATAAACATAAGGAGTCCTTTATATATAGACAATTACACCGTCATATAATAATGGAAAGACCAGAGAAAGGAAATACAAATATGAAAAGAGTATAAATCATAAAATAATAAAGAAAATGGAAACTAGGGTTTCTCTCTCTCCAGCTACCGGCTCTCTTTCTCTCTCTCTAGGTCGCGACCATCTCTCTCTAGATATGAACCGGTTATGGACCGGACCGGTTATGGATATCCCCAATATGATATATAACAATCAAAATGTTTTCTTCTCTCCTCAGATTAAAAATTGTATACTAGATGTCGGTGAAGTAAACTTATTAAAATGGTTTATTTGTAAAAAAAAAGGAATTCCGACCAATTTTAATGCAGTTATGGATAATGGATATATATTTTAAAGAAGATAATAAAAAAGAGGGAGAAATAACGGATTTTTTAGTTTCGCGTCAATTAATACTACGTGTGTGAAAAAACATTAAATTTGCACCGCGTAATATTTAATAAAAAAAAAGAGGGAACTGAACAAAACTTTTGTTACAGAAGTAACCCCAAACGAGGAGCAGTGAGTAGTGCCAAAAGGCGCTTTGTTAATTACTTTCTGAAATTATTTTTAATAAGAAAACTAAATGTCAATAAATGATCTTTTAAAAAACAAAAATATATATAAACCCACACTCTTTCTCTCCATGATCTACAGAGAGACTCCACAAAGAAACGCAAGTAACAAAAGTCGCTTTCGACCCACGTGATCCTTCGTCGACTTTTCTTCTTCTTCTTCTTCTCTCTTTCATCATCATCTTCATCTTTCTCGTCTAACTTTTTTATGCGATGAATTAGGGTTTAATTATTTTCTGTCATTTTCCCGCAAAACCAAGAGAAGAGAAAGGCAGAGATACCTTTTTGGTCAATTCTATTCATCTGCTTTGTTAATCTCCAGGTAACCAACTTCTTCTCTTCTCCAAATTTGATTTATTGATACTCTAGATGATGATGGGGGGGGGGGGGGTTTTGGTAGATCCATGGGTTTTGACTCCAGTTTATTACGATCTAACTCTATGTCTAATTACTAATTTTATTTTCCTGTTGAATCTCAATATCTTTGATCTATATCAAAAAAATATTTAGCGTTAAATTTACAATTTTTATTTCTTATTATGTCCTCTTGACAAATGATCCTTTCTATATTTAGATTATTATTTTTTGTAGTCGTTGATTCTGCTCTGTCTGAATTTGATACTCTCAAGTCGAAAAAACATAAGATCTGATGTCTTGTCTTATTACTTGATCGCTTCTGTAAACGATGATTGAATCCCACAAAAAAGCCCCCTTTCTAATTTTGGAATTAGGGTTTTGATTTGATGTATTGATTCTTACGTGTTTCCCAGGTTTAATCATACTCACGATGATGTTTAACGAGATGGGAATGTGCGGGAACATGGACTTCTTCTCCCCCGCATCTCTCGGGGAAGTTGACTTCTGTCCCGCGCCCACCCACCCCGAACCCGACTCAGTCGTCGATGACGACTACACCGACGACGAGATCGACGTCGACGAGCTCGAGAGGAGGATGTGGAGGGACAAGATGCGCCTCAAGCGTCTCAAGGAGCAGGACAAGAGCGGCAGCAAAGAAGGAGTCGACGCAGCCAAGCAGAGGCAGTCTCAGGAGCAAGCCAGGAGGAAGAAGATGTCCAGAGCTCAAGACGGGATCTTGAAGTACATGCTGAAGATGATGGAGGTCTGTAAAGCTCAGGGCTTTGTGTACGGTATCATCCCTGAGAACGGGAAGCCTGTCACTGGGGCTTCCGATAATCTCAGGGAGTGGTGGAAAGATAAGGTGAGGTTTGATCGGAACGGTCCCGCTGCTATAAGTAAGTACCAAGCGGAGAACAACATCCCTGGGGTTCGTGAAGGTAGCAACCCCATCGGACCTACTCCGCATACCTTGCAGGAGCTTCAGGACACGACTCTGGGGTCGCTTTTGTCTGCGTTGATGCAGCACTGTGATCCTCCTCAGAGACGGTTTCCTTTGGAGAAAGGAGTGCCTCCTCCCTGGTGGCCTAATGGGAAGGAGGACTGGTGGCCTCAGCTTGGTTTGCCTAAGGATCAAGGCCCTGCTCCTTACAAGAAGCCTCATGATCTGAAGAAGGCGTGGAAGGTCGGCGTGTTGACTGCTGTTATCAAGCATATGTTTCCTGATATTGCGAAGATCAGGAAGCTCGTGAGGCAGTCCAAGTGCTTGCAGGATAAGATGACTGCTAAGGAGAGTGCTACGTGGCTTGCTATTATTAACCAGGAAGAGTCCTTGGCTAGGGAGCTTTACCCTGAGTCCTGCCCTCCTGTTTCTTTGTCCGGTGGTGGAAGCTGCTCGCTTCTGATGAATGATTGTAGTCAGTACGACGTTGATGGTTTGGATAAGGAGACTCGCTATGAAGTGGAGGAGCTCAAGCCGGAGAAAGTTAACTTTGGGATGGCTGCTAACTTCCCTGTGAAGGAAGAAGTTCCATCAGAGTTCATGAGGAAGAGGAAGCCAAACAGAGATCTCAACGCTATGATGGACAGAACCATCTTCACCTGCGAGAACACTGGGTGTGCGCATGGCGATGTCAGCCGTGGTTTTCTTGATAGGAACTCAAGAGACAACCATCAGTTTGTTTGTCCACATCGAGACAGCGGCTTACCCTATGGAGCACCGTCCAGGTTCCATGTCAGTGAAGTTAAGCCTGTGGTTGGATTCTCTCAGCCAAGGCCAGTGAACTCGGTTTCTCAGCCAATTGACTTAACCGGTATTGGAGTTCCTGAAGATGGGCAGAAGATGATCTCCGAGCTCATGTCCATGTACGACAGAAACGTCCAGAGCAACCAAAACCAGACTTCTATGGTCACGGAAAGTCAACTGCTTCAACCAACGGTCCAGAATCACCAAGAACATCTCCAGTTTCAAGGAAACATGGTGGAAGGAAGTTTTTTTGAAGACTTGAACATTCCAAACAGAGTTAACAACCAAATGTTCTTTCAAGGGAACAACAACAACAGTGGGTTCAAGTACGATACTGCGCACACCACCAACAACAACTTTGAAGCTGCGCATAACAACGCTAGCAGCAACAGGTTTCAGCTTGTGTTTGATTCTCCACCGTTTGATATGGCCTCATTCGATTACAGAGATGATATGTCGATGCCGGGAGTAGTGGGAACGATGGATGGTATGCAGCAGCAGAAGCAGCAAGATGTATCCATATGGTTCTAAGTTCTTGGGGAATAGATTTCATCTTCTGGTTTATTTTTTATCTTTGGTGTTCTTACATTCTCTCTACAATGTAATATTTTTCTGGGTATCTCTCCGTCTCCGTCTCCTCGCTTGTAAGGGAGTCTCTGAAACTCTCTGTTACTGTGTGTGTCTTGGTCTTGGCTGGTGAAACTCTCTCATCATCAGCTGTTTTTAGTTTTATACACCCCATATGCTTTGGGGACGAACATAATGTAAGTTTTTATATTATATAATTTGGAGTCTCTTAATTATTTGTTGTTACGTGTGGTATATTGATGATTGAACAGTCTGGTGCGTGTTATAAAAAAAAAAGGAACAGTTTGGTGCGTCTCGAAACGACTTCAAGAATTATTTATTACAAGAGGATTATACTTACAATTTTACTCGAAAGCAAGCTAACGTGTGTGTTGAAGTGGCTCGTTGGTAATAGAGCATGGGTCAGTGCTCCTATTAACCAGCGATCGAACACAAAACACATCATATGAAACCAAACCAAAGAAAAAAAAAAAACAAATATTCTGAATAAAAGGTATTCTTAAATACCTTTTTTTGTCAATATTTTTATTACTTTATTACATTCAGTAAATGTCAATTATCTCAAATAACAATTTTTAAGTTTTTATCACAAAATAGTTCTCGAAAAATAATATAACCAAAATAGCATTTTTTATTTTGAAAATTTTAATTTTTAATTTTTATAAATTTGAACACATCCCAAAACCCAACCTCTTAACTATAAACCATTTTAGATTACTTAACCCTAAATGTATAAATGCATATTTATCCTTCAATGAAACATCTTTTGGTTATTTTCTTTATTATAGATCTGGTTTTTTTTTTTAAATAAACTAAAAACGACTATCCGGAAGAATTTCTTTTCAGTAAATACGTTATTATATACTTAATATTTGAAAAAACAAAATACGAATAACATAAACATTGAACAAACCTTTGTTAATAACCTGAACCACTTTGAAGTTTGGTTGATTAAATATTTTTTACAATAATATGACAATTGTTACTGAATGTGTTTGTTGCAAGTGGCTCGAAGTCGATGGTATTCGAGCATGGGTCAGTGCTCCCACCGATCACAGAACACGAGCACACACACAAACTCCATATGAAAAAATAGTTACTACTGATATAAGTAATAAGATTGGATTAATTGTTTTTTTTTTTGTAAAAAGACATTCTTAATATTAAAGCAAAAGACCGAAAACGTTTTACAGAGCATAGCCCAGTGAATCACATAAAGAACCTAGTTGATAAAGCCCAATAGTTTTATAACCCAAATAGTTTCCTTGCCCAGTTTAAAATAGCCCAAAAGAAATAGTATGGAAGTCGGGAAGTCATGAGAAGAAGCGATGAGAACGAGGACCTGCGATCGCGAGAGGGAGCGGTGTGATCGTAGGGATGATGTGATGCGATGTGATATTTGGGGAAGTAGCTAAGGTGAAGACAACGGGAGTGACGAATCATGCAAAGCGAATCCACCTTTGCATCATCTGCGAGGATCTCCTAGGGTTCAATTCTCTGAAGCTCTGAAGCTTGTTGATCAGTTGGCGATCAAGGAGTTTGAAGATACTATCGACAGATCGGAAAGTGTTAGAGTGCAGTCTAGCATTCCTCTCATTCCAGAGCCAATAAGCCGTTGCTTGCCAAGCCGTTAGTACCAGGAGACGATGCGATTTCTGTAGGTGAAGCGCAGTCATTTGGTTGAGAGTGTCCTCCCAGCCTCTCTGAGGTTGTATCTCTAGCCTTGAGGCGACCTTGCTCCATAGCTGAAAACTAAAGGAACAAGAGAAGAAGAGATGATTCCTAGATTCTGGCATTGAGTTGCAGAGGAGGCAGTTTGCGTCGACTTTGATGCCCCAACTTATCAACCTATCTCGTGTTGGGATTCTATCCAGGACCGATAACCAAGTGTGGAAGTTGTGTCGTGGGATTCCTCCTGAGAACCAGACCGCCTTGGACCATTGGACATCTGCTCTTTCCGCACAGAGGTATGCATATAATTCCCCCGTTTTGAATCGCTCTGAGACCTGACCATTGATCTCCCACTCGTAGTAGTCTTGGTCTTCAGTAAGTGTGATTGTCATAAGGTAAGCTTGAAGTTGAACTTGTGTCTCTATCCTTGCAGGTGGAAGGTGCCAAGATCCATTCCTGAACAATGAGGAGACAGTGGCATGAGGCGGTATTCCAAGACGTGAAGGCGAGTTGGAGAGATGATCAGATAGGCTCCCAAATGGCGTCCAATTGTCAAACCAGAACAATGCTGATTCCCCATTCTGTATTCTTAGCTTGACCAGCGGGAAGATCGTGTCTTTAAGCTTTAGGAGCTTGTTGACAAACCAAGAGAATGATTGCTTCGGTTTGGTGGTCCAGAAGTTGTGAACGGATCCTTTGAGGATAACCTCCTTGAACCATTGCACCCATACAGAGTCAGGCCTGAAGAAGAGCATCCAGATCAAGCGAAGAGAACAAGATTTGTTCCAATTGAGTAAGTCTTTTATTCCTAACCCTCCTTGACGTTTTGTTAGTACCACCTTCTCTCATGACACTCTTGCCGTATTATGCCCATCCAGTTGACCTTTCCAAAGGAACATGCTGCAGAGAGAGTTAATACGGTTGATGCAAGCCTTTGGTAGAATAAATGCGGAGCACCAGAAGGTAGTGATTCCCGCAATTACAGTTTTGATGAGAAGTAGTCTGCCTGAGAAGGAAAGTGTTTTGACAGACCAAGAAGAGAAGCGTGATTTCACTTGTTGAAACAGTGGCTCACAGTTGGATAGAGTTAGCTTTCTGGAATTGAGAGGAACCCCCAGGTATCGAAACGGTAGCGATCCAAGAGTCATGCCCGTGGAGGCCTGAATTGAAGCTAGCTCAGGTTCTGTCATACCGGAAGCAAAGAAGCTGGTCTTTTGCATACTGATAGCAAGACCCGAGCGTTGTTCAAACTCCTTAAGCACCTGCAGAACGTGTTGAACAGAGCCAATAGATCCATCTATGAATATCAACAAGTCATCTGCAAATGAAAGGTGAGTCAGTTTTGTTGATTTGCATTGAGAATGAAATTTGAATCCATTTTGCCTAGCTGCTTTGTTCAATATGTGAGATAACACATTCATGGCCATCACAAATAGATAAGGGGAGAGTGGATCTCCCTGTCTTAGGCCCCTCTTCCCTTTGAAAAAACCGTTGACTGATCCATTATATCCCACCATGAAACTCGTTGTGCAGATACACGCTTGTAAACGGCTGAGGAACTGGTGTGGGAACTGAAGTCCATGTAGACAGGAGAAGAGAAACTCCCACGAGAGTGTGTCAAACGCTTTAGCAATGTCGACTTTGATGGTAATTCTCCTAGCTCCTTTCTTCTTATGATATCCATTGATTAGTTCTCCCGCCAGAGTAGTGTTTTGGATGACGCTGTGAGATAGAAAGAAGAAACCGTTTCAAAGTCGTCTCCTTTGTGACAGTTTTCTTTCTAAGTAGTTCCTCTATGTCGTGCTTTGTATAAATTGTTCTATTTTTCATAAAGCTACCCATCATGGATCCAAAACAGAACAATATGAACATCATAGTCTTTGGTCTTTTCTGTCTGGTTGTTGAGTTCTTGTCTTGTTGGATTTCAGAAACTAAACATATTAAACTTGGATTAATTGTTATTAGAAGAAGATATACTAACAATTGTACTAGAAAGCAAACGTGTTTGTTGCGACTTGCTCGTTTGGTATTGGAGCATGGGTCAGTGTTCCCAAAGACCAGCCAGCGATCGAGCACCCAGACACACCAAACAGAAAGAAAATAAAAAGAAAATATATGATTCTTCATGTAAGGTATTCTTAAATACCTTTTTCTTTTGTTTAACATTAATTATTCCTAGTTTTTTCATTTTCTTTATCCACTCTATAAATAAACGAAATAATTCAGCATATATACTTACACCGGCTCTTCGAGAATTATTAGACAAAAATTTTGTTTTTACTGAAAACACCGTCGATCTTGATTCCCCCATCTTCTCGCTGAGTCCAGGAATCAGATCAAATGAAAAATAAACAAACACAAAGGTTAATAAATTGATTATGATCAGTAAATAGTGTTCAAAAGGAGATTGATACAATACAATCATATTATATCAGCAGTGACGTTTACACTTTACTATACAATCACTTTGCATTAGTTAAGCACTTAGTGCAACTGTGCATGTGCTTGTCGTCAAGTGGCTCGTGGGGTAGACGGTATGTATGGGTAAGTGAACGAGCGAACAAGTACACACTTCCGCGCAACAAAAGCACACAATCCATTCATATAAATGGTCCACCAGATAAGTGTTGTCTTTTGCTTTACTGCTTTTGATGGTCTTGTGTTTGTGTTTATTAGTTTGGTCAAGGCTAATCTACTTTAATTACCAGTTCATAAGCCTAGAGAGCAAGTTTCAGATGCTGAAGCGCTTTCTGGACTTAGCCAATACGTTGGCTTAATCTGTGAAGTCCCACTCTGCTTGTGTCGTTTTCTCCTGCTGAGTTTGTTAATGCCTTGATCCATGGGTTTGGGGAGACTTCTTTAGGCATCGATGATGCTTATGAAAATACACACATTTTGATGAAGTGGAAGGACGTTGATTTTGCTGTCTGCTCTGCTATGATGGTGGTTTCAAGTGATTGTTCATCAATGTGAGTTCTTTCATTACACATTTGCTTACTTGGTGAAAGACGTACGAGTTGAGATCATTGTTGAAAAAAATGGTTCTCATTTTGCCGGTAAGTTGGTCTCTTTTGTCTGCTCTTAATGCCTGGTTTTGGTTTTTGATTTTCATCCTCTAACCCTCACGAAAATTGGTTTCACACATGTCTCCCTTTTCTTATACGTCCTCAGTGCCAACAGGGTATTTTGAGTTTTCGTACAAAACTAATAATAAATGAAAATTCTAATAAATCAAATAAATATGAATGCACCTGCAGCAAACCTGGTTATGTCAGTGAATGTCAGTGTACAACCATTTCGTATTATTTTTCTGGATCTGTCTCTCTGTCTCCTCGCTTGCAAGGGAGTCTCTGAAACTCTCTGTTATTATAGTCCTGTTCGTTTGGTTGCCGCAGTTTTCGGCGTCAGCGGCGGCGGCAGCGTCAATGAGGACAGTTGTTGTTCGTTTCGCAGACGCTGACGCTGCCGCATACTATATCGCGACTGCAGATTTTATCGGCGTCAGCCGCAGGACGCGGCGTTCGGACGCGGCGACAGGCGCAGTTTCCTGCGTCAACGAAACAAACAAGAGTTGACGCAGAATGTTGACGCTGTCGCTGCCGCCGGTACCTGCGGCAACCAAACGAACAGCCCTATACTGTGTCTTGATCTCGGCTGCTGAAACTCTTACACATCCCATATACTTGGGGGACGAACATAATTTAAGTTTTCATACTATATATAATAATAATTTGGAGTTTATCTTATATTTTTGTTGTTATGTTTTATTTGTTATTTACAAAAAAAGAAAAGTGGGATTCGTGTCTTGGAACATTATTTATTGCAAGAAGATGGTAGTTAGAATTTTACTTGAAAGCAAACGTGTGTGTTGAAGTAGCTCGTTGGTAACAGAGCATTGGTCAGTGCTCCTGTTAACCAGCGATCGAGCACAGACACATCATACTAGACCAAACCAAAGAAAAAAAACAAAACTTTCGGGATAAAAGGTATTCTTTAATACCTTCTTTATAACCACTTAATTAATGAAAAACAAAATTCGGATAACATTGAACAAACCTTTTGTTAAGGACTTAAATTACTTTGAATTTTGGACTGGTTGATTAAATAATTTTTACAAGAATATGATAGTTGTTACTGAATATGTTTGTTGCAAGTGGGTCGTTGTTAGCTGAGCATGGGTCAGTGCTCCCACCAACCACGGAGCACGAGCACACACACACACTCCAAAAGAAAAGAAAAATAGTTACTACTGATATAAGATTGGATTAATAGTTATTAGAAGAAGCTGATACTAATAATTGTACTAGAAAGAAAACGTGTTTGTTACAAGTGGCTCGTTTGGTAATGGAGCATGGTCAGTGTTCCCTATGACCACCGATCCCTATGAGACCACCGATCGAGCACACACAAACACACCAGACGAAAAGAATAAAAGAAATAAATGATTCTTCATGCATGTAAGGTATTCTTAAATACCTTTTTCTTTTGTTTAATTTCCGTATCCACTCTATAAATGATAATTCATGTAAGTATATATGTTGAATTTGGTGGTAAGCATTTTAAAGAATTTTAATACAAGTGAGTTAGCATTTTAAAGAATTGAATAGCTTTTGATATTCTTAGCACTTTTAATGAAGCCTGATTAATTCTCTTCACTTGGTTTCCATTCATCCAATTGAATACCAAAGCTATTTTTAAAATACAATTATTTTGCAAACACTTGCATATGCTTTGGTATTCTTAAAAAAAATAAAAAAATCAAGATGCTATTTTGTTCAAAAACATTAATGCCATTAACATCACTAGGGGCGGAGCTCCGCGCAAGCGCGGGGACGTTAGCATAACCGAGATTGTGGAATTACAAAGTGTTGATGGTGATGGTTTGTAGAGTTTGAGTATAGATGTAAGGGTTGTAGAAGTGTTAGGAGTTGTTTTAAGAGAAGAGGATTGGTGTATTTTTATTATTATGCTTAGTGCAGATGTGGAAAGTTATTCGGTGGGAAAAAAATATTGATTTAGAAGAAAACGTAGCATTGAAAACATGAAACAGAGAAAATCTTGAAATGTCTTGAAGAAGCAATGCATAGCAACTGAGAAATATAAAGAAACGGAAGCAGAGTTTGGTTCACATTGTTTTCATTTGAAAACATTACTCAGTTGAGTATTTGAGACCATCTTTGTCCGCTTCATTTGCTGACGTATAGGTGGCAGCAGCGGAAGTTGATGATTCCCCATATTCCATTTTTCTTTTTTTTTTCCATTGATGGTTAAAATCTGTAGAGTGATGTATAAGTTATGTAAAAAATATGAGACATATGTAAACGTTTAGAATAGTTAATACTATAATACCTCCTTGTTTGGAAATGGCGCTCATTCCAGAGACGGTGAAGGTAGGGCCGTCGTCTGTTAAATTGTCTGTCGTCACATTTAAATGATAAATAAATTTTTGGCCTTCAAGTTCTGCAATACATTTTGGGAGTCTATTGCATAGACGACGATTCACCTGAAGTACGGTATTGGTTTTAGTGAGTTTTAGAGTTTGAAGAAAAGGTGGATTGTAAGAAATGAAACCTCATCATCAAGTAGAGTTGCTGCATCTTGTTTAGTAAGCTTCATCATCTCCTTGTCGAGCACCAAGAAAGTGGCATAATTTTCACCATCATCGACCAATAATTCAACCTTGTACCTGTATTAGACAATCATATGTATGATCAGAATCTAGAAAAGACTGTCTGTTTTATGGAAAGGCATTGTTAGTTTCTAACCTGACAACAGTGGTGGCATTGGTATCATGACACTGGTCGCAGGGGTGAGATGTGGCTGAGTTTCCAATTTCTTTCCCGCAGTGAGTGCAAGAGACATAGTACCAGCCCTTTTGTGCGACAACCTCAACAATCTGAGCTATGCAAGTAAAATAAGCTTCATGTGTAATAAGAGACTGTGAATATGGAGCTCCATTTATTAAAATATGAAAAGGTTCAGAGATTTAAGACGTTGGTGACAGTGTATTACAAACCTGGCTAGAAGAGTTGGAGAGGAACTTGCTGAGATCTCCCGTTGGGCTAAGTTCTTTGGTAGTGATCACTGTTTCTGCGTTGAGACTTGGTAAGTCCTCTCCTACTGCATCGCTAAGACTGGAGTCAATGCTGTGACCACCATAACAGACTGTGCTCTTTACCAAAAGCAGTTTGAACCAAAATTTTTAAAAGATCTTACGAACCTCCAAAGATTTTCGGATTCACAGTTGTGACCACCATAACAGACTGTGCTCTTTCGCCTGACCTGATGTGTCCCCGAAAGGTTGCCGCTGCTTCATCCCATAAGGACAGATACACCACAACATTACTGCAATAAAGTTGTTTCAATGACAATGCCACGTTCATAAAAGTTTTTCAGATAAGTTTTTGTTACGGTTCGATGACGAAGCGGACAACAACTCGAGCCATCACTGTAGCGTCCAAAAGATCGGAACCTTGGACGGAACGAATCATGCCTACAACATCTGCAACGTGAAACACATATACTGTCTCAGTCTCAGACCATAATTAAGACAATTTTTAAACTGAATAAAATTATTTCGAGAATAATATATAAGAAATAAACCTGGGAGTTCCAAGTTCGTGTTAGCAAGTGCTTGAAGATGCTCAAACTTCCTGAGCATGAATTTCTGGAGGTTGATAATGGGAGCATTGACCAGGACTTCATCACTGGTTGTAAAAAAAAATGTGACCAAAACAGAACTGATGAAATTAATGGAATCAAACGGTTGGTCTTTCTCAAAAAGTTTGATCGTAAATAAATGGAACAGTACCTGCTCATCAAGGAAAAGCAAGGTGATTCCCAAGAATTCACCTTGCTTCTTAATGTTTCTGGAGTCCCAACATCGCAGGAGGCGAGCCACGACGAACTGAGCAGATCGACCCAGGCGGAGATCGTCGAACGATGTCGGGGCAACAACGGCGGGAGCGGAGGAAGCCATCTTTGAGAGAATCTTTGGAAGCTGAAAGAAGAAATTTTAACTGAGAGTGATTGCGAGCGATCCCCACAGCCTTGTCCATCTCCTATTTATAGAATAAAGAATAATCAGACGAAGAATACCGAAACGTTACAGAGTTTAGTGTAATTAAGACAGAGTTAAAGAATACATCGAAGGTGGAGGAAGGCAAAGAGATGAGAATGGTTGGCTTTACAAAACAACTGAAACAAAATCGGCGACTTCAACAATGGAAGAAGAACAGGATGATGCCCTAGAACAAAACGCGTCGTTTTCTTTCAATGATTCCCATGGATTATTCAATAATACAGGCCCAACCCCAACTAACAGCCCAAAATCATATAATCAAACCAAACGTAAATCACTCAAACCAAACGTAAATCAAATCATATAAATCACGCGAGACCCACACACAATATACCCTTCCAAATAAAACAGGAAACATGCGGAACCCACAGACATTAAAAGGAATCTGACGTGGACCCTCTAGGAAGAGAGGAAAGTCCCTCATTATATATATGATTTCCTAAATAGAGTTTATTTAAAAAATAATTTGGTTGTTGAAGTGGGTTAATGGAACATTATTTTTCAAAAAAAAATGTAAACTCATAAAAGCTTATTCAGAGACATTGATTTCATATCCCTAACTAAGAGTCATTTTCTCTCTTTTTATTATTGACTAAATACAAATTCAACAATTTATCAATCACTAATTAATTTTGGGGCTCCTTTCTTTTTCCTTCCTAAACTTTATGCCACAAGCATTGCATAGTCTGAAACACGTTTACCAATTAAATTAATTTCAATAATGTATATTGTATGTTGATCAAGCAGCGTAATTAATATTCAAACCTGATTAATTACTTGAAATGTTTTGAGATTAGTTAATGACATTACCTTGGGATCAAGAGGACCCCTTCGCCACATAGGAGTGTCAATTGTCAACTGCATTCCAGCGTAATTAACATTCACCAATGTAGATCATTTCACCAATTTCCATTTCAACTAATAAGTACAGTATATGTTTTGACCATAAAAGTTGAAAGTTTGACTCAATTTCTATAATATGAAGTAAAAAATTATGTATCATATCAACTTCAAAATTTTAGATCATGTCTAAATATGGTCTACTTGAATATTTTATTATTTTAATAAAAGATTATAAATAATTAAAAGGATCTAGTGCTAGTTTTTTTTTTTTGTCAACGATCAGTGCTAGTTGTTGAAAGATAAACTTGTGGTTGGATTCTCTCAGCCAAGGCCAGTGAACTCGGTTTCTCAGCAATTGACCTAACCGGTATTGGAGTTCCTGAAGATGGACAGAAGATGATCTCCGAGTTCATGTCCATGTACAACAGAAATGTCCAGACTCCAGAGCAACCAAAACCAGACTTCTATGGTCATGGAAACTCAACTGCTTCAACCAACGGTCTGATATTCCGTGTTTTTAACGGTTTTAAACTCGTTTTGGAGCAA
>NC_027752.1:33676198-33678175 GCF_000695525.1 Brassica oleracea var. oleracea
TACCGAGGGACTCATTCCTCGGAATATACCGAGGGACTCATTCCTCGAAATTTTCTGAGTGACTCATTCCTCGGAATTTTCCGAGGGCTACGTTCCTCGGAAATTTCCAATGAAAATTCCGAGGAACATTTCGTCGGAACTTCCGAGGATTGGACCATCGAAAATACCATCGAAATATCCCGAGGAAGTTCTCCCTCGGTATATTCCGAGGAGCTTTCCGACGAACTGGTGGTCCTCGGAGTTTCCTCGGAATTCCGTCGGAAATTTCCGAGGGAGTTCCGAGGAAAAATGAATTTCCGAGAAGTTATTTCCGATGACTTGTTTCGTCGGTATGTCGTCGGAATAACGTTATTCCGACGACATACCAACGATTTTTTTCCCTCAGTATGTCGTTGTTTTCTTGTAGTGTACTTAATAGGAATTACAGAGAAGTATTAATACAAATTTCATAATATTTTAGATAACAGGAATTTCAGAACCTGAAACATATAACCTCGTAGAGAAACCACCTTTGATAGTGCTTAGCACTAGCCCAAGACCGTAATACCCGAGAACCCGAAAGAAACAAGAAAACTTCCAAGTATGAAGAATAATATGAAATCTCAAAAAGATTTAGAGAACATTGAGAAGAACACTTTGTTCTTTAAGAAAACTTTCTTGTTCAACTTCTTGTATTATTTACAAATGAGAGAGGAGGGAGCTATTTATAGGCTCCAAAAAGGCTCCAAAAGTACAAAATATCTTACAAACCTTATCTTAATTTCTAGAACTCTCTACCATAATATCTAGATTTTTTTCTACTAATATTTATCCAAAAGAGATCTCTAGAACACTTGAGGAGGTGATGATCTTTTATGATTTTTCTAGAGAGATTCTAGAACCTTAAATTAACTTTGGGTTTAGCCAAATAATATTATTGGAACCCATAATTAATGATAGCCCAAAATAAAGTTTAACTTCAATACTCCCCCTTAAACTTGATTTTTTCCATCATTCCGAGCTTTGAGCGGAGTATCTCGAACTGACCTTTTGGTAATGACTTGGTGAAGATATTAGCAATGTTGTCCTTGCTTCGAACCTCCAATGCTTCAATTGTTCCATCAAGCACCTTCTCTCTTATGAAATGATGTTCCAATTCAATGTGTTTCGTCCTTCCATGGAATACTGGATTAATTGCCAGCTTGATGACACTTTGATTATCTCCATAGATGGTAACCGATTTATTTATTGGCTCGAACAAGTCTTCAAAGAGTCTTCGAAGCCAAATACATTCTTGGGCTGCGAGTGTTGAAGCTTTATACTCTGCTTCGGTAGTAGACAAAGACACCGTTGCTTGTTTCTTGCTGCACCATGAAATGTTTGTGTCTCCACACAAGAACACAAAACCCGATGTTGATTTTCGATCATCTAAATCTCCACCAAAGTCAGCATCTGTGAAACCATGAAGAGAAATCTTGGCATTATACTTGTACATCAGTCTCATGCCAAGAGTTGTCTTCACATACTTTAATATCCTCTTTGCCGCTTCTAGATGTGGCTTCCTTGGTTCCTGCATAAACCGGCTTACAAGGCCAACCGCAAAGGAAATATCTGGTCTTGTAATGGTAAAGTATAGAAGACTTCCAACAAGAGAGCGATAAGGTCGAGGATTGGCTAACAAGGATCCTTCATCGCATTTGAGCCATATGCTAGTATCCAGTGGAGTAGAACGTACCTTTCCTTGGTGTACTCCAAACCTGTCAACAATCCTTTTTGCATAACCTTGTTGGCCGATGAATATTTCATCCTTTACCCTCTCGACCTCTAGACCAAGAAAGTGATTCAGCTCGCCTAACTTCTCCATCTCAAACCTCACCGACATATCCTCTTGTAGACGAGCAATTTCAGCATCGTCATTTCCAGTAATGATCATATCATCCACGTAGAGGAGAACTACTACATGAGCTCTTCCACTTCTCTTGAAGAATAGGCGTGGAT
>NC_027752.1:33678207-33679947 GCF_000695525.1 Brassica oleracea var. oleracea
AGAAATTGAGCAAGCTTTCCATACCAAGTTCGTGCAGCTTGTTTTAATCCATACAAAGCCTTCTTTAGCTTGCACACATGGTTAGGATACTCTCGTGACTCAAAACCAGGGGGTTGCTCCATAAAAATTTCCTTATCAAGCTCACCATAGAGAAAAGCATTCTTCACATCTAACTGCCATAATTTCCATCTAAAACTTGCAGCTAGAGATAAGAGTGAGCGTACCGTAGTCATCTTTGCTACTGGGCTGAAGGTCTCATCATAATCTTCTCCGTACTTCTGAGAGAATCCTCGAGCAACCAACCTTGCTTTGTATCTATCAATGCTCCCATCCGCTTTTCGCTTTAGTCGATACACCCATTTACAAGAAACAGGTTTAGCATCCTTTGGTTTCGGAACCAAATCCCATGTTTCATTTTTCATGAGAGCATCAATCTCCTCCTTCATTGCAGTCACCCACTCCTCAACTCCTTTTGCTTCTTCATAAGATGATGGCTCATCTTCATCCAGAGGAGCTGCAAAGTAACAAGAGTAAGTGGTGACGAACTTTTCATCTCTGAACCGAGCGGGTTTGAAAATGTTTCTTTTTGGTCGTTGATTGACGACAGAACCATGCTCATGCTCCTCTTCTTCATCTTGGTCGTCGCTCCCCCTTTCACCTTGAGTCTCCTTTTCAAAGCTTTCATTATCACTTGGAACTTGAATAATTTGTTCATTAGTCTTAGAGGAACCTGAACCATCTTGCTCATCTAAGACTTGATGAAGTCCATAGTAGGATGAAACTTCGTCAAAGACAACATCATGAGACACTGTGTATTTATGTGTCTCTGGATCATACACCTCCAGCCCTTCCGTTGTTCATCGTAACCGACAAATATACACTTCCTTGCCTTTGCTTCCAACTTTGTTCTTTGAGAGTCAAACACATAGACGTAACAGACTGATCCAAATATTCTGATATGCTTCACCATTGGCTTCTTCCTGTGAATCATCTCGTAAGGAGACTTCATGTTGTTTGGACTGAGTGGCATCCGGTTGATGACATAAGCTGCACATCTCATGCCTTCTGCCCATAAGGCCTTAGGCAAATTCTTGTCATGTAGCCAGCTTCTGCACGTCTCGGTTAGATGTCTAATCTTTCTTTCTGCTACTCCATTTTGTTGAGGTGTATACGGGCATGTATATTCTCTCTTAATACCATTCTTTTGGCAAAAAGAGAGGAACTCCTTTGACATAAATTCTCCTCCATTATCCGTCCGTAGAGTCTTTAGCTTCCGACCAAACTCTCCTTCCACGGTAACCTTGAATTCTTGAAATCTTTGAAATACTTCTGATTTTTCCTTCACAAAGTATACCCAAGTGTACCGTGAGAAATCATCTACGAACAGCAGCATGTAGCGAAACCCGGAATAGGAGGATGTTCTTGTTGGACCCATCAAATCACTATGGACCTTCTCCAATGGACCGCTGCATCTTGAGGTTGAATGATCAAATGGAAGTCTATGTGACTTTCCATATTGACAACCTTCACAAATTCTTCCTCCATCTTGAATCTTCAACTTTGGAAGCTCTGAACCAAGTCTTTATTCACCATGACCTTAAGCTTGGTCATATTTATATGGCCAAGTCTGGCATGCCAGATGGAAGCATTGTCATTCGTACTCATCTTCTCCACATAGGCATGTGAGGCCGATAAAACATATAAATCTTTGACGCGTGCTCCAGTGTGAACAACATCCGC
>NC_027752.1:33680040-33761817 GCF_000695525.1 Brassica oleracea var. oleracea
TCCATCTTTGTTTTTCGCCTTGAAGCTTTGTTGTCTCCGAGCTACAAAGGCGCTTCCCGAGTCATCATTGATTTTGACTTCTGACATTTGCATGGCTAATGACTCTTGCGAAGCTAGCAAATTTTTAAACTTTTCCAAGGAAGGCTGTGTAGCCCATCCTTGAACCGAAGTCACAAACGGTGTATACTCAGGCCGTAGACCTCGAATGATAGACCGCTTCAACCGTGCTTCAGAAATTGACTCCTCCGGATTTAGAGTATTAATCTCGGAGCATAGGTTCTTTACCTTGATAAAAAACTCCGAGATTGAAGACTCCCCCTGCTTCGCATTCGCAAGCTCATTCTCCAATAATTGTAGCTTGGCCTCATTTTTTTTGCTGAACAGTTGATCTAAAGCTTGCCAAATGGAACTAGCGGAAGTACATCTTGAGACATGCTCAAATATGCTTGAAGATATGGATCTCTTCAAAGCAAACTCCGCCTTGGCATTCTTCCGTGTCCACTCCTTTTTTGCTTCCGTGGTTGCAGCATTTCCCCTTGGTGGTGTTGTGCTATTACCACCGACGACGTCCCATAAGTCCTCACTCACAAAGTATGACTCCATGCATGACTTCCATAACCGATAGTTAGATTGGTCTAAGATTTTCATTCCCAATCCAACAAAACGACCCATTGATTCCATACTTAGAATAAATCCGAGCTCTCTTTAAACCCCGATCTTGATGAGCACAAGATTAGAATAGCTCTGATACCATGTAGAGAAACCACCCTTGATAGTGCTTAGCACTAGCCCAAGACCGTAATACCCGAGAACCCGAAAGAAACAAGAAAACTTCCAAGTATGAAGAATAATATGGAAGAACTCTCAAAGAGATTTAGAAAACTTTGAGTATAACACTTTTTTCTTGTTCAACTTCTTGTATTATTTACAAATGAGAGAGGAGGGAGCTATTTATAGGCTCCAAAAAGGCTCCAAAAATATCTTACAAACCTTATTTTAATTTCTAGAACTCTCTACCATAATATCTAGATTTTTTTCTACTAATACTTATCCAAAGGAGATCTCTAGAACACTTGAGGAGGTAATGATCTTTTATGATTTTTCTAAAGAGATTCTAGAACCTTAACTTAACTTTGGGTTTAGCCAAATAAGATTATTAGAACCCATAATTAAGGATAGCCCAAAATAAAGTTTAACTTCAATAAACTTTGACAACATTGAGGAGCTTGACTATGACGGTGATATATAATCTGCACATCCGGACACCTAGAAGTTTGCAATAGATTCCAAAGAACTCATAACCATCACTTCCCTCACCACATGTTCCACCTGAGCAAAGATGATTTATTCTTATCTGAACTCCAGCTGTAAGGGCAGAGCCGGCTTGAAGGTAAGCAAAGGAAGCAGTTGCTTCCGGCCGACAAATAATAGAATAAATTTCGGCCACATTTTAACAGATTTATCTGCTAGTTGAGTTGGTTGTGGTAACTACGTCCCAAGGTAAGCAAAGGAACACACTCTATATATATATATATTATATAGTTTCCATGAAATAAAAAGCAGCAAAGTTTCATTGATGCTATATATGTATGTCTATGTGCTTTGGTGATCAGGAGGAGTCGTTTTACACTGCAAGCTGGGCGTGTGACGTTGAAAGAAACCCATTTGTTGTGGCTGGAGGATTGAACGGCATAATCCGAGTCATTAACGTCAATGATAAAATGGTTTATAAGGTATTATTGCATTTCTTTTTATTAGACTGCACGAAGAGTTAAAGGATGTTACATGTATCCCACTAGCAAGTGATTTCGATATCTTTCATGTGTAATCTTTGCTCGCACGTACGAAGACCCTTGTGGGCCACGAGGATTCAGTGAGTGAAATTAAGACACATCCTATGATACCTGAACTTGTGCTTTCTGCTAGCAAGGTATGACTCTTGTCTTTTTTTTGTACCAATGTTCATTTATTTGGTTGAGGATTTAAGAGCTCTTACGTTTTGATTGGATCAGGATGGATCTGTTCGATTGTGGAATGTTGAAACTGGTATATGTATTCTGATATTTTCTGGAACTGGAGGTCATAATCTCCAGTTCTAAATGTGGTAAGCCAATATGTTTTTTAAACACACTGGATGTGAGAAAAAACAATCATCCAATTCAGTTTTCTGTCACTTGATATGTAGAGAGATTTTAAGTATAACCATCTTATCTTTTAAATCTGTAGGACTTTAATCCCCGTGATATGTACAGTTTCGTTAGTTGTGTCTGGACACCACTATTAAGATATGGTCAATGAAAGGTACGAGTTAAAACCAAGCACACTTGAAAGAAACTTCCTTTCTCTTTCAGTTGTAGTTCGTTTGTATAATCTCATTGTTTGGCTGCCTTCAGAGGTTTGGACACATGTCGATCGACCTGGCATTTACATGGAAGGATGTTCCATCAAAGTTCCCAATAAAACTTGTAGAGCTCCCTGTAAGTATTTTCCTTTGCTTTGTCTTGGTAACAACGACTGACATACATGTCTTGACGTAACATTACTTCTATGTGTAGGTATTTGCAGCTTCATGTCGTACAACTATACTTAATTGTAACCGTTGGTTTGGTGATTATATTCTTTCAAAGGTTAGTCCAGGAGTCAATAATGGATAAGCTAAAATCCGAAAGGTTAATCTTGTGTTTTATATATTTGATTTCAGAGTACGGCGAATGAGATCCTGTTGTGGCAACCACAAATTAAAGATAATTCTCTTGGAGAGGTTAGGATCTCATTTCTACTCTATACACAACAGAGTCATTCAGTTAATTACAGATTAAAGTTCTTTGTGCTGTTGTGTTTTGCAGGATGCTTTAAATATTCTACTTAGCTACCCTATTAATCATTGTAATCACTGGTCTATTAAGTTTTCTTGCGACCTCTCTATGAATTATGTTTCAATAGGTAAAGCTATAATCTTACATTAAACTATACTTGAAATTTTTCTTGTGAATTTTGTGAAACATTTTTGGTTGGTTGGTTGGTCATCAGGGAATGAAAAAGGCAATGTTTATGTCTGGGACTTTAAGAGTTGCCCTCCTGTTTTGGTTACAGTGTAAGTTACTCTCGGATCCTGACACAATCTTTAATCTTTAAATACAAATGATTAAGCTTCACTTTGGTGTCTTTGTTGTATTCTTGACATGACTGTCTGTTGCTATATAGGTTATCACACTATCAATCAAAGTCTTTGATCAGGCAAACCGCTATGTCCACTGTATATTCATCTTCTCTCTCACCAACCCATTGAAAAACTTTCATTATTTTAGGAATCAGTAATTACTCTAAACAAAAATGCAAAGCGTTTTGATTCCTGACACACTATGTCTCTTTCCATGGCATTGTAGCACAATTCTTGCTGCCTCCGAGGACGGGACATTATGGCGTTGGGACGTGAAGAGGGTCTAGAAGAAGATGTGCTGGCTACTTTCTAGAAGTACATAAGGAATAAGAAATAATGATAACGACAGGCAGAGGATTTGGGATAACTGTGGGCTGGTACTGTGAGTATTTAATTAGTATATAAGCAAGAGTCTAGGGAAGAGATATCAGTGATTTGATCAAGTGATTATAAAGAGAGAAGAGTCTCTCATGTGGAAGGCTTTCTTTGTAATCCTTGTTTTGAATCAATAGAAACATTATCTTCTCTTAAATCACAAGTGCTCTTATCAATACGTTACGATCTACGTAACACAAACCTAGTCTTTGTAGGAACTGATGCATTAGGAGTCTTAAGATATGCATTGTTACAAAAGCGGACTATCTATCTATCTAGCACATATTGCTGTTTATTTATAGCCTCATTAACTTCACTTCGGTAACCAAACGGTTTTCCAAGGGAACAACAACAATGGATTCAAGTACGACACTACACACACCAACAATAACTTTGAAGCTGCGCATAACAACAGTAGCAGCAACAGGTTTCAGCTTGTGTTTGATTCTCCACCGTTCGATATGGCCTCATTCGATTACAGAGATGATATGCACCAGAAGCAGCAAGATGTATCCACATGGTTCTAAGTCTTGGGGAATAGATTTTATCTTCTCTTTATTTTTTTATCTTTGATGTTCTTGTAATACTTTTCTGGGTCTGTCTCTCTGTCTCCTCACTGGTAATGTGTGTTGTAAAGGAGTCTCTGAAACTCTCTGTTACTGTGTGTGTCTTAGTCTCGGCTGGTGAAAATTCTCTCATCATCATCAGCTTCTTTTAGTTTACACGCCCCGTATACTGCGGACGAACATAATGTAAGTTTTCATATTTTATATTATATAAGCTGGAGTTTCTCTTAATTATTTGTTGTTATGTTTTTCTTTGTTATATAGTGTGATGATTTAACAGTTTGATGCGTCTTGAAACCACATCGAATCTTCGTATTATTTATTACAAGAAGATGATATTTAAAATCGTACCTGAAAGCGAACGTGTGTGTTGAAGTGCTCGTTGGAAATAGAGCATGGGTCATTTGCTCCTATTAACCAGCATCGAGCACGAACACATCATATGACACCAAACCAAAGAAAAGTAACAAAACTTTTGGCAGAAAGGTATTTTTAAATACCTTATTTTCAAGGTATTATTGGATTCAACCCCTAGGGTGAACCTCTACGTTTACCAACTAATAAAATATTGTTGTTATGAATAGTTAACGTGTATGTCCATTATAGGCCCAAAATTCCATGTTCTAGAAAGTTTCTAAACTCTAACTTGTATCTTATATATATGTGTATACATACCTTTGAAATAATAATTAACCAATTCTCTATTTTTCTCGATTCACAACACGTTATCAGCACGAAACTCTAACTCTAGCCGTGTCAGCAACATTCAAATACACGAACCCATCGAGCAAATCAAGATCTATTCGTTTGGGAATAATGGCGTCTCCGGTCTTTCCGTATTAATTATTGATCGAGATAAGTATTACCTAATCTATTAACCTATTAAACTTAACCTCGCTTATAATTAGAACATCTCGTATTCTTTGTTATTACTGAGAAAGTATATGATTTATTATCTTAGCTAAACTATGCACGATATGTAGGGTGTGTTCAGTAATTCCTCGATTAAATTATTATTTGTTTTTGTTATTACTGAGAAAGTATATGATTTATTATCTTAGCTAAACTATGCACGATATGTAGGGTGTGTTCACTAATTCCTCGATTAAATTATTATTTGTTCGATGCATGTGCGTTGGTATCAACGAACCCCTAATTGCAATCATCGAGAGAAACAAAAAGACCTTCCAACTTCGTAATGTTTTGATGAGTATTCGTTACAAGCTATTATATATAGAGTTATATACCATCTTATGTTGTTCAACAAACCTTAAATGTAATGATCGGTTCGATTTGCTGAATTTAGTTTCGTTCATGTTTTATTGTTTAGTCTACTTTGAGATTGTTTAGATTTGAGATTGAAGGCCTAAACATTACTATAAAATCTGAACGCACAGCTATTTGTTACAGAATCTGAACCAATGTCATATAGATTTATAAATAGATTTGTTTGTAAAGTATGGCATGTGACTCGTCAGAATTATTTAAATCAAAATTATCATCTGCATCTAAGAGATAAATCTATTTAGTATTTTGTTTTGATTGTAATGATCGTGTCTGTCAAATAAAATTATATGCGCTTAGTTTGGTTCATACTCAGTTAAATTATAGTTTAACATTTATTGTATTGATATCTTCTAGTAACTAATTTACTACATCTGTTCCTAAATGTAGGATGTTTTAAAGAATTTTGATGTTCCAATATATAAGATGTTTTTATTTTTCAAAGCAATTTTTTGCTTTATTAAAAACTGTGCAACCAATCATATTTGATAATCTATTTTGTAATTGGTTGAATAACATTAATTTATAGTTAAAACTAATATTTTCTAGACAAAACAATGATTTTCTTAATACTAGGGTCGGCCCGCCCTACGGGCGGGATATTAGTTAATTTGATATTCACTAAATGCTTGAGTTGAAATTTGTTTTAAGATTCAAGAATTTAGTTATCTGTTATGTGTTACTTATTAGTATGCGGTGGTATAGCTGTTTTTCGATTATTCTTGCTTTTGTATTGTATCAAATTAACTAATTGTCCAACTCATACTTATAGATGTACAAATGTGGATTTGTGATAAAGTTTGATGACAATACTGTTTTTTTTTTAATTCTTATTCATAGTGGAGTGTGCATGTGTCAGAAAGAGGCCAATATCAACTTTTATGTTTTTGCGTATGAATTATAAATATATATATTATTTTGTATAATGCATACTTGCTCTACAACATTTGCTTGTAGACTAAAAAAACTATTTTCTATATTTTTAAAAGAGAAAATATTTAGTCTAGAATATAACATGGATATATGTATTGACTATACATAAAAGTTGAGTGTTATTTTAAAATGACATATGTATAGAGGTTTTTCAACCATTACTTCACTGACACAAAATATTTATAACTGCAAATACCTTCTTTTAAAAGCAAAACTAATAAAAGCGTGTACAACAAATGTATTTTGATATATATTATATGCATCAAATTATAAAGACTGGAAACATTGCAAAACTGTTTGGAGCAAAGCTTTTAACTTCATAATTCTCATCTTGACGTCAGTTCAGTGCCGACCCTGCCCACAAACAGAAGAAGCATGGACTTCCAGCCAACACGATAATAAGTATTTTTGCGGTCACATATTTATAAAAAGTGAATTTAGCCTAGTGGTTCTAAGAAAAATTACCAGTGCTGGAGGTGTTGGGTTCAATTACCCCTGACAGCTTTTTGTTTTATTTTGGCCCCAAATATAAAATGGGACACGTGTCACTCCCATAACGCACGACTTGATGACGTGGCATCACGAGAGGGAGACGAACATATTTTTATATATTTTCTTAATATGTGTGTTTTTACCTAAACATTAAATGTTAAATATGCATGATAGAAATAATTAGAATAAATTAAAAAAATTATGAGGTTTTATCATTAAATGTGATAATGGTATACTGTCATATATTTAGTTTTGAAATTAAATGTCGATGTTTACTAACGAAAATGCCATATTTCTATGAGCAAATTTTTGATAATTAAAAAAAGACAAATTGTACAAGAGGTGTCTTTCCAACACCATCACCATGGCAGATCTCCGATCTTCAGTTCACTTCTCCCTTGAGATAAGTATTATTTATCATGTTTGATATAGATTATAGTCAACTAAAATTTTACTATGCGAATTAATCTATTTAAATTCTAGTCAATATATAGAGATGACTAATCATGTGATAAAAGTTAGTGATTGAGAAAAATAATATAGGAGTATTATTTATTTCTTAATATAATAAATATAAGATAAGTCATAGTTCTATATTAGTATATTTTATTACCATTTTATATGTAGGTTTTAAGTTTAAAGCTTGATCTTAAAAGATCTATTAGTTTTGAAAAAAAGGAAAAAAAAATTTGGTTACCAAAATGTGATTGCATAAAGCTCATTAAGTATTATGCATCTAAATTTTACAAGACCCGAAGTTTGTAACTATATCTCAACTATGTTGGATGTTTTAATGATGCATATATTTGACACAAATAATGTTATTCAGCAGACACATTTCAAGAAAAAAGATTAAGAAAATTTATACTTGTATCTTGTCTCCTTGAGACTCAGAAAAAGGATGAGCTATTGATGTAAGGTCAAGACCAAAAAGTTTCTTTCAGAACTCATATTCTCACTTGAAGTTGAGAAAATAAAGATGGTAATAAAAAAAAGATATGATTTAATCATCTAAAGATGAAAACAAAAAAAAATTATTGTGAATACAATACAAAGTAGTAAAACCTTATAGAATGTTTAATACGAGGATATATATGAATGCTTCTGAAGAGTACATAATATTACTATACATAAGAATGCAATTTAAAACCCTTATTGCATTATATTCTTATAAGTCTCAAAAGTTAGAAGGCTCTGAGAAAGAATACATGATCCATATAGGGTATGTTGTTGATTCAAAAACGAGATTCATTCGAGATTGATAAACTTGTAGTAGTATCATCTCGAGGGAAAGAGTTAAAGAATCTCACATTTTATATTAAGTGAAACATCTAGAAGATTATGTTTTGCTAAGCTGAGATTGATGAATCCTTCATAAAGTAAATCCATATAAATCTGAGACAAATTATACTGACACTAAGCGAAAGAAATGTTAAATTCATTTTAAATCAAAAATATTTCTCAAAAAGTATAGTCGAGAAAGTGCATACAACTCTTAATGTATTATACTACACAATGATTAGAAAATGGAGATAAATGAAATAGTAAACCAAAAGTTTACCAAAAGTGTAATGTTTGGCAAATCGGTTATGCCATCCCGGTTTAGTAAAGATGCGATAGATAATCATATGGACATTCGTTGAAGAACCAGAAGATTCTTACGAATGATTTGCTATATGCTGCTTACTTACAAGGCAATGCAAGAATATGGTTTTCACCCGTCAAATAGATTTGGATTCTATTTATACAAGGAGTTGTTTGTGGGCTTGATCACCCACTGGTGGACTGATCATCCACCATATGCATCGACAAGAAGGTTGTATGTATCCTTGTCATACATCTGCAACCTGATGTTTGCGAGAGTAGTTAATAATACTGGTGAATTCACAAGCCTTTGATGATTACTTTATACATGTGGGGATACATTATGAACATCTTGTAGCTCATGTTCATATGTAAGATGCAGCAGCATTGATTCACATAATGCCAAAGAGTAATTAAGAATTCTCTCCATCAAACTGGTTTTGGGTCAGGAACCAAAGATCTCCATCTAAATTTTTTGGATAAGTTGTAGTTGCTCCACCACACCCCATAAGAATTTGGACTGCTAGAAGCAGTAAATGCTAGTTCTCGAGAACATTACCGAGCGAGTATATTGAGCATATAAAAGAAAGAAAAAGTATTGGTCATGAAGTACCATGATATTGAAAATTTACTGATCTCTTTCATGATTGAAAGATGTGATTTCATATGACAAGAAGGATAGTCATACTTGTAACTTTCACAAGAAGCAAAAGAATAACTCGTATGTATAAGTATGCATAATGTGAATGTTTAGAAAATTTGTGCATGGATTTCAAATAGACCAAGATATGACATTTTGTGTGAAAGAGAGGCTATGGACTACAATCCTAATGGTCTAAGAGATTATCTGAAAATTAATCGAACGAGTTTATTCAATGAGAATATGTTTATATCTATTCCTAAAAGGATGATATATATGATGAGAATACATCTCCCGAAGATGATGCTTCCAGTGGAGGATATGATGATGTGCGTAGTTGTACTCTTTTTCCTTATCATGGTTTTGTCTCATTGGGTTTTCCATGTCAAGGTTTTAACGAGGCAACATCTTATGATACCTTGAGAGGTTTTCCATTTGCATCTTATAATTCTCAAAGAACACGCAAATGATAGATACCTTGAGAGGAATATTATCACTTAAGTGATAAAGATATATCAATCTTCTAATGTATTTTTGAGACTAGGAGAAGGAGAAGAGAATGATCAAGGTCAATCATACTTGAAGAAGAATAAGAGATGAAAGCATTCCATTCGTGTAACAGAATCAAAGGTCGAAAGTTTTCCAATCAAATGAGACCTTGTAGATGGAATTAAAATATGAAATTGGTGTCAAGAGAAAGATCTTTAAGTCTATTTTCATCTCCAATTTGAATCAAGTCATTTAGTGAGGAGTGTCAAATCTGCCAAGAGAAGTGAACCGGTCCAACCCCAAGAAGAAGAAGTTAATTCATCACATTGGATTGTGTCCTATCAGATATCTCAAGTTATATTTTCATCAGGGGGAGTAAATGCGCGCTGCACTCTTTTTCCCTTAACCATGGTTTTTTCCACTAGGTTTCCTGGTAAGATTTTTAATGAGGCAGCATCTTATGCGCTTTAGGAAATAGTTTTGTACAATGGACATCGAATGGGGAGTGTTATGAATAGTTATGTAGATGTCCATCATAGGTCCAAAAGCCCATGTTCTAGAAGGTTCCTAAACCCTAACTTGTATCTTATATATATGTGTATACCACATTACCTATGAAATAATAAGATTAATCAATCTCCTATTTTTCTCGATTCACAACAATTGTCAGGTTATATTATGTTTTTAAAATAAAAATAATAGTAGTTACAAAAAAAAAATTAAAAGAGTTTTTAACGTCGTCAGCAAAACCTTAAATCCTAAACCCTAAATCATAAACCCTAAATTCTAAACCCTAAACCCTTGGGTAAACTCTAAACCCTTGGGTAAATCTTAAACTCTAAATCAAAAACACTACACACTAAAACACTAAACCCTAAACCCTAAATCATAAATCCTAGAACTCTAAACCCTAAACCTTGAGTGTATTAGTGTTTAGTGTCTCTGATTCAGAGTTTAAGATTTATCCAATGGTTTAGAGTTTACCCAAGGATTTAGGATTTAAGGATTATGATTTAGGGTTTAATGTTTTGCTGACGACGTTAAAATTTTTTTTTAAAATATTTTTTTTCTACAACTATTACTATTTTTATTTATTTATTTTTTACTTTTTTATTTTAAAACATAATATAACTTAACAATATTTTGATTCATTTTTTAAAAGATATCAAATATAAAATAGCACAGTCCTATTGGTTGGTGAACCTAGAGGTTCATCCTAGGAGGTGAACCCAAGAATAAGTTTTCTTAAATACCTTATTTTTAACTTCACTTAATTATTGAAAAACAAAATTATAATAAACATAAACATTGAACAAAACCTTTCTTAGGCACTTAAACCACTTTAAAGTATGGCCTGGTTTATTAATTACTAGTGGTATGTCCGCCCTACGGGCGGGTTGTTTACCATTTTTTCTATTGATATATAAATTAGTTTAAGCCTGCTTGGTCTATTTGGAACGTTTACGAATTTCGTTGCCTTATTGCATGTTTCGTAATAATGGGGTACATTTGTTTTTTTTTTGTAGTTGCAGTTTAGTTCCTAACCTAAGCAGTAGTGATTTGTTTTTCTAAAAATAGTTAATGAACCGAAACGTTAGAATTGAATTTGGTAGCGTTAAAACTTTTTAAAAAATAGTAGGTATGCATTACGTATTTAGCAGTTTTTGTGTGTTTAAAATTTTCTTAGAAGATGATTAAAAAAAAACAGTTTTTATCTATGAATATATTGGCCGAGTAAAGATCATATAATTATATATGTAAGGGTATATATAATTATAATTAGATTTTCGATTTCAGATTCTAGTAATGCTTAAGGGAAAGTTTTGTTGGCCTGAAATTATTTTAATGTAATTCAAAAGACATGTTTTGTGTACTACTATATTCACACTCACTGGAAACAAAACTCAACTCATGGGTCCTGATCCACATGAGGTCGTTAGATAGAAGACAAAAACCTAACACCATAGTCTGTTTTGACACATTTTTAGCAGTAGTTTGATCAGTAACCAAGTTGAAAGATCTATCTCCAAGTATTTCTTCATATTCAAGGAAGTAATCCTAGAAACTATATATTTCATTCTTAACATTAAAAAGAGGGGCAGTACACAAAGATTACAACAAAACATATAACAAAACATGTTGTCCAAAAACAAACATGTCTCACCCAAATGCATTCAGATTAAAACGTGATCAAACTTGAGGAAGTATGAAGCCTCACTAACACAATTTGTTGCAAACCAATGACGACATAGCCCACGCTTCATAAAAAATCATTGTAGACCAAGAACTTTGTTCACTAACATATATTGAGAAAGAAGGAAGTGAGTGAGGAAAGGCAATGTCCCTGAAGCTCCAAGCTCAGCGTTCCTCTTGTTGATAATGTTACGTATATGTAGAGGCTAACCCTCATTATAAGAAGATTTACTGTACTGTACACCAGCATATTTTGCTTCGTGTAAACAAATTAATCAGGTAAAAATGATCTTATGTGAAGTTTCAGTTCTCAATGTTGAGTCAGCCAAATGATCTTATCATCTGCACAATAGATTATTGTTGCTAAACAGATCAAAGATACCAACATATAAAAAATATTACATGGACAATAAAAAATTTCACATCCTTAGACGATAATATGTTAATCCAAGTGCGTGGAGAAAAAAAAACACTTGGATTAAAAAGTTTCCGTGCGGGAGTAAAAATTGTGTGTGAGGAGTGATATGTGTCTTAAAGTGTAATAAAGAAGTGGAAATGTGACTCAAAGTGTAAATGTTTCATAAATAAAACGTATCCACTTGTTGCATCAAAAACTGTAGGTAGAAGTGAGTTTTCTTCAGTTACACGTGCCTTAGAACTACTCAGAAAACAGTTGTCTTTGTGCTTTGAAATCTTCTTAGGAGATGATAGAAAAACAGTTTTATCTATGAATATGTTGGCCGAGTAAAGATCATATAAATATATATTAAGTGCAGGGTGAAAATATGATTTATTTCATTGGTATATGGAAGCCAAAATGAATTATATAACATAAACCATAACAAAGAGGGACAAATATTGTAATGTTTCCTCGACACCTCTCTTTGTTACTAAGAATCCGCATAGAACTACTCAGCATGAGTATTGTCATTGCATTTGATTCCCTCATCTATGCTTGTTTGATATATGTGCTTCGATTTTCCCTTTGATTTTCTTTCATGTTTTTTATATTAAGTAACGCATGGGATATTGTTTTTTTGGTTATATAAAATGGTCATTTTGTTCTGGGAATTGCTTGTTAATTGTTGGCGACACAATGGAAGAGGAATCTTTTTGACAGAAATCACTACTTTTCTTTCACAAAAAGATGTAGAAAACAGAGAAAGAAAATAAAAGATTGTGGTTAAGTTTGACGACACATGCGTTTGCCGATTTCTTTAGGTTTTGATATATTTTTCTTTTGTTCACTGAGCAACCAAAACTGCGAAAAATATCAGTCAGTGGTCGTAACTGCAGTGTTACTGAAACGGACATGGCCGATATCTATTTAAGGATTGTTAGTTCATGGTTATGTTGTTAAGCAATTTATAGATTTATTAAGCCAAGCCTTTTGTAACACTTAGGTGTGTGGTGAATATGTTATAATGACATTCTTGCTTCAACGCTGAATTTTATTATATAAGATGCATATTTTTATTTATTTTTAGGTTTGTTTAAAATATTTATGACAGTTTAGTGGTTTTCCAGGGAGCACACAAAATATATGTTAATTTAAAATAGAAATTTTCATTTATTGGAAGATTTTATTATTTATATGTAACTTTTTATTCGTAAATTCATTAAGTGGAACACATGACATAAGATACTCATCAAATTTAAAACAAAAAGTAACATAAGACAAATAATGAACCAAACGAAAGTCGGTCAACATAGCAAACCGAAAAGTAAAGGAAACTAACAAACAAACAACTCTTCTTTCAGTACAACAAAACTCATGTTTGTTCTACGTATTTAGTATCTCAAACACTAAAAGATTTCATACTGCAGTGCGACTCTATAAACCTAATCAGGTCCAAATCATACCCATTCCTTGAAGTTTCTTGCTTAGCAGGTCTAGACTCCATTTCCCTTCGTTCTCTCGCTTCCTCTTCCTCCCTAGATACGTGTCTGCTGAAGACGTAGAATGACACCCTGCCACTTGAGCTTCCTGCTCCACCCAATTAGCTACCATGTCACATCTAAACAGATAGAGAGTAGCAATGTCTTTACCATGAGATATTTAAGCCGTTTGACCATGCCGTACAAGCCCACGACACAACGGAGTAGCTAATCATGGTACTCTTTTGAATGAAAACGCATGAGACCAAACGCTTATTAATTTCCTACTACAACATCTGTGTGCCAACGAATTGAAAGTAATATCATTTAGTCACAAGCTAGAATGATGCAAAGATAATAATATGTTACTGAAACCCATCGAGTTAATACCAATCCAGTGTTTTTTTTAAACTAAGCACACCATATAAGCTTCGCGAGGGAAAAGTTGAAAACGTTAGGCTACAAAACATTACTAATAATTGATAATTGATATTCAAACCTGCCGAAGAAAAACAGTAATTGATAATAAAGATTATAACTATATATCCAATGGTAGTGAGACTTTTTCTTTCTTCGGTGCCCGTAAACCAGTAAGAGGTGCATGTAAACAAGCAAGAGAAACCATTATCAGATCATCATCATAAAGTGACAAATATATAGAGATAGAGATGGAACATCCACATTGGTCAGAGTAGCGGTGGTAGAATGGAAGTAGCAGGAAAACAAAAATCAAAAGAGAACATTTTGTAAATAGTAATAAAAGAAATAAAGAGGCTGTGGCGTTTTTGAATGACAGCAAATCGATTTGTTGATTTAGAGAAGATGTCTTGGTTTTATACCAGAACGTTTTCTCACAAAGAGAAGAGACTGATTTTGTGTGTGGAAGTTTAATATAAAGGTACATGTTCATCAAGGAGATAGTACCTGGTGAGAGGTGGCCATGAAGTCTGGACTTTCGAGAGAATGTGTTCCTCATGTTTATTCAGTGAATCTAACAGCGACAAGAGCATCACAAAACAATGAGCTCATAAAGTGAGCATTCATTCAAAAGGTGTTTGAATGTGTTAAGTCTATGATAATTGATTGAGGACTGAATGAGCGTTGCCTAAAAAGGGAAATAATGAATCAGTTATCAAAAACATGAAAAGGTCGAAATCCTAAACTAATAATTGTAAGCAACAGAAGACATACCTTCACATCTATAAGGAACATGTCAACTCCCATCATCTCCCCATCTTTCTTGACATTCCGGTTTTCCTAAAATCGCAGGAGTCTGGTGTGAACCATCTGCTTGCAACGGCTGGCCTTACGCTCCAAGAAATGAACTTGAGAAGACGCCACAGTCGAAATGAATAGGATTTCGTCTCTGTTTTGGTTTGTATATATATGCATCCGCAAGACTAAATGAGAAATTAAAGAAGAATTGGAGACGATGTAGTAGTGTAATGAGATAACGTTATTGATTGACATTTCAGGTGAGCCTAACGTGATTGGGAAGATGAAAGGGAAGCGCAAGCGTGGCCGCCTCCGTCGAAGTGAAGACCTAATGCAACGAAAGAGTAACTCTAACGTGGGCCTGAAAAATCGGGCAAATAAAAGTTACGCAGCCAAAATCACTTGCGTTTTTCACAAACAACTCATTTTAAAGGAGCAGCTGACGTGGCAAAAAAAGCTCATACTTCCCAGATGACGTGGACGCATAAGGAGGGAGGTAAGTCAACTTTATTATATAAGATTTTTACAAGAATATAATAATAGTTACTGAATGTGTTTGTTGCAAGTGGCCTCGTTGGTATTTGAGCATGGGTCAGTGCTCTCACCGACCACGGAACACGAGCACATACACAAACTCCAGAAGATAATAATAACTTTTTTTATCAAAAAAAAGTTACTACATATATAAGATTGGATCAATTGTTATAACAAAAGATGATAGTAACAATTGGTTTTGAAAGCAAACGTGTTTGTTGCAAGTGGCTCGTTTGGTAATGGAGCATGGGTCAGTGTTCCCATTGACCAGCGATCGAGCACACACACACCAAACAAAAAGAAAAAAAAAAAAAAAATGATTCTTGCTAACCGAGTATCCTGACCCCATCAAGGTGGTCCAGACTAGAGACCGAAGTGAGCATGGACGCTGCCAGGACGTCACCATGTGGCTCACCGAGTAACGGTCTTCGGTCTCGGGTTCTGCAGCCTACATGTAAATTTTCGCAGTGGCCAAAGCTCGAACCTAGATACGGACACTTTAGCCGGAGCTCCTATACCACTACAACAAAGTAACTTGGTTACGATTCTTCTTCTTAAATACCTTTTTCTTTTGTTTAATTTTCTTTATCCACTCTATAAATGATTCTTCATGTAAGTAAGTATATATGTTGAATTTGGTGGTAGGCATTTTAAAGAATTGAATAGGTTTTGATATTTTTAGCACTTCCAATGAAGCTTGAATAATTCTCTTCACTCGGTTTCCATTCATCCAATTGAATACCAAAGCTATTTTAAAATAAATGATAGTTTTAATACAACTATTTTGCAAACACTTGCATATTGCTTTTGTATTCATTAAAAAATTAATGCCAGTAACATCATTTGCTAAATAGAGTTAATGGAACATTATTTTTCATAAAAACTGCAAACTCACAAAACTTATTCAGAACATTGATATCATTTGCCTAACAGTCATTTTCCCTCATTTCATTTATTAGTGATCAAATACAAATACAACAATCAATCAATCACTAATTAACTTTTGATCTCCTTTTTTCCTCCTTACTAAACTTTATCCCACGAGCACTTCATACAGTCCGTAACACGTTTACCAATTAAATTAATTTCAATAATTTATATTGCATTCTCTCCGTTTCATAAAATTATATATTTTAGAAAAAAAATTGTTTCAAAAAATCTATTTTTTACATTTTCAATACATATTTTATTAACTACTTGCAAATTTCAAAAAACTTAAACATATTTATTGGATTTTTATTGGCTTAAAATTAAAGGAAAAAAAATTATTACAAAAAATTATTCACATTTAATGTATTTTATTATTTTGAAATTAAAGGAAAACTAAAATATATATTATTTTGAAAAGAGAGAGTAGGTTCAAGCCGCGAAATAAATATTCAAATCTGATTAATTAATTGGATTTTTTTTAGATTAGTTAATGACCCCTTTGCCACATAGGAGTGTCAACTGTCAACTGCGTTGCAGCGTAATTAATATTCACCAATCTGGATCATTTCACCAATTTCCATTTCAGCTAGCTAATAAGGACTATATGTTTTGACCATAAAAGTTGAAAGTTTGACGTCAATTTCTATAATATCAAGTAAAAAATTACGTGTCATGTCTAAATATGGTCTACTTGAATATTTTAATATGGTCTACTTGAATATTTTATTATTTTAATAAAAGATTCTAAATAATTAAAAGGATCTAGGTCTATATATTTCCTAGGACAAAAACTATACTATGTAAAAGGCGATGGTAACCTGGTGGAGGTGGTTATTGAAGATCTTGAGAAAAATCGTATATCAATTGATTTTGGATTCGAGTCATGAAAAAGACTAAGTTGCCATTTGTTTAATCAAGCGATGTGAAACTATGCTTTATTTAGAAAAGTTCAGGATTTAGATCACTCGCCGGTCTCAGCCCAGTAGAAAATTATATAGATTTCAGCTCAATTACTGACACCAACTGTTAGAAACTAATGTTATGTAGTTTTATATTTTTTGAAAGATAGGTAATCTTGTTAACAGGTTTGAACGTGTGGTCTTCAAAATATCTTCTAGATAATCCGGTAATTTTAATTATTAAATTAATTCATAACTGGTATCTGACTATTTATTAATAATATTTAGTGGTAATAGAGATAGTTTTCTACTATAAACACTAGGTAATAAACTCATTTTATAAAAAATAAATAAGCCACACATTTATATTTAAAAAAAAAAAAATTATTATAAAACTTGTTTACAATTGCTATGGAAGAAATATATGTGTTACGAAAGTATCTTTCATACAATTATATTTCTTTATTGATAATACTAAAAATATACTTTGTTTTCTAGATTCAGTTGTAACAACATTACAAATATGTTTACAAATATGTCCATACTAAATAAGATATATGACTTATTAGTCGTTTAGTTAAATTATTTTGAGATCTCGAATACAACTGGATATTTGAAACTAATTAAAAAAACAAACATATTTTAATCTAATCATTTATTATATTAATAAGATAATTTATAACAACAAGTTCTATATTCATGATTTGTTTGAAACCATGTAAGACGTATGTGGTCAAAAACACAATTACATGGCAATTTTAATAGATCTTATTTGTTAACATATTATTCTTTGCATATCATACACACATTTTTTTCTTCTCTTCTTCGTTATTTGTATTTTTTATAAAAAAAAAAAAATATTTCCAAAAAATTACATGCTTACAAATTAAGAAGCAAATATTGTTATAATATTATACAAATTGAAAGAATGTCAGTTGTTTGTCTGTCCCAAATAGCTTTTTTTTATAACCGTATTGTGATCTCAAATGCTTTCTAGGCCCAAAGACTAATCACCACGAAACCCGCAGAATCCACATTTTTTTACCACTTAAAACGCTCCGGATGGCCAAGGAAAATCGAACCCAAAACGGTACTTAAATATCATAACGGAAATATCATGGACTTAAATGTAAATAATTGTGCTATGATTTTAACGGTTAATATTTATCGGACTCAATTAGTTTAGAAGTAATAAGAATAATATCCTTAAAATATTTATATGCTTCAACTCCAATTTCTCAATCACATAATGAGTAATAGAAGTTATATTTATTTATGGATTCATTTTCCCCAATAAAATCTACAACTTTTGAATGTAAATGAACTTAGTAATTGTATTGCAATAAAATAAAATGTAATTTCATTCAACACATTAACTGTGAATTAAAAAATTTCTACATAATTAAAGTTATTAACCAATTTAAAAATCTATAGTGTTTGTTGTTAAATTATGTAAAAATATAATAAATACTAAATGTGTTTGTAACGATTGTAACATCAGTTACAAAGTTAAAAATCATTCTTGTTTTTTTAACAAATTTAATAGATCAGTGACAATGTTGAACCAAATTTATATTTTATTATTGTGATCGTCATATTTGGTATAACTAATCTATAGTTTCAAATTCTTTACTTCAATTGTTAAAACTATTTACTAAAATATCATACCTAATATCTTTTGGTAGTCTTAAAGTTAATAGTCTGAAACTTTTGAGATCAAATAAAAGCATTTACAGACTCTATCATATTTTTCAAAAAGATAAATATAATGTTACAAACCTATCTGCAACATTTTCAGTTATGATAATTTCTATTGCAACATGTTAGTACATTTAATTTCATTAAATATTTTAAGGGAAATCTTTTAAAATATTTTTTTTTAAATATATACTAATTTCCTTCAGTTAAGTCTTTGAAATTATTCAACTTATTTATTTTCGCGTGTTTTGAATCAAATATTTTCATAATTATTATTTGTACTATTTCAAATTGGTGTGAGCAAAAAGTTATAATTGTTCAAACATAACTGCAATGTTTTTAATTTTTGTATTTTTAAATGTTAGTATAATTAAATCGGTTTAAGGTTTTAAAAGATGTCATTATTAATGAGTCTAAAACATGTTTCAATTTACTTAAGCCAATAAAGATATAAAATATTAAATTTTATCTGAAATATAAGTTAAACTTAAAAGATAATAATTTTTTTTTAAAGAATACTCATTTACAACATTTTTAGAATTCCTTAAAACGGCATCTATTGAACATAAAAAAAAATCATTAATTACATATATATACTGGTGTCACCGATCGGAGGGTATAATACATAAATCTAATAAAAATGGTAATTTAGTTCCAAGTCTCCGGCCAATACTCGCTGCACGACTTAGTCCAATCAAGTAAAAAAAATATTGGAAGCGATGACGTGCAATTAAATAAGTTCTTTCTACTTGATACATCTGACTCTTGCAAAAGTTAAGTGATATATACTGTATAATGGAAATTTTGAGAAATTGTAAACACATACCACGAAGATCAAAATAATACTGTTGGTGGTGGTGATTTTCGTAAACTCTTTTGCACAAAATTTAGAATTAAAGTAATCAGTTGATGAAATGAAAGGTTACCGAAAATTAGTTACATATATAGTTGATGAAGATGGCAATTTAAGCGTTGCATTTGTTTGCGGAAGAGATGCGACTGCTACCTCATGATCTGAATGGGTGCTTTGTGTTGATAAAAAAAAAAAGAGTGGGTGCTTTTTAGCGTTAAAAACTGTCGTTCTTTTTTTTTTCTCCTTTTCTGTAACAACAATTTTATTGAATCAGAGCGTAAAAGGTGAATCAAATGTTACGGTTGGTGTTGTGTTCCTTTGTTGATCGTAAATATTGTGAACATTTCCAAATTTGGAACCCAGGGATCTTTGCCTCTGCAACAAAGGTTCACATGAGAATTAGATGGTTACCGACAGTTATTTACAATCTCCATAAGAAGACAAAAACATTATGCGTCACTAACCAAACATTCAATTCATGATCAATGAACTATCGCAGCCAATCGGTTTAGCGATGCGTCTCATTTGGGATTTCGGTGGAAGACATACATGGTTAACATCCATGTATCATCAGCATAGAAGGATTTTGATAAATTCATGAAAATTTTATTTTGAGAAATGCTTGGACATAAACTATTTATAGATTTTCAAAGATCTATTTGAATAGTCACATCTTTTCAGTTTAATATTGTTTTTTTTTTTGAAATGATACTTAAATGAATAATCACAACTTTTCAATTTTAGTAGTCACATCTTTTCAATTAAAATATAGTTATTTTGAAAAGATAGTTATACGAATAGTCACAACTTTTCAATTTAAAAGTTATTTAAAATGATACTATTAAAAAAATATTTTGAATAAATACATAATTTTAAAACAGTTTAATTTCAAAATACAACTTTATTATAAAAAAAACACCTTAGCTATTTTAAAATTCAAAATTTTCTTTTCCAATAGAAAAATATGACCATTTACACTAACTAATACACAACTCTTGAAACAAATAGTTGTACAAAGACACTTTTGGAATATTTAACTTCATTAGGAAACTAATATATCATTTTAAATGAAAACACACAACTTTTAAAGTTGATACATTTTAGAGTTGATTATTGGAAACACACATATAAATGGACAATTTAAAATGTTACATAACCTTTCAATTTAGTTGGAATTCACAACTTTTAGAATTAATTGGGATTGCTATTATTAGTAGATATATTAATTTCGGTAAGCCTGTAATTGTCCGAGAGGCTAGTTGTTGAATGGGACTTGTTAACAAGATTATATTTCAAGGACTGGTTGTAGCACATACGTACAAACACTTGTTGTTGAATGAGACTTGTTAACAAGAATATCTTTCAAGCAGGCCCGGTCCTGTAAAAAAAAAAAAATTTTAAAGACTGGAAGCATATTAAAATAAAAGGCTCACATTGAAGCTTGAACTTGGCACCCTTAAAAAGAACAACAGATACTTAACCATCTGACCTACTGATAGCAATTGAAAAAATGGCTGAAATTTTTCTCTTGATATTAAAGGCTGGAAGCAGATGCTTCTGCCGCTTCTGTCTAGGGCCGCTACTGCTTTCAAGGAATGGTTGTTGCACATACGTACAAAGACTTGTTGTTGCATGAGACTTGTTAACAATAATTATTTTTAAATTTAATCAACTGAAAATAATATCTGTACAATTGTATGAGTCAAATTCTACTTTTATTGATGCATGTTATATATTAGTGCTGCATGTTTTAGGTAACATTTTAATGATGCATGTTTTTAAAATCTCTATTATTAAAACTATGCACGTAAAGATAACTTATGAGTTTTCTTGGTTGATTAAATTACATTATGTCCAAATCTATTTAAGGATATTTCATTAAAATAACTGAAAAAGATAAATAATAAAATAGAAAGTATAAATTCATTGAAGCATATTTCATTAATTTAACTGAAAAGATAAGTAATAAATTAGGTAGTTTTATTCGTTTTAGGATATTTCATAAATACAACTGAAAAAAACAAGCAAAAAAATATGGAGTTTAATTAATGAAGTAAGAACATTTTCAAATGGGTACTTCTCTTTTAATAATATAGATTCAAGTGACTTCATTACCTTATAAACTTGATAGCTCTATCTTTCTTTCTTTTATACTTTTACTGAGCTGAGTCATGAATCTCATTACTGCCCTTGGTTATCTCTTATTATGTAGATTAATATGTGCATTTGTCTTGAAGATGGTGACATATCTCCATTGCATTCCTACACTGATGAAGATGTAAGCAGCTCTCTCTTTCTATATATATATATATATATATATTTTTTTTTTTTTTTTTTTAACACACTCTATATATATATATTATAAAGTTTCCATGAAATAAAAAGCAGCAAAGTTTCATTGATGCTATATATGTCTATGTGCTTTGGTGATCAGGAGGAGTCATTTTACACTGCAAGCTGGGCGTGTGACGTTGAAAGAAACCCATTTGTTGTGGCTGGAGGATTTAACGGCAGAATCCGAGTCATTAACGTCAATGATAAAATGGTTCATAAGGTATTATTGCATTTTATTTATATCAGCTTTAGACCGACATAAAGAGTTAAAGAATGTTAAGAGTTAAAGGATGTTATTTGTATCCCACTAGCAAGTGATTCGATTTCTTTCTTGTGTAATCTGTGCTCGCACGTACGCAGACCCTTGTGGGCCATGAAGGTCCAGTGAATGAAATTAGGACACATCCTATGAAACCTCAACTTGTGCTTTCTGCTAGCAAGGTATATATGCACCTCTTGGCTTTTTCTTTTTTTTGGTACTGATGTTCATTTTATTTGGATTGAGGATTAAGAGCTCTTACGATTTTGATTGGATCAGGATGGATCTGTTCGATTGTGGAATATTGAAACTGGGATTTGTATTCTGGTATTTGCTGGAACTGGAGGTCATCGATCCGAAGTTCTAAGTGTGGTAAGCCAATATGGTTTTTAAACAGTGGATGTGAAAGAAAACAATAATCTAATTCAGTTTTATGTCACTTGATATAATAAATGTAGACACTTCAGTCTAACCATCTTATCTTATAAATCTGTAGGACTTTCATCCCTCTGATATGACTCGTTTTGTTAGTTGTGATATGGAAGCCACTACTAAGATATGGTCAATGACAGGTATGAGTAAAACCAAGCACACTTGAAAGGAACTTCCTTTCTCTTTCAGTTTGTATGATCTCTATTATTCTTTGGCTGCCTTCAGAGTCTTGGAAGTATGTTGAAATGTCATTCACATGGAAGGATGATCAAAAAACATTCCCAACACAAGTTGTACAATTCCCTGTAAGTATTTTTCTGTTTCTTCGTCCTTGTAACAACGAGTGACACACATGTCTTGTTGTAACATTACTTCTATGTGCAGGTATTTACAGCTTCAGATCGTTCAAATTTACTAAACTGTAACCGTTGGTATGGTGATAACATTTTTTCAAAGGTTAGCCCAGGAGTCAATAATGGATAAGATAAAAACCGAAAGGCTAATCTTGTGTTCTATATATCTGGTTTCAGGGTGACGCGTGTGACATCAGGTTGTGGCTACCACAACTTAAAGAGAATTCTCCTGGAGAGGTTAGGATCTCATTTCAACTCTATACGACAAATTAAGTGATTCAGTTAATTAAGAATTGTTACAGATTAAAGTTTTTTTGTGTTGCTGTTTTTGCAGGGTGATTTTTATGTTAGACTTGTATACGCTATTCCAGATAGTTATCACCGGATTATTAAGTTTTCTTGCGACCTCTCTATAAAATTTGTTTCAATAGGTGTGTGAGATCAGAAAGCTATAATCTATACATTTAAACTATACTTGAAACTTTTCTTGTGAAACATTCTTGTTTGGTTGGTTGGTCATCAGGGAATGATAAAGGCGACATTTATGTCTGGGATTTAAAGAGTTTCCCTCCTGTTTTGGTTACAGTGTAAGTACACAGTATCTTTAAATACAAATGAATAAGCTTCACTTTGGTGTCTTTGTTGTATTCTTGACATGACTCTCTGTTGCTATACAGGTTATCACACTATAAATCAAAGTCTCTGATCAGGCAAACCGCTATGTCCACTGATGGAACGTATGTTCATCTTCTCTCACACCAATATATCATTATTTTAATAATCAGTTGTTACTTACTTTAAACAAAAATGCAAAGCATTTGATTCCTGACACACTCCGTTTCTTTCCATGGCATTGTAGCACAATTCTTGCTACCTCCGAGGACGGGACCTTATGGCGTTGGGACGTGGAGAGGCACTAGAAGAAGATGTGCTGGCTGCTTTTCAGAAGTACATAAGGAATAAGGAATAATGATAAGATACAGGTCAGACGATCTTGGAAAGCTGTCAGCTGGTACTGTGAGTATTTAAGTTGTCTATAAGCAAGAGTATAGGGGAGAGATATCAATGATTTGATCATGTGGTTGTAAAGAGAGAAGAGTCTCTCGTGTGGAAGGCTTTCTTTGTAATCCTTGTTTTGAATTAATAATAGAAAAATAATCTTCTCTTAAATAACAACTTCTTATCAATACGTCACAATCTATGTAACACAAGCCTAGTCTTTGTAGGAATTGATAGATTAGGAGACTTAAAGATATGCATTGGTGCAAAAGTGGACTATGGTGTTCTTATCAATACGTTACAATCTACATAATACAAGCCTAGTCTTTGTAGCAACTGATGGATTAGGAGTCTTAAGATATGCATTGCTACGAATGCGGACTATCTATCTATCTAGCACATATTGCGATTCCCTGAGACCTGAAGATGCTTATTTATGCCTCATTAACTTCACTTCGGTAACCAAACGTTTTTCCAAGGGAACAACAACAACGGGTTCAAGTACGACACTACACACAACAACAACAAAGCTGCGCATAACAACAGTAGCAGCCACAGGTTTCAGCTTGTGTTTGATTCTCCACAGTTCGATATGGCCTCATTCGATTACAGAGATGATATGTCAATGCCGGGAGTAGTAGAAGATGGATGGTATGCAGCAGAAGCAGCAAAATGTATCCATATGGTTCTAAGTTTTGGGGAATAGATTTCATCTTCTGGTTTATTTTTTTTATCTTTGGTGTTCTTACATTCTCTCTACAATGTAATATTTTGTGGGTCTGTCTCTCTGTCTCCTCGCTGGTACTGTGTTTGTAAGGGAGTCTCTGAAACTCTCTGTTACTGTGTGTGTCTTGGTCTCGGCTGGTGAAAAACTCTCTCATCATCAGCTTCTTTTAGTTTACACACCCCATACTTGGGGGACGAACATAATGTAAGTTTTCATTTATACTATTAAAACAAAATACCTACTAGAATTTTGCCCATAATTTCATTCTATAATTACAATTTTATGTCATTGAAATAATATTATAATATTAATGATGAGATCCATTTAAAATCTTTAAAATAAGGAAAATAAAAATAGAAAAAAAACAGACCAGACCCACCTAAAAATTTATCGCTGGAAAAAAAGGAAACAAATGGATCAACCTATAATTAGTGTTCGCTGGAAAAAGAAAAATTAACATACTCAATATTCACCTCTACTAATTAAATCAATAAATATAAACAATAGAAAAACTATAATATTCAATCCGTCTAATTAAAATGATGAATACAAATATAATCTAATCTAACTTACGGTTATTTGTTTCATCGTATCTCGGTTTCTCTCTTCAATAAAATCGTCGGAAGAGTTCCAAAAATTATCAAGAAACCTTAAAAAAAACTTTACTTTCTTTTATTTTTTGGGAAACAGTTACAAAATCATATTTAATAGCTGCAAACCCATTTTTGACCCACGAAATCCGTTTGTATAAAATAATTTTGTATTTTCAGTATGCATTAAAAAGCCCAATATCTTTTTAAGTTTATAGGTTACATTTAATAAAAATTACTAAATGAGCATAAATACATCTTTTTTCTATCATGTCCAACATATAAGTATATTTTTAAATACATAAAAATCAAAAAAATTGTAAATAGATTAGATTATCTTATATAAAATATATAATCTTATAATTAACAAATTTGTACCAAAATTTGAAAAAGAAACAAATCCCGCGATTTCAAAATCTAGTATTATATATAATATAATAATAGATTTCATCTCTCTTTATTTTGTGTTCTTACTTTCACTCTACAATGTAATTTTTTTTCTGAGTCCGTCTCTCTGTCTATTCGCTTATAATGTGTTTGTAAGGAGTCTCCGAAATACCCTCTTTTTAACCACTTATTTTTTAACCACTTAATTATTGAAAGTTAAAATTGAAATACACAAAAAGACAACCTTTGTTAAGCACTAAAACCACTTTGAAATTTGGCCTGGTGAATTAAATATTTTTTACAAGAATATGTTAACTGTTACTGAATGTGTTTGTTGCAAGTGGGTCGTTGGTACATGAACATGGCTGCATGGGTCAGAGCTCCCACCGACCATGGAACACGAGCACACTCAAAAACTCCAAAAGAAAAGAAAAAATTAGTTACTCCAGATATAAATTGGATTGAGTTTTATTATATTGACTGGGTGATTGTGGTCCGGCGGTAAGGAGGCGGGACCGGAACACTAACACGTTTCAGGTTCGATCTACTTGTTGTACGAAACTAAGTCACACTTATCCTGATCACTTAACACGGATATAAGTCCATTTTTTTAGGATCTATTTGAATGCCCGGAAAGAAAATCTATCCGTGGATTGCATTTTCTCTTGGAGATTTGTCTAGGCTTCTCCATGGGCCTAAGATACTCCAGATTAACAATTCTACTTGGAAGGCATACGTGTTTGTTGCCAGTGGCTCTTTTGGTAATGGAGCATGGATCAGTGCTTCTATTGACCGGTGATCGAGCCCACACACCAAACAAAAAGAAAATAAAAAAGACAAATATATGATTCTTCAATTAAGGTATTCTTAAATACCGTTTTTTCTTTTGCTTAACATTTTCATTTTCATTATTCCCATCTTTTAATTGTTTTATCAACTCTATAGAAAAGAGACAATTCAACGTATAGTAGAAACTCAATAAAGAAAAAATAAATTAATAAACACTATAAATTAATAATTTTTTTGGTTCCGAGTTGGACCGGTTCAAAAAACTAATACTCCATCTGTTTTTAAAAGATACATATTCTAGACTTTTCACATATATTAAGAAAACTCATTAAATATGCATTGTTTTTTGTGAATAACAATTTTTCATAACTTTTAGCCAATAGAAATTTAATAAACACCATTAATTTTTTTGAAACTTACAATTTTTCATAAACTCATACATTGAAAAAGTAAAAAATGTATCTTTTTGAAACAAATTTTTTTTCCAGAACATACATCTTTTAGGAACGGAGGGAGTAGTTTTTTAGAAAGTCTTATGTAAATATGTGATCCTATTAAAATCATAAATTAATAAACTATTTATATATATATTTTATATAAGTACAAACTAAATATTATATTATTGGTTTTGTATTCATAATGACATTATTCTATTTTTCTAAAAATTTTAATATATTTTGAAACATTTAGTAAAATTATATCGAAAACCATATTTGAATTTTATGAAACATAAAAATATACACCAAATAATATAATAAAAAATAAAAGTCTAATTTCTGAAATTAAATTAATGTACATATGGTAAAATAAATTATTTTCTTATTTAATAAATAAAAATAGAAAAATAAAAATAAAATCTAAAAAAGAAAACTTTTTGTAAATCAATTATTTTGGCTATTTGGCTATTTGGCTAGTTTCTAGAAGTACATAAGGAATAATGATAAGAGACAGGCCAGAGGATCCGGGATAACTGTGATCTGGTACTGTGAGTATTTAATTAGTCTATAAGCAAGAGTCTAGGGGAGAGATATCAATGATTTGATCAAGTGGTTGTAAAGAGAGTAGAGTCTCTCGTGTTGAAAGGTCTCTTTGTAATCCTTGTTTTGAATCAATAAAAACATTATCTTCTCTCTCTTAAATCACAACTTATCAATACGTTACAATCTATGTAACACAAGCCTAGTCTTTGTAGCTAGGAATTGATGGATTAGGAGTCTTGAGATATGCATTGTTTCAAAAGCGGACTATCTATCTAGCCAGGCCGGCTTAACCATTTCATAGGCATTGAGGCAATTTTTCAAAATAGGTCCTTAACTCTTAAAATATTTTTTATTCTTATCAAAATTGTATATTTTTCAAAAATATGAAACCAAATGCTTAAAATATTATATGCTCACGTAAGGGATTAAAAGTGATTAGAGTCGTATTAAAACAATTTCACAGAAAATGTTTTTATACCATCAGATTTCAAATTTGTATTAGCACTTGTTTTCAAAATTTTGTTAAATGTTCAGCATGATACAATCTATTTGTCAAGTACTAGAAAGAAGAGACACACATTTCGGAATAAATTTTGATCTGTCTAAAATAAAAAAACCTAATTACTATAAGTTCTTAAAGAAGTCGACAGAAAAAGTTTTTAAAAAAATAAAATAATATTAAAAATATAGAGCATCTATACTATTAATTGCGAATTAATTTTTCGCATTCGAGCTCTCACGTTAAAAGTTAGGAACGAATTTAAATTATTTTGATTAGATAATTGAATAAATTAATAATAATAAGAATCATCCAAAATCTAAAAACATATTTTAAAATAAAAATATAAGGGTTTTTTTCAAATAAGACCTAAAATTTCATATCAAACACAAAAATAACCTATGTTTTTTTATTGAAACTTTCTTTTTCTCCATTCACCTTAAAAGTTCGAGTTATTCACAAAAATGCCATTACATTTTTTTTTCCTTTTCTTCGAAAATGAATTTTTTACCTATCATCCTCATCTTTCCCAAGTATTTACAATATTGTCTTTGCTATCAATACACTAACCACATGAACAACCAATTTGAAGCTTTTAATGCACCAAAGTTTCAATTTTTACTTTTTATATCTCATTACTTATACACACAAATCACATTTCTTTCACTCTCTCTTCAAATTCATTAAAAAAAAAACCAAGATTTTGATTCCAAGCTTTGTAAGGTTCATAAAGACATTGAAACTCATGATTCGTGGTCATTAACGACTTGGTAGCTTTTGTAGTAAAGTTTTAGATGCTTGGAAAAGCTAAGCAAGTCATCCCACACGTTCAAGGTATGAAATCGTTTTTTCTCAGATCTGTTTAGCGAAGACTTTCAGAAGACTTCACTAGATGTGTTTTCCATCAAGAATACTTTCCTAGAAATCCTCTAACTTTCCTTTATTAAGAAAAAAAACTGAAAAATCCCATAGAAGACTTCTCGAGAAGTCTTCTCGGATAAACATGTTAGTTTTGCAATTGACCGAAATTTGTCAGAAAATTGACTTTTTATAGAAGACTTCCCGGGAAGTCTTCTCATGAAAAACTTCTATAGAAGTCTTCTAAAAGTTTTGCCGAAGTCTTCTCACTGTCGCAAGAAGTCTGTGTGGATTACTTTTGTAATTAAAAAATAATAGTAAAACATAAATTTTATTATGGATTTTGGTCAAACCTTTGGAAAAGTCAAATATAGTCAAAAGTATCTCAGGTAGACTTCTTACAATATTGAGAAAAATTTTAGAAGACTTCTATAGAAGTCTTCCCCGAGAAATCTTCTATAAAAAGTCAAATTTCTGACTAACTTCGGTCAATTGCAAAACTAACATGTTTATCCGAGAAAACTTTTCAAGAAGTCTTCACTGGCATTTACGAGAATTTTTCAAATTCAAAAGTAAGTCAATATTTACAAAAGAAGACTTCTCAAGATTTCTTCTATAGAGTAGACTTCCTAAGAAGTCTTCATTCGTAAATTTACAATTGCAAAAAATGACCAAAATAAAATACTTCCATAGAAGTCTTCTACGTAAATGTTTTATAAACTCTCATTTTCTCTACAATTAAAATACCTTTTAATATTTTCTTATTAATTCATGTGTATTAGTCAATATTGGGGCTCCTGGATGAAATTCATAACTTATTTGGTGATTATTATGTGATTTCAAATATTTATGTTTACTAATGTTTCTAGCTAATCCGAGAAGTTTTCTAAGAGAGGACTTCTGGAGAAGTCTTCTATGTTAGATTTTATAGAGTGTTAAATAACTTCAGGGTATGTTTTTAACTTTCAAAAGTATTAAGTAACTTCAAGAATATCAAGTCATGTGGTTGAATGTGTTTTATTAGATCATAAGATATATTTTTTTTAACTTACATGAGATTTAAAATTTCAATTTTCACTAAAAATTCAAGTTTGATCTTTTGTGAATTTGACTAAGTTTTCTTGTGAAGTCTTTTCTCTTAATTATATTAAATTTGACTAAGTTTTTGTGTTATTGTGTTTTATTATGAGAGTAAAATGATTATAAAAAAAAATTTGTTATGTTGTATCAATAACTTCAATAATGTCAAGTACTTTTGGCAAAACATGAACATATTTACTAAATTCTTTTGACTAACATCTCTTCAAGTTTACAAAAGAATTTACAACTAAAATAGTACACCTGCAAATCATAAAACAGGGCATAAACAAAACTATTATGCATGGAACTAAATATCATTCTTCAACATAGATAAGTTTGGACTCCACTTGACATCATTACTTTGTACCATTTTGGGCAGAAGTATTCGGAAAAATACATTAGAAAGAAGTCTTCCAAGAGCTTTCCAAGAGTCCAAGAGTCTTCTGAGAAGCCTTCCAAAGTTTGACTCAGATCTGAAAAAAATCTGCGTATCCAAAAACAATCAAATGGCTTCAAAACACAGAAGTTTCAAAAATAATTTTTTATGCTAAAATAATAAACAAAACAATCACATTAGGTTGAATCTATAACTTTTTTGAATCTAATATATAAAACACACAAAATACGTATTCAAAATTTGTACCACTTTGGGGAGAAAACTTCAGAAGACTTCCTGAAAACTTTGTGGGACGTCTTCTAGCAAAAAAATGCATTAGAAAACTTCCTAAGAAGTATTCCGAGAGTCTTCCAAGAGTTTTCCAAAGTATGATTTAGATCTAAAAAATTTACACATTTAAAAACATTCAATTGGCTTCAAAACAGAGAAAGCTTCAAAAATATTTTTGTATGCTGAATAATAATGAAAACAGTCACATTAGGTTGAATCTATAACTTTTTAGAATCTAATATATAAAACACACAAAATACATATCCAAAATTTATACCACTTTGGGCAGAAGACTACGAAGTCTTCTAGCATAAAATGCATTAGAAGACTTGCCTAGAAGTCTTGCGAGGAGTCTTCTGAGAGTCTTCTGAGAAGTCTTTCAAAGTCTGTCTCGTATCTGAAAATTCTGAAAATTCAAAAACATTCAAATAACTTGAAAACAGAGAAAAACTTCAAAAATATAATTTTATGCTTAAATAATAAACAAAACAGTCACATTAGGTTGAATCTATTGCTTTTTAGAATCTAATATATAAAACACACAATAATACACAAAATTTATAAATCTACCTTTGAAAGAGTGAAATATGAGAACCATGTAATGAAAATTCTGCAAAAAGATGATAAATTAGTGAGAATACGTAAGAAAAAATGAGAAATAAATTTAAAGTTTGGTGTTTTGATGTTCAAAGAGATTAGAGAGAGGTTTGAGAGTTTAAGAGTGAGAAACATTATATTTTTGTTACAGCCATTTGAGAGGAATAAATAAAATGTGTAAAAAAAATTTATATATTGAGACCAAAATTTCAATTACGTTAAATATTTTCGATACAGAAGACTTCTGAAAGACTTCGCTTTACGAGGAAAACTTAATTTCAACTAAAGTTTAGGCGGGAATATGCTAGAAGATTTCTTGAAATCTTCCAAACCATAACTTAATCAAATAACTACCTAAATAGCAAATAACAATTCATTAAGGTTAAAATCAACTTATAAAATGTTTAACATACACAAAACTAAACACATGTAGATCAATTTTTTTAAAGAAAAATTTAAGATTTCAAAATCTAATTCTAAACACAAACAATACTATAACATATGTTACTAAACCCTAAACCAAAATTTTCTCGGAGTTTTCCAGACCTTATAATCAAATAAATAAGCAAAAACACTTTCTTAAACTTAAAAGATACTTAGAAAGTGTTTAAATCAAGTTATTAGATAGTCGCTAAACACACATAGGTCAAACTAAAAAAAATGAAAAAGATAAAATTTCAAAATGAAACCCTAAAATACCAACAATATTATACCATTTGTTACCAAAACCTAAACCTAAACCAAATGCTATCGTGACTCAATCTACATTCACTCATCTATGTTAAAAATAATTCAATTTTAGTAAAACTAAATTTCCATCATTTAGAAATGTTTTTTAATACATGATTTCTACTTTTTTTTCTCTTTTAAAATATTTTTTTTATAAAATTTATTAATTACTTTTAAGATCTACAATATGAGAAGACTTCCCCTAGAAAACTTTTAGAAGAATTCGATTTAGGCGGAAAACCTAAATTCTTCTAAAATTTAGACGGGAACCCTAAATTCTACTAAGATTTAGGTAGAATATGTCACACCCTAAATCGAAATCATGTGAGTCTTCCAGACCCTATAATCAAATAATTAAGCAAAACACTTTGTTAAACTTTAAGATACTTAAAAATGTTTAAATCAAGTCATTAGATAGTCATTAAACACATATAGGTAAAAAAAATTATAAAAGAAGATAAAATTTAAAATCTAACCCTATAAATACCAACAATACTATAACATATATTATCAAACCCTAAACCAAGGACTATCATGAGTAAATGTACATTTACTCATCTACGTTGAAAACAATTCAATTTTAGTAAAACTAAATTTACATCATTTAAAAATATTTATTATTACATAATTTTAATTTTTTTCCCATCAAAAAATTTCAATTATTTTAAAGATCTACTAAATGAAAAGACTTACAAAGAAGCATTCTTTGTAAGTTTTCTCACTCGAAGGGTTATAATTGTAAAATTCAATACGGGTTTTTTGTTTGGTCATAAGGATGCTGTTGTAATTTCACTAGTCTTTTGGGTTATTTTTCCATTTGATTGAATTAGGGGTACACTTTTGTATTCATAAGGATGTTCTTATATATATTGTGTTTTTATCCGAAAAACATCTTTTAGTAAAATTTTAAAAATTAAAAAATAGAAAATACATAACTAAACATTACTCAACTAAAATCATTAATTTTGTATAATTAAAAATATAATATTAAGTGATTTATAATATTTATATTAGTAATGATTTTTCGGATTCGAACTCTCACGTTAAAAGTTATAGCATAACGTTATACCCTTAATAAATAAATATACAAATTAGTTCAAAATAAAAACGTAATTAAATTATTTTTATTAAATAATTGGATATTAATAAAAAGAATTGTCCAAAATCTAAAAAATTATTTTAACATAAAAATATAATTCTTATATATATTTTGTTGTTATTCGAAATATATCTTTTAATTAAATTAAAAAATAGAAAATACATAACTAGAGATTAATCAACTAAAATCATTAATTTATATTATTGAAAAGATAATATTAAGTTATTTATAATATTTATATATTAATAATGAATATAGTATATATAAGATTTAAAAAACAAATCATAATACATAAGTATTTTCAAATAAAAACATGAAAAATAATTTATTATTACAGTTTTTTAATTAATAATAGATGTATTAATAAGTAATTATAAAATGTTTAAGCCTGTATTTGCGGACGAAACACCTAGTTATCTCATAAAACAAGAAAATTGAAATAGTTTATGAGGAAATGGAATTTCAATAGGGAAATAATTTTAGGGGGATGTATTCAACTGAGAGTTTCAGGTGATTTGTATTAAAAATGTTAAATTGAATACATCCCCCTTAGTAGGGAAAAGAATTTTTGGGAATGTGAAAAGTAATGGAAAGAAAAATCAGTCTATATACGAACATTGTTGATTATTTTTTTCAATTCTAACTGTTCTGCTTCTTAAATTTCTAATACTCGAAAGAATATTATGGGCCCTCTTGCCCAAGGCGGTAGCCTTGCTCGTTCTTGTACGTACCTAATTTGTAGAAACTGATGGAAAATCTTTTTAATTTTTTTTTAAAAATCGTTTGATAAAAAAAATTTTGAAAGAAAACTTTCAAAAAGGTTCCAATATTTTTTAAAAAATAAAATTTCTAATTTTTAAAAAGAATTTTTATTTATTTTATTATATCTGTAAGATATGTTTATAATTATCATTTAACTTTTTAATGAAGTACTAGGATAAGACATGTGTCTTGCGTATGTGAATTTATATGAAAATTATTTAAAAAATATCATATAGAAAAATAAAATTTATATTTTTGATCGAATTAATATTTTTGGCTCCTAAACATTTTTTAAAACTTTTTTCGTTAATTACATAATTTGTTTACGGATTAGATGATCTTATTCTTAAAAATATTTTAGGTCAAAAAATCACTTATCATAAGAACCTAACGTTTAGGCCTTTTAATCGCAGGATTATTATTTGGTTACAATCAAACTATATTATCTCGGTTTTATATCATGATTTAGCAATTTAAAAATTAATTATGGTTATGAAAAGTTTACGTTCACGTGCCAATCATATCTATTTTCAATATTTTTCTCTATTTGTGTCATTTTTTTCATTTTGGTTATTGCTCGACATAAATATTGATTTTTGAGTTTATTCTCATTTCGTTCTTTTGTTTTGGACTGAGATATATAAAATGTCTAAGATTTAAAATTATTAAAGAGATACATACTTAGGTTAAGATACGCTTCTTGTGCAAAATAAATATTTTATATTTATTACATATTTTATGTTTTCCGCATATTATGAAATAATAAAATAAAATTAGATATTAAATAACTTAGAAATCAATTACTATTATTTAATAAATTGACGTGCACATATAAATCAAACGATCGCTCTTGTTTATTCGCAATCATTTTAGGGTAACTAAATCAAAACAATCAATCTTATATATCGTATATGATATATAATTAAATTTAAATGATATTAACATAGATATATAGTATACTTTTAATATGGATATTTATTAAACGAGGTTTCTACTCATATGATTCTTTAATTATTTGCATATTTGTGTAACAAAATTTTACACCTACAAAGTTTTTTTTAATGTAGAAGATTTAGTGGTTTCAATAACTTATAATCATTTTAAAAAAAACAATGAAGATTTCAAAATTAAAATATTAACTTTTCAATATATTTTCAATGCAAATATCAAAATATAAGCATGTATTTTCATATTATGTATAGTTTAATTTAAACAATATGAAATATATATATTAACATAAACACCTATTAAAATAAAATTATTTATTTATATGATTTTATAATCATTGCACCTTATTATAGGAAAAAAATTAAACCTTGATCACAAAAGTTTATGTGGGACTTTTAACAGTTTTAATAATTTATACTCATTTTGAAAATTTCAAAATACAACATATACAAAAAAAATCTAAATTTTATTATATAATTAATGTAATTGTGTAATTTATTTTATTAATAAAGAATTAAACAAAAATGATAGAAAGTATACAGATTGTTAGCAAATTTTTATTATTTAAAATTACTAATTGGTATATATATCTTAGTCACATTAGATAATTTTATAGGTTTTATTTAAAGAAAAAATATATAATAAATTTTAATTTGATAAATGAATGGTTTATAATGGACATACTATATAATATAACATTCTCTAGCAATTTAATTTTGGACTAACAAAATTAGTATTCTAATTACGTGACAACTCAGCGGACTATTTTTTTAATTAGTACAAATTATATGTTATAACTTTATAAATGTTTATCTATTAATATTCATGGTAAATTTTGATCAATTTAATTTTTAAAAGCTGTTTTGATTATAAATTTTTTTGTACTATTCTATTCTATGATATTTCTCTAAATTTTTTTATTAGACAATCCAAAAATGTTATTAAATTAATTCTCTTGCTTATAAAATACGACTTGACAAAAAAAACAGTAATTGTCGAAACGTACAAAGACTTGCATGAGACTGGTAAGCTTAGACAAGAGCATTGTCCGAGAGAGAGAGAAGAGATTTGGCATGTCGAAGATAGCTTTAGGGAACGAATCACTTGTCGGGTCTTTGACTCCATCCAACAAAAAATCGTACAAACTGACCAACAGGATTCAAGAAGGGAGGATACCTTTGTATTCTGTTGTTTTTAACTCCATCGATGCTCGTTTCTTCAATTGTTTCGTCTCCGCTGGTGGAAATGGGGTAAAAAATATCTCTTCTTTTTGCAAATCTCTGTTTAAGATTTTCGAGTTCTGGGTCTGTGCAAAGTATCATTTTTTTTTCTGTCTGATTTTGGGTTTCTGATTGCTGTCCTGTGACGTTGTCGTATCACTTGTCCGAAAAGATTGAAACTTTGCTTGATGGGTTCCTTTTCAAAGGGAAGACTTACTCAGCTTGACTATGAACTGTCCTAGCTTAAGGTTTTTGGTGAAAGTTTATTGCTTTTTTTCTATTTGAACACTAGCTAAAGTGACTTCATCATATAATAAACTTGATTGCTCTATCTTGGTTTCATTTTAGCCTTTTACAGAGCTGAGTCATAGAATCTCAATACTGCCGTTGGTTTATCTCTGTTTATTTGTAGATTAATTTGTACAATTGTCTTGAAGATGGTGGCATATCTTCATTGCACTCCTACACTGATGAAGATGTAAGCAAGTCTACTTTTTTCTTGTAACACTTTAAGGAAGTATACATATTATATAGTTTACTAGCTTTTCCATGAAATAAAAGAAAACAGCAAAGTTCCATTGAGGCGATTTGGGTATATATATATATAATATATAATATATGTCTATGTGCTTTGGTGATTAGAATGAGGAGTCATTTTACACTGTAAGCTGGGCGTGTGGCGTTGAAGGGAACCCATTTGTTGCGGCTGGAGGAGTGAAAGGCATAATCCGAGTCCTTAACGTCAAAGAAAAAATGGTTCATAAGGTCTTATTGCATTTTTTATTTATCTTTAGACTGATATGAAGAGTTAAAAGGATGTTCTGTGTATCCCTCTAGCAAGTGGTTCAATTTCTTTCTTGTGCAATCTGTGCAGACCCTTGTGGGCCACGGTGATTCAGTGAATGAAATTAAGACACACCATATGAAACCTCAGCTTGTGCTTTCTGCTAGCAAGGTATGTCTCTTCTCTCTAATAATGTCCTGATGCTCATTTATTTGGTTGACGATTAAGAGCTTTTTTCCGGTCTTTGATTGGATCAGGATGAATCTGTTCGACTGTGGAATGTTGAAACTGGGATTTGTATTCTGATATTTGCTGGAACTGCAGGTCATAGATACGAAGTTGTAAGCGTGGTAAGCCAATATGGTTTCTTAAACACAGTGGATGTGAAAGAAAACAATCGTCTGATTCAAGTATAAACCATCTTATCTTTGTAAATCTGTAGGATTTTCATCCCCATGATAAGCACCGTTTTGTTAGTTGTGGTATGGACACCACTATTAAGATATGGTCAATGAAAGGTACGAGTTAAAAACCGAGCACAACACTTGAAGGGAACTTCATATCTCTAACAGTTGTATGATCTCTCTATTATTCTTTGCCTGCCTTCAGAGTTTTGGACATATGTCGATAAGTCATTCACATGGAAGGATGATCCATCAAAGTTCCCAACAAAATTTGTACAATTCCCTGTAAGTATTATTCTCTTTCTTTGTCTTGTAACATAAATGTCTTGATGAACTTTGTTAATAACATTACTTCTATGTGTAGGTATTTACAACTTCAGTTCATACAAATTATGTTGACTGTAACCGCTGGTTTGGTGATTTTATTCTTTCAAAGGTCAGTCCAAGAGTCAATAGTGGATAAAATCATATTTCATCATTTTGTGGAATAAGCTAAAAACCGAAAGGTTACTCTTGTCTTCTATGTATATATGATTTCAGAGTGTGGAGAATGAGATCCTGTTGTGGGAACCACAACTTAAAGATAATTCTCCTGGAGAGGTTAGGATCTCATTTCTACTCCTTAGACAACAGAGTGATTCAGTTAATTAAAAATGATACGACTTAAAGTTCTTTGTGATGTTGTTGTTTGCAGGGTACTTCAGATGTTCTACTCAGATACCCTATTCCAAATTGTAATCTCTGGTTTATTAAGTTTTCTTGCGACCTCTCTTTGAATTATCTTTCAATAGGTAAAGCTAGAATCTATACATTAAAACTATACTTGAAACTTTTCTTGTGAGTTTTGTGAAACATTCTTGGTTGGTTTGTTCATTGGTCATCAGGGAATCAGAAAGGCAAGATTTATGTCTGGGATTTAAAGAGTTGCCCTCCTGTTTTGGTTACAGTGTAAGTTACTTTCGGATCTTCAAATACAAATACTTTGGTGTCTTTGTTGTATTCTTCACATGATTCTCTGTTGCTGTATAGGTTATCACACAGTCTATCAAAGTCTGTGATCAGGCAAACCGCTATGTCCACTAATGGAAAGTATATTCATCTTCTCTCTCACCAATGCATAGAAAAACTTCATTATTTTATGAACCAGTAGTTACTCCACACAAAAATGCAAAGCATGTGATTCCTGTTTTCTTTCCATGGCATTGTAGCACAATTCTTGCTGCTTCCGAGGACGGAACAATATGGCGTTGGGACGCGGTTACCAAAGTAGCAGAGTCTTTGTAGGAACTGATGGATTAGGAGTCTTAAGAGATACATACATTGTTACAAAAGCAGACTATCTATCTAGCACATAAGTGCTGAGAGTTTTCTTTCAGCTATGGTCCATGTTGATTCAAAACACCGGTTTAAAAAAACTATCCATTGTTTTATTGTAACACAATATACTTTAGGAAAATTTTATTGCTACTCCCTGAAACCTTAAGATGCTTATTTATAGCCTCAATAACTTCACTTCAGTGTTAAAACGTTTGTACTACACTGTGTCTTTAAAACCATTAGTGAGATTGTTGTCTTATAGCCTGCTGTTCAATACACAATGCTGTATCCAGGAGCTTTATTGCAAGAACCAGCCTCTTTCATAAGCTTCCTAGTCTTCAAAGCATGGTCCCAAAGGCTACCACACTTGGCATACGCAAGATATCAAGTCTCCTTTCATCGTGCGGTCATACAGTTTCAAAGCATTGCCAAGGCTACCACACTTGGCATACGCAACGATCAGAGACCTGACCAGTGCAACATCTGATCTCCCGAAGCAAAGCTTGATGGCAAAACCGTGCAATTGACTGACCATTTCAAGACAGTTAACTTCGATACAAGCTCTCAAGAGGCTCCCAAAGGTATAGCAATCTGGCTTCTTCCCTGATATAGAACACAGGACAAGAAGCTATCTAACCAAATTGAGTCTCTTGATCGTGTATGAAGAAAAGACAGAGAGTATAGATTACCTTCTGCAAGCATCAGCTGGAACAGACTAAACGAGGTATCTGCAGTAGAAACTTCAGTGTATCCATCGAGCATTATATTCCAAGAAACCAAATCTCTTACTTTCATTGACTCAAACAGAAGACGAGCATCCTCCATTTTACCACACTTAGCATAAAGACAAAGCAACGCACTCCTCACAACCAAGTTCTCTGCAAATCTCCCTTTCTCCACACAACCATGTATCTGCATCCCTTCTTTCAGACACCCCAAATCTTTGCACGACTTCAAAACACTCCCGTAAGTAAAGTCATTAGCCCTAAAAGGCTCCCGGCGCATCTCTTTGAACAACAGCAACGCGCTCCGGTGATACCCAATATCCTGAGATCATAGCTGTCCAAGAAACAACATCTCTTTCAGGAATTCTATCGAACAGCTTGCGCGCGTGTTTCATATCTCCGTGTCTTGCGTATAAGTTCACCAAGCTGTTGTTCAAGTGGAGATTCGAGATGAACCCATTTGTCACAGAGTTCCCATGGATCAACACAAACTGTTTCTCGATGGTTTGGTAGCTGCATAATTTGAGAGCCTTGAGGTACAAGGAAGGGTCTAATAAGTATGGTTTCGAAACAATGAGATTCTCCACACAAGTACTCATCATTATCCACAAACAGAGATTGGATCTAAATCACACGAAAAGCTATCCCCTTTATCAACTGTCACCTACATTCGTAGAGTTTGAAATCAGTCATGAAGAAAGTACACAGACAAAAAACAGAGCTTTTCTTGTCAACTCGAAAAAACAGAGCTTTCTGATTAATCTAAAGAAAAAAAAACAGAGCTTTTCTGGTAAATATCAAAACTTTTGGGCGTAGCTCAAATGCATACACATATATAGTTTCTGGGCGTATTAAAAATACAAAAATTTCCCGCTTTAAGTGGTGATTCTCACTAGTATAGCTGCTTCACTTGTTCTTCCCCGTCTCTTATGGCCCCGTCTCTTATGGGAGGGGTGGGGGGAATATAAATTTAGATTTGGGTTCGTAGTTTAGCCATCAAGCTCTGCAAGCTCTCTAGTTTCACTTACAGGTTGTTTAACAGAGAATTTCAGACTTTCTGCCGCCCAGTTTAACGTGTCATCATGACCAGATTTGTCTTCAGATGCCACAATGTTAGCTTCAATGTTTACCCCTCCAGCCATATATTGACCTATAATGCATTTCCCAAATAAAATTAAAAAAAAAGGCTGAGTAACACCTAAAGGTCCACAGTCATTATTGCATTCAAGAATGTAATTTTGTAAGACACCAGGAAGATAAAGGCAGCCCTCAAGATGATTTGACTATCATTTAATCTCAGAAAGTTCAGGAATGGGATTGAGCTGTGGAAAAATATAAGGTTTACAGATACTTACATTAACTGAGTCTACAGAATATCTGTGAGCATCATAATTGCTTTCTGTCACATTTGGATCCACAAGCTTTGGTGTACTCTTGGCTATTACTTGGAAAGTGTGGAAATTTGTGTGCCAACACCTTTCTTCTCTACCAATATCCTCATTATCATTATGCCAACACCTTTCTGTCACACCTTCCCTGCCCTCCAAAGCAAACAACCAGTCTCTTAATTTAATGGAGACATCAATGTCATCTGGCCTTCCCAAATGTGCAAAACCATCTCCATTCCCTTTTCCCTGAGTTCCATCTAGATGCAGCATATGTTAACAATGGTTAGATACTAGTACCACATGATAAAAAGGAATTAAGTTGTTTTTAATACCTTGTGTCCTGTCATCAACCATAGATGCTTGGAAAAGTATTGACAAAGGTCCAGAAGACAACTGATCTAAGCCTCTAGATACTACCACATGATATCATACAACAGTATGGTAGACGATTTTCATTACTTCTCTGTCTGCCAATTTAAAATTGCTTTGGCGGCACTATTTACTTCGTTGAATCAACTAGATTTTTTTTTTTTTTGTGTTGGGATGATTTTTGATTTTTTCACGAATGCCTTACATACCAAAATATGTAAACACAGTTACAAATCATTGGCGTTCCACAAACTGGAAACACATGCTGTAACACTCCACCATTAAATGATATAGTACTAAATACCGAACTAAATTAAATAATATAATAATAAATATATAACCATATGTTACAATTTTTGAAATATTATTTAATTCTGTTTTTTTTTAATTATATAATTTGCACGTTTCAATTTGACCTTTGCATAGTGTTTGCAAGAGCTTTTCTATCGGATGATCTAATTAACAAACATTGTTTTATAAATTTACTGATAATATTTCTTATAGTAATTAAGAGACATTATATGAAAATATTTTGAATAAGATGAAAAATATTGGCTGAAACAAAAGGACGAAGATATTTGGACATTTTGTATCCACAAGCTAAAAAGTGGGGGCTGGACGTTGCGTGTACTACAAGAAACAGATAGATGCTGAACCTATTGAGGTTAGTTTTTAAGAGTGAAGAAGCAAAAATCTTAACGAGGAGTGATACTATTGATCAAAACATTATCTGTTGAACAAGGAACAGACTTGCTGTTTGAATGACAAGAGATCCAATCCATGGAATAATGTGTTAGACTCAGGTATGGTCCTGAATAACAATCCAGGTAACGGAGTTATTGGTGATCATCATGAAAATTAGACCTAATGACTTCATACTTCTCATAGTAATAATCTACCAAAATCATAAGCTGTTATTAAAGGGAGACAACAACTTATCTCGCATATTTAACCAAATCGCAAACTGAGCTATCTATCTAATCTGAAACTGTCACTTCTTGCCAATGTTGCCATTAACAATCTCAATAACCAATATATATTTTCCAGTCAAGCTTCCTCTTTCAGACGCATCTTTTGTACCTTTTCAGGAAACCCAACTTAGTCCCTTCTTCTAAGAAGAACCATCAACGAACACAGGGGCGGATCTACAGTACTATGAACGGGGGCGCGTGCCCCCGACTACTTTTCAAATATTACACTGTAGCTTGGTGACTATTAATTTTGTTGGAACGATTGGTAAAGATGCCCGGTTACTTCAGCATTTACATGGTTCGAGCCCAACACGTTTATTTTTCCTGGTTTATCTCTTGCTGTATAGTTAATGTCTTGTCCACCTTTTACCATTTCCATAAAGCTATTATAGGATTTAAATGTACGATGTTTAAGGTTTTACACGCATATTAAAAAATAATAAATATATTATTTTAATTATTACTGTTTGGTTATATTAATAAAATTTCACCATTCATAATTTTACTTTTTAATTTATCTTTAAATTGTAAAAATAAGTACATTAATTATACCTCAAAACATCATACATTTGTATACAAAATAAAAAGATAGAACATCGTACATTCGTATCCGGAGGGAATATTAGTGAGATTATTCTACCTTTTGTTTTATTGTTAATATTATTATTTTTTCTTGTTAGCATATCTTTTCTTCTCTTAATTTGTCTTTTCATCATTCTTTCTATTATAATTTATATTTTATCTTAAAATTTTCATTTTTAAGTCCATTCTTTTACTAGTTAGCAATTGCTAATAAAGAAATAAAACTAATTAATCCAATCATTTTATTTAATATTTTAGAGTTTAGACCTTATGATATAATGACTACAAACAAGTTGTGTGTGATATCGATATACTGTTATATATATATGTGTAAACTTGAAGACTATTTTTTTATAAGTATTCAAGTTAATTTTAACTGCGACAATATGTTATTGTGATTATACATTTGTAAAAAAAATCTTATATAATCTGTTCTGAGTTGAACAAAATTAAATTTGCTAATAGTCTATATTTAAATTTTAATGATTACTCATTTACGATAGTTTTTAAATAGATTGTTATTTATTTTAAATTAATTATTTATATTATTTAATATATATATATATATATATATATATTTATTTATTATGTGCCCCCGTCAAATAATTGGTATGGATCCGCCACTGAACGAACACAACTATATTCGAAGAGGTTTTCATTGACTGAATTTGGCTTGGGCAGCAAAGAAACCCGAATAACTGAACATGAACCAAACCGAAATAACGGAAATTGAAATCAGACCGAACCCCTCAAATACCCAAATGGTTTTTATATTTATATATTTGAAATAACTGAAATGAACCAAGAATGGACCGTTCTTTCCGAACATATAAAGATATTAATTATATATACATATAACTAAATATAATATTTGAAAAAACTAAATTATTATAAAATATCTAAACTATCCAAATATTTTTTTATCTAAAATAACTTGAAATATCCTAAATTTTATATAAATGCTCCTAACTATTCGATATTTTATCTAAAATATCTGATATTTAACCTAGATTACCCGAACTACCTGATAGTCACCGAACCAGAACTGAAACAAAATAAGAACCAAAAATATCCGGGTATTTCGGCTCCTAATTTTACCATCCAAACCAAACAAAAACCCGAAACTTTCCGAACCAAGCCCGAACTAAAAATTGTTAGGTAGTAAATGAATTATTTCGCTTTTACCCGAATTATCCAAAATTTGAAATACTCGAGCCAAACCGAACCAATATCCGAAATGTTCATATCTTAGATTGAATAAACTCGTTATCTTAGATATGACCATGCATGCGTTTGATGTATGAGTTAACTAATAAATAATTATGAGTTTTTATACGCCATGCGTAAAAATAATAATGTTAAATATAATGTTTGTATTTAAAAACTGATTTTGATTTGAACATTCATTTATTTTGATTTGGTTAAAGAATGCAACTCAAAGCACAAAATATCCTTTTCTTAAAGCCTAAAAATAAGAGTGATCAGGGCAAAGAAAAGATTATCTTCCATTAAAAGGTTGCGACTAAACAACGATCAACACACGTAATCTTTTATACGTGTCGAACTATTATTGGCTATTTGTACACCGTCATAGCTTTCTCGTGACCTAGGCTGCCTCATCCTCTTTTATAAATCAAACCCGAAACATCTCTTCTCCTTCTCAAATCGAAATACAATCTTCTCAATTCTCTCTCTCGAATTACGATCAAGGTTAGAGTCTTGTTTATTCTTCTTCGATTAGCTGTTTCATTCGTATAGTTGAGATTAGCCGATAGAAATCGTCGTGATTTTGATTATTAGGGTTCGTATTCTTGGATTATTATTACGATTAAGGTTCGAATCTTCGATTAGTTTTGTTTCATTCGATCGTATCTGTTTCTTGGAATTTCAATCGGTTTGTTGAGATTAAACGATAGATGTCGTCGTGATTTTTGATTATTAGTGTCCGTTTCGTTCAATTCTTGGAGATCTGTGATTGAGTTGTTGATTGTATGTGATTCGTGTTTGTTATCTTTTGTGAATTTACAGATGCAGATCTTCGTTAAGACACTCACGGGAAAGACGATCACCCTTGAGGTGGAAAGCTCTGACACGATCGACAATGTTAAAGCCAAGATTCAAGACAAGGAGGGTATTCCTCCGGATCAGCAGAGGCTTATCTTCGCCGGAAAGCAGCTCGAGGACGGGAGAACCCTAGCTGATTACAACATCCAGAAGGAGTCGACTCTACATCTCGTCCTCAGGCTACGTGGTGGCATGCAGATCTTTGTCAAGACCTTAACGGGAAAAACGATCACACTCGAGGTGGAGAGCTCCGACACCATCGATAACGTCAAGGCCAAGATACAAGACAAGGAGGGAATCCCGCCTGACCAGCAGCGTTTGATCTTTGCCGGCAAGCAGCTTGAGGATGGTCGTACATTGGCCGATTACAACATTCAGAAGGAGTCTACTCTTCATCTCGTGTTACGTCTGCGTGGAGGCATGCAAATCTTTGTCAAGACGTTGACTGGTAAGACCATCACACTGGAGGTCGAGAGCTCCGACACGATTGATAACGTCAAGGCCAAGATCCAAGACAAGGAAGGCATCCCTCCAGACCAGCAGCGTCTCATCTTCGCTGGAAAGCAGCTTGAGGATGGTCGCACCCTAGCCGACTACAACATCCAGAAGGAGTCTACCCTTCACTTGGTGTTGCGTCTCCGTGGTGGCTTTTAAAGTCTCTCGTTCTGTGTCTGCCTTTTTTAGTCTCGTTTTCTTGAAAACTTATCATGGTTTTATAAAGCCTCTTAAATAATTGATTTGAGGCATTATAAAGCCTCTTAAATTATTGATCTCTCTTTCTCTTTCCGTTCTAAGACCCATTCGAATGTTTCTATCTTGGAATATATTTTCTTTACTCTTGAAAGTTTTGTTTCGAATCTTATTGTTACGCTGTAGATGCGGTGAATGCCTAGCTGTGTCATTTCTGAAAGCTTACTGTGATGGGTTTTTTGCACCTTGAAGGTGTGCTTATCACATCCAAGGTGGTTACGATCCAGACAGAACCACAGAAGATACTTCTGTCTTCTTTAAAATGCGAACTAGTTTGGTCGATCCTCATGTCTTAACTCAATGCCTTGTAAGTATCTGAGGGAGCGGTACTATACTTGGAAAGAAGAATGTCACAAGATGGTTCCTCTCGTTGGTAGTGGCAAGTTTGTAGCAATGGCTATCGTTGCTGAAGATAGTCAGCCATTAGAAGAATCTTCAGCAGAGAATCAAGAATCGCTTGTGAAAACTGCTGTTACAGACAAGCGTGTGCTCCAATGGATGCTAGTACTGAGTATAGGTACAGAGAGAAAACTTCAGGACAACGGCGACATCAATGGGGGTACAGACTCAGCTTGTATGCTCTCACAGGTTATTAAAACCGTTGATCCTAGACTCCACCAACGTCTAGGTATTCATTCCTTACTTTTGTCTTCTTTTGAGTTTGTTTTGTATGCATTAAGTTGGGAGATGCTCTTCTTTACATAACAGAGGATCTAGACGGTGGAGAATTTCTGTTTTGCTATAAGGATGCTGATGGTTTTGTTCAGGAGAGAGTTCTCCTTCCTTGATGCCTTTTACCTTTGGGAGGTAAGGTAACAAGACACAGCTCATGTTCTGTTAGGGTTTCTTTTTGAACTGATGATGATAATAAGAATGTGGGCTATGGAGTACAATCCAAACAAGTTTGCATCATATGAAAAAACAGAGAACGGAACCAAACAGGATCCGAGGTTACTGAAGCAGTATGGTAAGTTTGAGAGAAAGTATATAAAGAGTGGTCAAAACGAGCAACACGACAGCACGCTTGCTGTTTTCGTTGTGGCGAATGTTCTTGAAACAAAGAACAAACGTCTCTTGAAAGAAGCTAGAGGCTTAGACGACGTTATTCAGGTCTCTCTATCTCTCTCTATGCCAAGATACCTCATGAGAAACTCAACTCTTTAGTGTGTTTCTGGTTGCAGATATTGGGTGGTATTGCGGGTAATTTGGACGCTAGAAAAGCGTGTAAAGAAGCGTTGAAGATTCATGAAAAGTTCCTGAGAAAGGTGACTACACTTTTACAAATCATCAGATTATTTCTCCTTTAACGTCCTGTGATAGTTACTAATAGTTACATAACATGTTACATGTTCTTTCAGGCTAATAAGCAATAGACATAGTCACATAGATAGCTAGCTTTAACCATCTACCAGATTTTCCCGGTTTTGTTAAAAACCGATTTTGATATGATCTTGGCCTGGATTGGTTACCGTTGGACGCTCTTAAATGTCGTAAAGATTGCGGGAGGGTTCCATGAGAACGTCTCTAGTTCGTTTGTTTTATTATGTTATATGATCAATACCTACGTGTGCCGTTTCTTGTTTAAAAGAAGGAACTTGGTGTCGTTTTGTTTTTTTCATATTCTGTGGAAAATGATGCAAGTGTAATCAACTAACTAACTAATCATTCTGAAATTCGACATATTTGTTTCTTCTTTTGTTTTATATAATAAAATCTTCAAACGTAATTACAATCACACTTTGATAAATTGATGAGAGTAATGAATTGGAAGATGTATTATTGACTTTCATCCAAATTATGTTATGCATATGTTTATATAAAAAATAAATCAATTTAATTTCTTAAACTAATATCGTATATTAGATAAATGTTAACTTTATATTCTTCTTGACTTTACTAAATTATTTTAAATTTGTTTTGATCTTTTAAATATTTTAATTCTTTATCTTCATTTTTCTATAATTTTGAAATAGTCGATATTCTCGATACATTTTTCATATACTTTAAAATTCAAACTAAATATAAATATATACATTAAATTATTTACTAAATTCCAAATTCGTGCCACCATGAAAAAAAACTATTCAAAAATATTAGCTAGATTTTGATCTTGCGGCAAAAACATAATTAAATGTTTTTTTTGAACTAATAATCCTAAAAATTAAGAATATTTGTTACTTATGTGATTTTTATTTTTGAATTATTATTATTATTAACTTTTTTAAACCGATTTAGAGAAATTCCCTTGGATATCATTTTTTAGTTTATTTTCACAAAAATAGATTTCCAAGATGTAAAATGACCAGAAGAGATTTTATTGAAGGGCAAATATGCATTTATACTCTTAGGTTTAACTAATCTAAGATTTAGTGTTTAGAGTTAAGGGGTTGAGTTTTGGGGATCGGTTCAAAATTTTTAAAATAAAAATAAATATTAAAAAAATTAAAATAAAAAATAGCTATTTTGGTATTTTATTTTCTGAAAACTATTTTTGTGACAAAAACTTAAAAATTATGGAAGCCCTTTAGTCCAGTGGTTTGACTAAGGGTTTATTAATGCTTCTACACCAGGAGGTCTGTGGTTCAAACCCCAGAAAACGCAAATTATGCAGATCATGGAGAAAAAATGTTACAAGAGGTCTTCAGCATGGTGCAAGGACATATCATCGAACATGGATCTCATATGGCAGCTCAGAGCGATGCAGTCAGACGTGCATTCTCATATGAAGGTAGAATTGTCGGCTGTAGAATCGTCTATGTAATATTTCTCATCGTTGTAATAGCATAATTAATCACACGTTAAGAAAAAAAAACTTAAAAATTGCTATTTGAGAAAATTGCACAACGATTTATGATATTAAGAATATTGTTCCATGTATTTCCTTGATGACAAAATTACATATATAAACAGTGGAGGAAAGTGTAAAGGTAACTTTTCTTTTTTTCTCGTTAACTGCCTTTTTTCGAAAAAAAATTGGTAAAGTTAACTTTTTATCAAATTGTAAAATATTTCAGTTATTTTTTTCTTCGAATTACTATTCTATTACTCAAGCTTGGAGTGGTCTGGGGAACTAGACCGGAACAGAACAACCAATGTAATACAATTTCCTATGAAAGGATCTGACTATCTTAGTTAATGAATCAGACGATACATTTTCCAAACGAGGAACAAAAACAATCTGAGAACTCCGTGAATCTGATCTTCAAACTTCATAAACTCCTTCAGCTCAGTAGAAAAGTTCGGCCATACTTCGGGGTCTTTGATCATCGAGATTAAGTCCTTGCAGTCGGCCCCAAAAAATTGACATGTTGATACCTAGAGCATACATTCTATTGCCCAAGATAAAGCCTCCAGATCTGAATGCAATGGTGAGATCGACGTTGACGTATTAGGAAACATGCCGAGAACTGGAACTCGTGGCAGGATTCCTTAGCTCCCAAAAGTTGCGTCACTCCTCTTGTAAAATATTTCAGTTTCCTTAGGGTGTATCCTATATACAGTATATATAATTCTAGACGAAGAATACATAACATAAAATAAGTATCACTTGTGAGGTTGTTCTGCTGTGCAAGACCTGTAATTATAGCAGTGCAAGATATCAAGTCTCCTTTCATCGTGCCCTCGTACAGTTTCAAAGCACTGGAAAGGCTACCACACTTGGCATACGCATCGATCAGAGACCTAATCAGTGCAACATTTGATCTCCCGAAGTCAAGCTTGGTCTCAAAACCGTGTAATTCACTGACCATTTCAAAGCTATCTAACCAAATTGAGTCACTTGATCGTTTTGAAATATGAATGAATGAAAGACAAGAGTGTAGATTACCTTCCGCGAGCATCAGCTGAAACAGCCCAAATGAAGTAACTGCAGTATACTCGTCGATCATTATATTCCAAGAAACCAAATCTCTTTCTTTCATTGAATCAAACAGAAGACGAGCATCCTCCATCTTACCAAACTTAGCATAAAGAGAAAGCAATGCACTCCTCACAACCAAGTTCCCTTCAAATCTCCCTTTCTCCACACACCCATGTATCTGCATCCCTTCTTTCAAACACCCCAAATCTTTGCACGGCATCGACATCAAGACACTCCCGTAAGTGAAGTCATTAGCTCTAACTGTCTCCCGGCGCATTTGAACAACAGCAACACGCTCCGGTGATTCTCACGTCGAGAATACCCCGAGATCATAGCTGTCCAGGAACCAACATCTCTGTTGGGCATTCTATCGAACAGTTTACGTGCGTGTTTCACATCTCCATGTCTTGCGTACAAGTTCACCAAACTGTTGTTCAGCTGAAGATTCGAGCGGAACCCATTTGTGACAGAGTTCACATGGATCTAACACAAACTGTTCCTCGACGGTTTGGTAGCTGCATAATTTGAGAGCCTTGAGGTACAAGGAAGGGTCTAATTAAGTATGGTTTCGAAACAGTGAGATTTTACACACACGCAATCATCATTATCCACAAACACAGATTGGATCTAAACTACATGAAAAGCTACCCCTTTTATCAACTGTCACTAGGGATTGAAATCAACCATGAAGAACGTACACACACAAAAAACAGAGCTTTTCTGGAAAATTTGAAAAAGAGAGCTTTCTGACAGGTAAATATCAAAACTTTATCATAAAGAATTAAAGGCAGTTTCTTTAAGGCATAGCTTACAATCCATTTCTTTTGGCTGGCGCCAATAGGCTGTCCCAGCCATAGAGAGAAGCAAACAGGATCTTTCTCCTCCAGGTTTAGTAGCCGAACTTTAAGGGTAGGCGACTCCGCACAAGATAAGTTCTCAATGTGAAGCCTTGCTCCAACGAAGACTTTTTTTGCTGAAAGATGTGCTGAATCTTCCAAGTTACTTATTAGACCCAGAGGATGAGATGAGATCGAGCTCAAGCTCAGAGAGAAAAGAAGAAGATGAAGTTTGTTATTCAATTCTCAAACTGTATTCTGTTACATTGGTTCAGTATTTATAAGACTTTATATTCTCCTAACCGGTATTAACCATACATAACCGGCTTACTCTAATACCCCTCCCTCAAGATGGAAGATACAAACTATGTAATCCCATCTTGGACACTAAATGCTTGAACAAACCAGGTTGCACTGCCTTTGTAAAAATATCATCAAGCTGATTATCTGTTCTCACATGTAATGTCTTCAAGAATCCACTTTGTAGACGTTCACGAACCACATGACAGTCATTTTCTATGTGTTTTGTGCGTTCGTGAAATACCGGGTTCGAAGCGATGTGAAGAGCAGACTGATTATCGCAAAACAGAGTTGCATGAGCCGTTGAGAAGCAGTGTAAGTCACACAATAGTGCAGCTAGCCAAATCAACTCACACGTAGTGTCAGCCATTGCTCTGTACTCGGCTTCAGAACTACTTCGAGAAACAGTCGGTTGTTTCCTGAAACACCAAGATATGAGAGCATCACCAAGAAAAACGCAATAACTAGTAACTGATCTTCGTGAATCTGGACATGAAGCCCAGTCTGCATCAGAGAAAGCTGTAAGATGGAGATCAGTCGAGGCAAAGAAAAACAAACCTTGCCCTGGATCATTCTTCAGATAACGTAGAATCCTATTAGTAGCTTGGAGATGAACCGTTCGTGGAGCATACATATACTGACTGAGCTTATGAACTGCATAAGTAATATCAGGCCGCGTATGAGTCAGGTAAAGAAGTCTTCCCACAATACGTCGATAGACAGATGGTTCTTCTAGCAACACACCATCAGATACTGACATCTTAAGATTTGGTTCCATTGGAACAGAGAGAGGTTTACATCCAAGTAGTCCTGCATCTTCAAGCAATTCAAGCGTGTACTTCCTCTGATTATTAGAGATACCAGTGGAGTTGCGAGCAATCTCAAAACTGAGAAAATATTTTTAAGGCCCGAGATCACGCAGCTTGAAAGCACCCTTCAATACATTCTTGAAATCATCAACAGCCAAATCATTACTTCCAACAAGCAGTATATCATCAACATAAACCAATACTGCCAAAAATACTTCAGACGTGCATTTCACAAAGAGAGAGTGGTCAGAAGGACTCTGTTTGAATCCCTATGCAAGGATAACACCAGACAGCTTCTGATTCCATTGGCGGGAAGCTTGTTTGAGACCATATAGCGATTTGTTGAGCTTGTAAACATAGTTCTTAGGCCATGACTTTCCAGACAGCTCTGCATAACCCGGTGGCATTGTCATGTAGATCTCTTCATCAAGATCACCATTAAGAAAAGCATTACTGATATCAAGTTGATTAATCGACCAGTTCTTGCTTGCAGCGAGCCTTAGAAGAAGACGAACTATTCCCATCTTCGCCACCGGAGAAAACGTATCTATATAGTCAAGCCCTTCAATCTGTGTGTATCCTTTAGCAACCAAACGCGCTTTGAACCTCTCAATAGTGCCATCAGGATTGAACTTGATGGTATAAACCCACTTACAGCCAACCGGATGCTTGCCTGGAGGTAACTCACAAACAGTCCAGGTACCAGTATCTTCCAAAGAAGTCATCTCAGTTTTCATAGCCTCAGTAAACTCCGCAGATTTAATGGCTTCAAGGAAGGTTTTGGGTGGCATGGTTGTGGTGATATTAAGAACGAAATTCTTGTATGAAGATTCAAGATTGTTATATGAAACAAAAGATGAAATAGGATATGATGTGGTGTGTGTGGGATGAGCAGGAAAATTAGGATTCTTTTCTAAAAGGTAACAATGGTATTCATCTAGGTAAGTAGGAGCCTTAGACTGACGTTTGGGTCTAGGATTAGAATCTACCCTTCCTGATGGTACTGATTCAGTATTGGAACAAGAGGATGAGAAGATGATGAATGAACAGGTGAGGAATGTGTTAAAGAATCACTCTGTTCAGGAGGAGAAGAAACATGAGGAATAGGTTCATGTAGATGAAATGGAAAGGAAGATGTATCAGGAAAAATAGGATCAGGCGCAATGTCAAAAGAAGCTGGAAATAGAGAATCTGGAACTGGCAAGGGAAGGACATCCTGAGAAAAAATGTTTGACACTTGCGGAGAAAGAGCAAAAGGAAAGATTGACTCATGAAAAATCACATTTCGAGTAATTGAAATCGTATGTGTATCAAGATCTAAAACTTTATACCCTTTATATCCATGAGGATATCCAAGAAAAACACATGGCTTAGCTCTAGGTGAAAATTTGTGTCTATCTTTTGATAAGGTTGAGGAAAAACATAGACAACCAAAAACCCGTAGATGAGTGTACATAGGAGGTTTTGAGTTTAAAAGTTCAAAAGGTGATTTGTTTTGAAGAAGTGGAGAAGGTGTTATGTTGATAAGATATATAGCCGTGAGAATGCAATCCCCCCAGTAAGATAATGGAATGTTTGATTGAAAAAGAAGTGAACGAGCCACATTAAGAATGTGTTGGTGTTTCCTCTCCACAACAGAGTTTTGTTGTGGAGTGTATGCACATGAAAAGTAATGAATGATTCCCTTAGTTTTGAGTAAAGATGTGAAAGAAAGTTCTGGGGCATTGTCTGATCTAATGGCTTTAATCTGCTTTTGGTATTGGGTTTCAACAAGTTGAATGAAATCAGGAAAGATGGATGACACAGAACTCTTATTTTCTAGAAGATAAACCCAAGTAGCACGTGTACAATCATCTACTATGGTCAAAAATTATTTGTAACCTTCATGAGTTGGTTCATGAAATGGTCCCTGTATATCAAGATGAATGAGATCAAAAGGAAAAGGAGACATATTATTTGAAGATTGAAATGAAATACGTTTTTGTTTTGCCAAAGGGCAGACTTTACAAACAGACTCATGAACTGGTTTTTCAGATAAAATGTGAAGTTCTTTTGACAAAATATGAATCTTATTTGGTGAAGGATGTCCTAAACGCTGGTGCCAGACTTCAGCAGAAATTTGAAAAATATAATGAATTTGAGAAGGAATGATGGATGAAGATGATGTTGACTTTGAAAAAGACGACTCTAAGATGTAAAGATTTTCATGCAGATTACCCTTCCCAATCATAGAGTCCAGAATATGCGCCTGAGAAAGAAAAGGATTAAAAGGAAGTATATAGTAAGAATCTGAAGAGAAAAGCACAGTAATAGAACTGTTTCGTGTAAGAGCACTGATGCTTAAGAGATTGAATTTGAAATTTGGAATGAAAAGAACGAATTTAAGAGAAAGTGTGTTGGAGAGTTTAATCGTTCCAGCAACAGTTACTGAAATACTAGTCCCATCAGGAAGAGTGACAAAGGTGTTACTAATGGTTTGAGTGTCAGTGAATAGACTAAGGTCAGAACAAACATGACAACTAGCACCTGTGTCAATTACCCAAGCATGGTTCCTAGTACTATGGTAATTATTGATTCCCGCAGAAGATAATAAAGGAAAGGTTTGAAAGGATTTACCAGAGGGGGCTTGAATTTGTGGAGAAAGTTGTGGTTGGGGTCGGGAGATTGATGTAGAGCCATCTGCGAGAGTGAATTGAGAACCAAAAACCTGAGAGACTGTATTCTGAACTTGCGGAGAAACTGGATCTGATCTGATGTGAGGTTGTCCAGACTCACACCCTGTTGATTGTTGTTTTGTGCAGAATCGTGAACAACTGCACCAGCCACATTGTCTTTCTTCGGAGGCCAGTGATCATTTTGCTTAGCAGAAGAGTTGTTGTTCTGTTGATTCTGAGGCTTGTAGTTTGTAGATGGGGATTTGTAGTCTGGTGGATATCCATGGAGTTTGTAGCATCTGTTGACTGTGTGACCAACGACACCACAATGAGAACAGATTGGCCGATTCTTTGACTTATTGTAACCGCCATTGTAAGATGCAACAACTTGATAAGATGGCTGAAAAGACTGTGAAGTCTGAAACACCACTGCACTTGTTGTTCCATGTTTCATAGAGCGTTGTCTTTCTTCCTGTGAGACAAGATTAAAGACTTTGTTGAGTGATGGTTTGGGTTCCATCATGAGTATCTGACCCCTCGTTGCTGTATATGTATCATTCAACCCCATGAGGAACTTCAAGACACAATCTTGCTCATCATGCTCCATCAATAACTTGTAACTTTCACAACTCTCATGGCTACAACAACATCGATAAGACCTCTCATGATTCTTAAGATCCTCCCAAAGCTGCTTGAGTTTCGTGTAGTACTCGCTAATGCTCTGTGATCCTTGAATTTCAGAAAAGATTTGTTGTTTGATCTCAGCTTTACGAGGTCCATCACTTTGCTTGAATTGATCATGGATATCTAGCCACATCTGCCTCGCCGTTTCAAGATACATAATGCTCTTGGCAATCGCTTTGTTCACAGAGTTCACAATCCAAGTGCAAACAATACTGTTGCAACGATACCAAGAAGCATAATCTGGATGAGTTTTCTCCAACTCAGGATAAGTTCCATCAACAAAAACAACCTTGTTCCGAGCTCCTAATGCCATCATCATAGATTTACGCCACTCGTTGAAATTGCCTAATCCAGTAAGCTTATCAGAGACGAGAACAATACCAGCGTGATCAGCAGTGTGTACGTATAGAGGATATGAGTTCGGATCCTGAAGCGACGCCATCGCCGATCTGGTCGCCGTCGGATTCTGTTGTGACGCCGAGTTCGGAGTTGAGTTGACGGCATTCGCGTATGAGAGCGGCATGATGGAAGCGGTGAATCGGAAAGATCGATAGCTCTATCGATGATGAAATCGAAGAAGACGAAGTCGCAAATCAAAATGGATTTCGCAAATCGCCAAGAACAAAGATTGAGCTCGAATCAAGCTCTGAATCAATCAAGAAGAAGCGGAAGATGAGTGCAATTGCTCTGAAACCATATTAGGCCCAGAGAATGAGATGAGATCGAGCTCAAGCTCATAGAGAAAAGAAGAAGATGAAGTTTGTTATTCAATTCTCAAACTGTATTCTGTTACTTTGGTTCAGTATTTATAAGACTTTATATTCTCCTAACCGGTATTAACCATACATAATCGGCTTACTCTAATATTACTCATGTCTAATGGAACAGAAACATCTAACTGCTTGAAGGTGAAAAGAAGAGAGTTAACGGATTTATCTGGTAAAACATCACAACTATGCCATCAGCCAAAACAGAAGAAATCCGTTAAACAAGCTTCTTCCTGAAGATGAACCTGAGAAAGTATATAAGAAGAAACTGGTGAAGAATTTGTTGAAGAGTATAAATTTTTGAATCAACACATGCACAAGAAACTATAACAATACTATAAACATAAAGCAATAGTCACCTAACCACTAAATGCATGTGAGACAAATAAACCAAAAAGGGAAACAATCACTGCATAAGAACTAATATCGAATGGCATACACTGTCAAGCTAGTTTTTGGGTTCCTCTTTCTATAAACAGTGGTAACAGAAAGGTAATAGTATAATTCTTGAAAGAGCCATCAGAAACAAATATCTGAGCATGTAGAATATAATTCTCTGAAGATCAACAGTAATTAAGAAGTTCTCAGAGATCAGCCTAGTAAACATGCGACGAGAAAATTATTGATATACAGACAGAGAGCAGTTTGAACTTTCAAAAAGGCTATAGACATATATTCACCTTAAAAATACTCCACCAATCAAGATCTTAGTCAAATAGTTAGCTGATTCTCCATCCAAAACACAGGCCTGCAAGCATATATGTCTACGGATGTAAGATTGATTACAGAGCCATATAATTCAATAAGATGCTCAGAGTAAGGAAGTGCGCTTAACATATCAACTTCACTGGGAAGAAAATATATAGTTTATTGAATGCATTAATCATATTAACTACTAGACCAATTCAATGAGACAGCTAAATCTAGTCATATCCCTAATTTCTTTATGGAACTCCTCACTTTGTCCAGAATCTAATTTCATTATAGGTAACGTGTGTTTTATGTTCAAACTCATACAAAACTTTATACATGTTCAAGAACTAAGAAAGCGTTAATGTAGACACAGGAAACAGTATCATGAAAGTTACTAGATAAAAATCGATGAAAACATACTCGAGAGAAGAGGAGTGATTGAATCAGTAGGTCCAGTTGGAATTCTGAAATGCCATGAAGAATGATAAAAGTTAAACCCAAGAAACAAGAAAAATGCACTCGTAGCTAACAGTTGACTGGACTCATACTTTGAGCCCAGCAATGTGAAAAATATAAAATATTTAAGCATGTCAGAAACTAACCAGCATCTTTAATGCAAAGAAACACATGGTCCACAAGAACAGAGACAAGAGACCTTCCTGCTGCTTCAGCAGACTGCTTGAAAGATACCATAAAGAGTGAGAAAAACTGTTGAGATTTTGGATCCACATCTCCTCGGTTTAGGCATACATACATTCCAGTTAAGAAGCGGAGAAGACGGCGTCTATTCCCAAGAATAATGGGTAGACTTAGTTATCCATATCCACCAACCAGCTATGTAAAAACTAAGAGAGAATGTTCTAAAATGTGTAACTGGACTTCAAGCCCAAGTGGACTGTTTAATGCTGTTCTCTGAACAAGAGGCCACCATCAGGGCTAACGAATTACACACCAAAAAAAATTAATTCCTTAAAGCATCCTTACTCCAATATGATATATACAAGTAAAAAGACAAATCAGAAACAAATGTTTTACATGTGCTTGGCCAGAAATTCCATCTAAAAAGCGTTCACCGCCAAAGAAAACTTGGTTTGCTCCATCATCATCTCTGAGATTTTCTTCTTCAGAGCGGGCTAAGTTAGCGTCAATGAACATATCAGGATGTGGCGGAAGATCAATTTGATAAAACTTCCCATTCAAGTTTCTGGTAATGAAAGTATATGCATCACAGGTAGAGAAACCAAAACATATCAATAATAAATATTATCTTCAAAGCTGATATTATCAGGAAGGAACAAAGTAGTTTGGAATAGTAGTATCAACGACAACTGGGTAAAAAGAGTGGCATCAATCAATACCTTAAACAAATAAATAAATCCGGTGTTAGTAGAGAAGTCAGTCCCTTGCTTCTTTCAGATTTACAACCTGTAAATGATAAATCAGGTTCAGAAACACTTATCCTTCAAGAAAAGGATTTTATTACAATATGCTCGCAGAGCTCACCTTCCAACTCTCATTAGTGGTGTACAGAACAAGGTTGCATATTGTAATAGATGCCAGATGAGCAGCCCAAGATACGAAGTACAAAAGTTTAGATTAGACATACATAAGAAAGATTCCAATGCATTCATAATAAACTCCGATAGTTAAGAACCATAATAAGGTTTATGCATCAAAGAACGCAGTAAAAGCAACTTACCAGGCTGCACCTCCTTCACGGTGAGCACCACCACCAGTTTCAAGAAGAAGATTGACCACTTTTACTTGTAAAGTCATTCCGTCTGCAATCTGATCAACATAATGAAATATATAACTGCAAATAAACAAAAGGATTTATATGACTCCAGGAAACTAAAATTCTGGAATGTTGAACAAGTAGCAGAGATACCTCACCCTGTCAGCAAATCCATAACCGTTACTTTTTCCAGAGGCGGTAGGAGACTGAGCACTGAACATAATGAGAAAAAAAAAAAAAAAAAAAATCACAGACTCGATAATATTCTGGGGAATAAAGGAAGCCTCAATCAAGACTGAGTAGAAGCAAAACAGATGACGTAGGGTTGCCCTTACCTGCTTGGGCCCTTTGTCACATCATCATCAGGATTCTCTTCAAGAACAAGATCGAGTTTATCGATTTGCACAACTACAGGCTCCGTTTGTACATTGCTGACATACGGAAGCTATTTGAGCAGAAAAGTGAAATAGAAAAAAAAATCAATACTTGTGGAGAACAAGAGAGATGGCAGAATTAACAGAAATAAAATAACATTTCAGTTTAATAGCTATGTTCTATCCACTTAAACTGTCACTCACAAGCAGAAGCTATGCTATTACTTTTCCAGAATCCTGAATCTAAATTCAATCGGAACTACCTCAGAGCTATGATAGTCCCATTAACAGTCCCTGCTTAAACTGTCACAATTCTATCATCCTTGAGAAACTAGCACACATCAAAGCCATGTATGTTCTTTAACAATCTTATATCTAGTAAAGATAGAAACTAGTAAGATATACTCATGAGGGGTTTCTTATTCCAACAAATCATCTCAAAATCAAGAAAAGACAAAATTAAGATGTACAGATGAAACAATTCAACAACAAATGAGATGTTCATCAGTAGGCTAGCGAACACAAACCATGATTTCCAATTTTCCAACTTTAGCAGTGGTGTGACACTAAGAGCAGGTGGCAAACCCATACTGGCATGTATAGCCTGTCCATTAATATCTGCAAAACGCACACACAAAACTTGAAACACAATCTTTTCCTCCAGGAAAGCTCAACTCACTGAAGAAGGAGAAGAAGTGGGACCTAGCTAGATTAGATTAGAAAGCTGAGCGGTACGGCCTTGAAGCTTGAATTGATCTCTAGTTAATGATTTGAGCCAATACTTGAGAGTATAATCCTTTATGGCTCTTCTAAATCAAGAAGATGGATCACGAACAACACCTCATGGACTTGCTCGATCACGATCGACTCCCAGATCCGGGAAGCTGTGGGACGATCGACAAAAGGAGCATAGACGTGGGAGGATCCATAACTGTTGCGTCTTTAGGATCCATATTATCTTGGGAAATTCTCAAAAGAGAAGACAGTTAGTTACTTCATGAGAAAATTGGAATCTTGAGGATGTCGTTGTTACTGTAAGACTGACTAGCACGTGCGTGGTTACTCGCTACGCACGCGTGAATTGTCTGACCGGCCTGAGGTAATGAATGTTGTGGTTTTCTGGGTTTAATGTTTCCTATAAAACGCCAGACATCACAACATGCTCTACGATTAGGATAAGTTGAATCTAAAGTAAAGCTGCTATTCATTTGATCATTGTCATTGGGCCACTAGATAAAAAGGCCCATTAACAGTGAATCTAAATAACAATCTATCGACAGCATCTAGAGACGAAAAAGGAATAGAGTCTTCAAAGATTATCTAAACTTATTTCTGTTCATCGATCTTTGTTTGGAGCATGAAACAATGCTAGAGGAGATTCTCTCTAGCGTTCCGGTGAAATCCATCGTAACAGTACGATCTACTTGCAAAAACTGGAACGTCTTAACTGAGGATCAGAGATTCGCCAATAAGCATATTGAAAAAGCAGCAGCAGCATCACAGCGAGAAAAGGAGGTTCTTGTGATCACGGGAGATCCCAACGATAACTCGATCAATTAATGTCAAATTCTATGAGTTTCACAACAAAACCTTTGATCCATCCACAAAACGCAACGGTATACTTATTACTCAAGAAAATTCATATTCAGAGGTCGTTCTACATCGTTCCTTTTATTGCAACGGTTTACTGCTATGTCTATGGAGAAACGTCAAACTTAGGCTTTTGGTTTGGAACCCGTATTGGGGTAAAACGAGATGGATCAACTGCCCAACAAAACATTCGTATCACTGTGAAGTATTTGCTTTTGGATACGATAAATCATGTCGTACCCACAAAATCCTTTGGTTAAGCCGTGATGATAATATGAACATCTACATAGATATCTACGACTTGAGTTGTGGTTTATGGAAGACTCCTCCTGATGTAGCCTTTCACAGCAATGTAATAGAGTATACTAAAGCTAGCTTGACTTTGAAAGGAAACACTTACTGGCATGTCGAGTCAGGAGATGGTTTCTTACACTGTTTTGACTTTACAAGAGAGAGGTTTGGACCGCATCTGCCTTTACCATCTGACATAAATCATAGATGCAGTGTGTCTCTCTCTTCGGTTAAAGAAGAAAAGCTTGCAGTGTTGTTAGAGCAGACGTTGGGTGAATTTGAGATAGCTGTCTGGGTTACGAATAAGATTGAGCCCGACTATGTGTCATGGAGCAAGTTCTTCAAATTTGAAAATTTGCAACTCAAATGTTGTTATCTGTTTGGAAATTTTTTGATTTAGGAGGAGAAGAAAACCGTTGTGGCTTTTGATGATTTCAACAACTGGTACAATACATACATCATTGATGGGGAGAGTGGTCATTCTAGAGAATGTATCTTTTTTTATCAAGAAACATAACTCTTTCAACCAAATTACATTCCAAGAACTTGGCTTGGGTGAATATTGCAGGGTATCGCAAGAACTATCTGGGACATGGGTTTGCTTAGGCCTGCGGGTTTGATTCCACCGGTTACTACAGGTTGGATTAGGACTGGCAAAAAAAAAAGAATCCGAACTGAATCCAGTTCGAAAAAGTCTATACATAATCCAAACTGGTTCAAAACTTTGATATCTAAAGAGCCAAAACCAAATCCGATAGAAACTGAAATATTTCGGATATCCGAATAAAATTTATATACTTAATTATGTTAAGATTTAATATCCAAAATATATAAGATATTTTGAAGTTGTCCAAAATATTTGAAAATATATACATATAGCAAAAAGTAATCTAAAATAGTTAAACAATACTTAAACACCAAATTTTTTTGAAAGATATATTGATTCTTCCTCCAAATATTCAAGATAAACCAATTTTTATATTAAGTTTAGATATTTTGGTATATATTATTAATATATATATATGTGTGTATATATGTTATATATTGTTTTATTTTTAGATTTTGAAAATTTTTAATTATATATAAATTTTAATTTTTAAAAATAATTTAAACAGATTGTCCGACTCCGATTCGATAATCAGTTAGTTTAGTTACTAGGTATGTCGCTTGCGTATGCGGGCATAAATAATTTATACTTATTAATAAATTCAGTACCTAATAAAAGACTATAATGATAAGTTATTATTTATGTTTTCATTTAAAAATTCTTAAGTATTATAATTTTTTTGAACTTTTTTTGTACACTATATTTATTATTAATAAAAAATCTTAAAAAATTACTCAAAATTCTATTTTCAAATATATAAAATTAAGAATTTTACTTGATTAATATTTAATTACCTGTTTTTTTTACCTTTTAACTTATTATTAAAAGATATTTTTTCAGATAACAACACAATATATATATAATATGTCTTTTATTTTAATATATTGTTTAGATTTTGGATAATTCTTATTATAAATAATTATAATCACTTATCTTAGCATCTAATAAAAAAAGTTAAATTTGTTTTTTATTGGTGATTAACTTATATATTTTCTTCATTAAAGGTATAAATGATATTAATTGTAATGATCTTGAATGTGAAAAATCACTTCGCAAATAATAATATAGATTACAAAAATTGTGTTGATTTCGTTTCAGTTCGGCATTTGGTTAATTCAGTTTTAAATTTTACCAAAGTTTTGATATCAGCTTAATCTCCATTAAAAATATTAGGTTTTTGGTTATTTAATTTTTTTTACTATTTTGGTTTATTGATACTTTGATTCAAAATTTTAGTAGTTCGGTTTAATTTTTTTTTTAATCCCCTAGACTATATTTGCGAAGTGATTTATACATATGTCGTCACTATAATCATTCTCTCTGAAAAAAAGATGACATGACACTTAAAATAGATGACATGGTTTTATAAAATAGTGACATGACATCGTATTTGTGAGATGTAAAATTTTCTTATAAAAAGTTAAATTTTTTTGCAGGAATTTTAAATATGGTAATAAAAATAACTCATATATCATCTTTAATGTCAATTTTCCATATAAATATTTATATATGGTAAACTATTAAATATATTAATAATTCATATATCACAATTAAAATAATAATATATATGTATATATGTATCTCACATTAATAAAAAAACTAAATAAAGTAATACTAATCCAAAAAAAATTTGATAGTTAAATATTTAAACATTATTTAAACTTATCTGTTCATATTTATCATTTAAATTAGCAAAAAGATTTTTCAGTTTAACTAAAACAAACAAAGTCTCAAATTTATTAAAATTTATATTTATATGTAAATATATAGATTTAAAATTAGATGGGAATATATATATATATATATATTTAAAATAAAATAATCATTAAACACAACAATAATATAATTAAAACTATTTTTATAAAATCTAATTTTATCTTTATTAAAATTTAAATAAAATCAAATTTAAATAGTTATACCAAATCAAAAGAAATAAGATTACAAAAATACGTTTATGATTTTTTTATAACTATTGAAGTTAAAATATAAATTAATAATGTTGAAATATAAATCAAAATTTTCTTTTCAAAAAAAAATGTTATGTTAAAAATTACATTTTTCATGCGCCCTAGACTATATTTGCGAAGTGATTTATACACATGTCATCACTATAATCATTCTCGCTGAAAAAAAGATGACAAGGCACTTAAAATATATGACATGGTTTTAGAAAATAGTGACATGGCATTGTATTAATTGTAAGATGTAAAATTTCCTTATAAAAATTTAAATTTTTTTGCAGGGATTTTAAGTATGGTAATAAAAATAACTCATATATCATCATTAATGTCAATTTTCCATATAAATATTTATATATGGTAAACTATTAAATATATTAATAATTCATATATCACAATTAAAATAATAATATATATGTATATATGTATCTCACATTAATAAAATAAATAAATAAATTAATATTAATCCAAAAAAAATTTGATAGTTAAATATTTAAACATTATTTAAATTTATCTGTTCCTATTCATCATTTAAATTAACAAAAAGATTTTTCAGTTTAAATAAAACAAACAAAGTCTCAAATTTATTAGAATTTATATTTATATGTATATATATATATTTAAAATTAGATGGGAATATATATATATATATATATTTATTTAAAATAAATAATCATTAAACACAATAATATAATTAAAAATATATTTTTAAAATCTAATTTTATCTTTATTTAAATTTAAATAAAATCAAATTTAAATAGTTATACCAAATCAAAAGAAATAAGATTACAAAAATACGTTTATGATTTTTTATAACTATTGAAGTTAAAATATAAATTAATAATGTTGAAATACAAATCAAAATTTTCTTTTGAAATAAAAAAATTATGTTAAAAATTACTAATTTTGCGCATGGCGCAGGAAAACTCCTAGTTAGAATTGAAATAATTAGGGTTTGGTGCCTTTAGTAACTATCTATCGACAGCCCCTCTGGAAGGAAAAAAGCAACCAAAGAAGTGTTTGATATAATTTATTTTTCTTCGTACTTTTTGTTTTTTTAACTTGAACAATATGGACGATATGATTTTAGTCTTCCCATGGATTTGATGGAGGAGATTCTCTCAAGGGTTCCGGTGAAATCTATTGGAGCAGTACAATCAACTTGTAGAAACTGGAACGCTTTATCTAATGATCAAAGTTTTGTCAATAAGCATATTGACAAAGCAGCAGCATCATCAAGAGAAACGGAGGCTCTTGTGATCACGGTGAATTATAAAGATGATTTGATCAGCGTCAATCTCTACGACTTTCACAACAAAGCGGTTTGAGTGAATGTTGCAAAACACCAACAACCGCTACCAACCGCAAAAGTTGCGTTTGCGGCTGGTAGCGGGGAAACCAGTCATACCCTAAGTTTACAGATTAGTGATTAGTCCATTTTTACATGTTTCTTATAACATGTATAGGACATTATTCAAGATCAAACTCTCATTTATTTGGACTTTACCAGTACCAATTATCTTCACTCCTAAACCAGTTGGTAAGCATACTGATTGATTAAGAGTTTCAGAAAGATTGAGAAACTTATTTTTTTCGTGACAGATATGATGAGTTGCCACACTATCAATGATCCAAGATTCAGAAGATAATACATTTCCAGTAGCTTGTAATACTCCCACAAAGAATAAAGTTTTTGTAGAAAGACTCATACCCGGAAGTGTGGTGATAGAACCACAAGAAGTAGAAGCTACATTTGTAGTAGTCTCTTTTGATAGTTGTAATTGAGTGTGGAAATACTCAATAACGCCCTGAATCTGGTCTTTAGACAATGTGTTCATCATGCCTGCAGCAATAGAATCATTAGTATTATCAGAGAGAGAGTCATGTTTGCTACCACATGTTTCACTGGATTGGTTTGTTTCTCTGCAGCAGTCAATCGTTTTGACTTGAAACTCGATGGAAAGCCATAAATCTTGTAACACTTATCCATTGTATGTCCCGAATAACTACAATTAGAACATAAAGGCATGTTTGAACGATGAGATTGTGTTGACTGAGCAGCATTGATCGAGGCAGTGGGAATCTCAGTTGCTACATGAAACACAGAAGCATTAAAGATAGGATTGATGTTCCTCTGGCTGTGATCTTGATCAAGTAGATTGTAAACTTCAACGAGATCAGGAACGTTCTTCTTCATGATAATCTGACTCCTGGCATTAGTATAAGAATCATTCAATCCAGCTAGAAGTTTAATGATCTTAGCATGCTCTGTCTTGGTGTACATCGCCTTGCAACAGTCACAATTTTGACAAGTCTTCACACAATCCGCTCCATAAAGCTCATCCCAAAGAGTCTTCAATTTCGTATAATAGGTAGATAAATCCATAGAGCCTTGATGAAGAGACCAAATCTGTTGTGTGAGATGGTAAGATCTTGGCAAGTTTGTGATGCGAAAACGTGTTGAGAGATCTATACTCAGATTGGAGAATACTTCCATAGATCTGCTTGTTACAGAGTTAAGAATCCAAGATTTAACCATACTATTGCAACGAGACCATATTCAATAATGGGGATGATTCTCTGGCGGCCTTGGTAATGATCCATCAACAAAATATAACTTTCTTTGCATCTAAAGCAATAGTGATAGCAAGTATCCAAGTGCTATAGTTCGTACCATCGAGTACCTCTGAGATGATGGATGATCCAGGATTATCACCACTCGTAAGGAAGTAAGGTGAATACTGGATTCCATCGAAGTTGAACGATTCCGTTGGAATCAGATTCGGAATGTTCACTTGAATAGATGAAGTAGGATTTGATGGAAAAGTCGGCGGAATGATTGGATCGGAAACAGTCGGCGCCGGAATAGGTCGTTGATCTGCTCATCGTGCCGGATTCGTCGTCTTCGTCGCTGAAGTGGATAGACAAACACCTCGACGCAAAGATTGACGAAGCGTAACCATTTTTGATGACTAGAAAGCTCGATTCTGGCGGAACAATCAAAATCACGAGCTGAAGAAGGATTGATCGGAGAAGAAACCGATTAATCTAGGTCAAAGAAAGAAAAAAACGAAGTTCGAGAGCTGAGTTTCGAGCTCAGCGCTCTGATACCATAATAGAAACAGAAAAGTTTGTTATTGACTTGATAAAGATTCTGTTACAGTCACTCTCTTATATAAGAGAGAGTGTATTGGTTTGATCAAAACCGAACTAATAGACTCGGTTTAACGTAAACCGAACTATACAATCATTATATCTAATAAGCACATTTTCACTCAGCAAAAAGATGGATGAACGAAGGGCATAACCAACCCAATAAAAATATTCCAGGCAAGCGCACGACATGCCACGAACTGGCTATGTGTTCAAACTTTTCAGTTTAAAAGAGAATAAAAGAAAAGAAAAATATTATGTGTTAAAACTTAGATTTGCTTGCATATATCACTGGGAAGAGGTGGTTTGATTAGTCTCCAATGGGTATATTAGTGATTCTTTCAAACAAGAATAAATGAGAGGCTGTATCTCATCTATCTTCTAGGAATATATGATCATTTCTTCTTCCACTCTCTTCAAACTCAATTTCTTTGTTATATAACATTAACCTAAGCATATGTGTATTCCTTCTCGGTCTTTTTTTTAATTTTTGGTGTAGAAATAGGTATAAAATAAAATTTAGTTCGGTTCGGTTCGATTCTTGTAAAAACATTGGAAATCGTCTAATATCAAAAAAAATGTTTAAATTCAGTTTGGATCAAATCTGATTCAGTGCAGTTGGAGTAATTTCAGATAATTAGAATAAACTACCTTATGTTCGCTTAGTTCGGATTATCTTAAATAATTTAGAAAAAAATATTAAAGTAATCCAATTTTAATAATTTTAAAATTTAGAAATATTAAGGTAATCCAGTTTAGAAATTGTATATGTAGATATATATACTTATTTTTAAACTGAATAAAACTAGGGAGTTTTTCAAATATGACCTAAAATTTCAAGTCAAACACAAAAATAACCCATGCTTTTTTTGAAACTTTATTTTTCCTTAGTCACCCTAGAAGTTTGACTTATTCACAAAAATGTCATTACATTTTGTTTTGTTTTCTTTTTTGAAAATGATTCTTTTACCTTATTATCCTCATCTTCACTAAGTATTTACAATATTGTCACTGCCATCAGTACACTAACCACTATAAATAACCAATTTAAAGCTCTTAATGCCCGAAAGTTTCAATTTTTACTTTTCATATCTCATTACTTATGCATACAAATCACATTTCTTTTACTATCTCTTAAAATTCATTCCAAAAAACCAAGATTTTGATTCCAAGCTTTGTTAGGTTCATAGAGACATTAAAGCTCATGATTCGTGGTCATTGACGACTTGGTAGCTTTTGTAGAGAAGTTATGGGTGCTTGGAGAATCTAAGCAAGTAATCTTAGAGGCTAAAGGTATGAAATCATTTTTTTCTCAGATCTGTTTGGCGAAGACTTTCAGAAGACTTCCCTAAATGTGTTCTCCATCAAGAAGACTTCCCTAGAAATCTTCTAACTTTCCTTTATTAAAAAAAAACCAAAAATCCCATAGAAGACTTCTCGAGAAGTCTTCTCGGATAAATAGGTTAGTTTTGCAACTGACTGAAGTTTGTCAGAACTTTGATTTTTTAATAGAAGACTTCTCGGGAAATTTTTTCGGGAAAAACTTCTATAGAAGTCTTCTGAAAGTTTTCCCGAAGTCTTCTCACTGTCGCAAGAAGTCTGTGTGGGTTATTTTTTCAATTGAAAAATAATAGTGAAACATTTAATATTAATGAGAAGACTTCTTCAAATTTTATTTCGGGTTTTGGTCAAACCTTTGGTTACGAGAGAAGACTTCTATAGTAGTCTTTCGACGAAAGACTTCTATAGAAGTCTTTTCTGGAAAAGGTAAATATAGTTAATTGCAAAAGTATCTCAGGTAGACTTCTTGCGACATTGAGAAAACTTTCAGAAGACTTCTATAGAAGTCTTCCTGAGAAGTCTTCTATAAAAACATTAACATATAATACCAAATTCTTTTGATTAACATCTCTTCAAGTTTACAAAAAAATTCACAACTAAAATAGTACACATACAAATCATAGAACAGGCCATAAACAAAACTATTACATATGGAGGTAAATATCATTCCTCAACATAGATAAGCTTTCAGTCCATTTGACATCATTCCTTTGTACCACCTTGAGCAGAAGACTTCGGAAGACTTCCCGAAGACTTTGTGGGAAGTTTTCTACCATAAAATACATTAGAAGACTTCTTAAGAGTCTTCCAAGAGTCTTCTGAGAGTCTTTCAACAGTCTTCTGAGAAGTCTTCCAAAGTCTAACTTAGATCTGAAAAAATTTGCATATTCAAAAACATTTAAATAGCTTCAAAAAAGAGAAAACTTCAAAAAATAAATTCTTTATGCTTAAATACTAAACAAAACAATTAAATAAGGTTGAATCTATAAAAAAATTTCGAATCTAAAATATAAAACACACAAAATACATATCCAAAATTTGTACCACATTGGGCAGAAGACTTCGGAAGACTTCCTGAAGACTTTGTGAGAAGGTTTCTAGCATAAAATGCATTAGAATACTTGCCTAAAGTCTTCTGAGAAGTCTTTCAATGTCTGTCTCAGATATGAAAAATCTGCAAATTCAAAAATATTCAAATGGTTTCAAAACAGAGAAAAACCTCAAAAATATAATTTTATGCTTAAATAATAAACAAAAAAGTCACATTAGGTTGAATCTACAGCATTTTAGAATCTAATATATAAAACACACAATAATAAAAATCCAAAAATTATAGATCTACTTTTGAAGGAGTGAAAGATGAGAACCATGTAATGAAATGCAAAAAGAAGATAAATTAGTGCGAAGACATAAGAAAAAAAATTGAGAAATGAATTTAAAGTTTGGTGTTTTGATGTTCGAAGAGATTAGAGAGAAGTTTGAGAGTTTTAGAGTGAGAAATATTACATTTTTGTTGTAGCCATTTGAGAGGAAGAAAGAGAATGTGTAAATTTCTATATATATGGAGGCAAAAATTCCAATTAGGTTAAATATTTTCTATACAAATGACTTCTTGGGAAGTCTTCTAGACCTTAAAATCAAATACATGAGAACACTTCTGGAAGACTTCGGTTTAGGCGGGAAACCTAAATTCTACTAAAATTTAGGCGGGAATATGTCAGAAGACTTCTTGGAAAATCTTCTTGGGAAGTCTTCTAGAAGTTTTCCAAACTATAACCTAATCAAATAACTAACTAAATAGAAAAAACATAATAATTCATTAAACCTAAAATCAACTTATAAAGCGTTTAATATATACAAAACTAAACACATGTAGATCACTTTTTTTCTTTAAAAGTTAAGATTCTAAAATCTAACTCTAAATACAAACAATACTATAAAATATGTTATTAAACCCTAAACTAAAGTCTTCTCGGAGTTTTCCAAACCCTATAATCAAATAACTAAGCAAAAACATTTCCCTAAACTTAAAAGAAACTGAGAAAGTGTTTAAATCAAGTTATTAGATAGTCACTAAACACATATAGGTCAAATTTAAAAAAAAGATAAGATTTCAAAATCTAACCATAAATATACCAACAATATTATAACATATGTTATCAAACCGTAAACCAAGGACTATCATGAGTTAATTGACTTCCACTCATCTATGTTGAAAATAATTCAATTTTAGTAAAACTAAATTTACATCATTTAGAAATATTTATTATTACATGATTTCAATTTTTTCCCATCAAAATATTTTTTTATAAAAAATTAAATTATTTTAAAGATCTACTGAACGAGAAGATTTGCCAAAGAATATTTCTTTGTAAGTCTTCTCACGCGGAGAGTTATAATGGTATAACTTAATACATGTTTTTTTGTTTGGTCATAAGGAGATTGTTGTAATTTCACTAGCTTTTTGGATTACATTTGCATTTGATTGAATTTGAAGTACATTTTTGTATTCAAAATCAAGTTTTGAGTCATTTTTGGCAATTTTCCCATAAAACTAATATTTTTAAATATACAAATTATATATAATTGATATTTGGATTTAGTTCAGTTTCAGTTTGCTTTTAGTTATTTTAGAGAAAAAAAAGGAAATATTCGTTTAACGTAGTGCCTACCTAATAATTGGATAATAATTCTCCTGCGTATCCTCTCTCTCCGTCTCCAACTGATACAAACAATTGGATTTTCCTGTAGAAATCGGTTTCGACTTCGATGTCATTGCAATTCATTTCTCTGTTTCTTCATATTAGTATCTATTGATTCTACAATCAGTTCTGTACAAAAAATCATGATCTCACTTTTCTTTGAAATCTTATGTCATACCCTCTCAGCTTCACTGAAACTCTTTAGTCAATCAATTATCACATTATCATCACATTCATCGATTTGGTTTTAGATTACAAGCTTGCAGTGTTGTTAGACCCATGGGATAGATGTGAGATTTATGTTTGGGTTGCGAATAAGATTGAGCCCGACTATGTGTTAGATATCTATGAGTGGGAGCGTATTCAACTAAAAACACATCTTGTCTCGGTTTAGCGATGAATAAACTGGAATTAGATGCAATCGGGGAAGAAACCAAAGAAGGAAATCAACCACTTGTAATGGTTCAAAGTTCAAACTCAAGATGACATGATATATCCTCAAAGGTTATAACATTGGTATTGTGTGTGTCATCTGAACCATCATCTGGTTCCAACTTTTAGGTAAAGGGAACTACAATCTGACCAACATTTTTTTGATCTCTCTAAACATGTTTAACATGCTTATAATTAGTAAACTTTTGATTAAGTATCCTAAGTTTTGTCATCGACATGGCATTGAATTTCTCTTTTATAAGGCTTCTCATATGCCTTTTGAAGTTTCATACTCTTCAAACTCACACATGAGATTATCATGCACACAACTCAATACAAGTAATATTATTCCTTTTTAAAAAATTAGGCAGCATTTGCCTCTTGATCTCTTTCATGTTGAGTCGTAGTATCCTGCTAAGTCTCTTTCATGAAATGAAAAAAAAAATCTTTCACCTCTTCTTCCCTGAGGACATACTGAACTTTTCTATAGCAAATATATATAGTAATTATTATTGTCCGTGTTGAGTTTGTGACATTCAACAACGGGTTAGAGTATTGAACCGGTTTTGGTTCATTAACTCTTGGTACAAGTTTGGAGAAGGCGATAGTCGGGTTGTTATTGGAGTCAGCTCATTCCTATGTACCGGTCTCCTCTATATAGCTGAGAGAGAAAGGAAGTTCATCATTATACGAGAAGTCGAGAGGAAGAGAAAAACGTGAAGCTAGTATCAGAGAGAGATAGGAGAAAGATTGATCGAGAGCTTGCGAGTGATTGTATAAGTCTCTTTGATCATCGTTCTGTGTACAATCTCTTGGAGTGATTTAGTGAAATCGTTTGCTTGTGCCATCAAGCACCCAAAAGTACGGATTCACATTGAGTCCCGAACTGGGCAAACAATCTGTGTGTTCTTTTCTTTTGATTCTTTTAGTTCTTGGTTGCAAACGAGAGCGTGAGAGTTGTGAGGATTAAACACTTAGAGAGTAGATCGAATCTGGTGATTGCGAGCTCAAGATACAGATTGTGAGGGAGAGATCGATTCATAAGAAGTGGTATCAGAGCTAGGTTCCTCAGAGATGAAGGAATCGATGGCGAAGGTGAAGATCGCTTGTTTCGACGGTCAAGTGTCTTACTAACGTCAGGTATGTTCCTAATCTCAAAAGGAACTTGATTTCTGTGAGCTCACTTAATCTGCAGGGGTTTAAGCAAGAAGGTGGAGCTAGTAAGACGTCATTCTACAAGAATGGGAAGTTAGTTCTGCAAGGATCCCTATGTGGGAGTCTATACCTTCTTGATGGCGATACAGTGGTAAGAACGATGCTGGCAGCAGTATCAAAGGATGATACAGCTCTGTGGCATAGCAGACTGGCACATACGAGTATCAAGAACCTGAAGCTGCTAGCAGGGAAAGGTATCTTAGACAAGGGAAAGATAAGTGATCTGGAGTTCTGCGAGAACTGCATTATGGGAAAAGCTAAGAGGCTTAGCTTTGACGTAGGTAAACATAACAGTGAAGAGGTCTTGAGGTATGTGCATTCTGATCTTTGGGGATCTCCCCAAGTGCATTTGTCTCTAGCTAGGAAGCAATACTTCATGTCGATCATAGATGATTACACTAGAAAGGTTTGGGTTTATTTTCTAGCCACTAAGGATGAAGCATTCTTGAAATTCTGTGAATGGAAAATACTAGTAGAGAATCAGGTGAATAAGAAAGTTAGATGTCTTACGACTGATAATGGCTTAGAATTCTATAATGTTGCATTTGATGATATCTGTAAGCAGCAAGGTATAGAGAGACACAGTACATGCGCTTACACCTCGCAGCAGAACGGAGTTGCAGAGCGCATGAATAGGACGGTGATGGAGAAGGTCAGATGCCTGCTAAACGATTCAGGGTTGGAAGAGAAATTTTGGGCTGAAGCGGTTGAAACAGCTGTCTACGTTATCAATGGCACTCCGTCATCTGCAATTGACTTTAACATTCCTGAAGAACTGTGGTTAGGGAAGACACCGGGGTACAGACATCTTAGAAGATTTGGCTGCATTGTGTATGTACATATAGATCAGGGGAAGCTTAAACCAAGAGCTTTGAGAGGAGTGTTCATTGGATACCCTACTGGAGTGAAGGGATATCGAGTCTGGATTCTTGATGATCGGAAGTGTATCATTAGCCGAAATGCAGTGTTTAGAGAGGATTTGTTGTACAAAGATATTCAAAAGGAGTCTACCGTAAAGTCGTAGCAAGGAACATCAGGAGGAGTAGAAGTGATCAGAAGCTCAGTGGAAATTGGAGAAGGATCTGGATCAACTGAGGAGAGTCAGGCTGAAGGTGGAGCTACAGAGTTAATTCAGTCAGAGGAGCAACAGGAAATAGAAGAAACTGAAGATTTGACTAACTATCAGTTGGCGAGAGATAGAGTTCGTAGGGAGATAGTGAAGCCAGCAAGGTTTACTGAAGATTCTGAGTTGGCGTTTGCATTGTCAGTAGCAGAGGTGATTGACTCAGAAGAACCAAATAGTTATGAAGAAGCTATGAGTAGTAGTGACTGGGAGAAATGGAATGCTGGAATGAATGATGAGATGACATCATTGAAGAAGAAGAATATGTGGTTTCTAACAGATTTACCTGAAGGCAAGAAAGCTATAGGTTGCAGATGGATCTATAAGCTGAAACCAGGTATTCCTGGAGTTGAAGAACCGAGATATAAGTCAAGGCTGGTGGCAAAAGGGTACTCTCAGAAGGAAGGAATCGACTACCAGGAGATATTCTCACCGGTTGTTAAACATGTATCGATTCGGGTTATGCTATCTATAGTGGTTGATCAAGACTTAGAGTTGGAACAACTCGACGTGAAGACGGCGCTTTTGCATGGTACTATAGATGAATATATATACATGGAGCAGCCTGAGGGTTACGTAGAGGAAGGGCAAGAAGGCAAGGTTTGCAAGTTGGTGAACTCTCTCTACGGGCTAAAACAAGCACCGCGTCAATGGAACAAGTGTTTTGACACTTTCATGTTGAAGAATGGGTTTGTGAAAAGCGAATTTGACTTGTGTGTGTATCTGAAGAAGATCAAGGAAGGCGACTATGTATATCTGCTATTATATGTAGATGACATGTTGCTAGTAGCTAAGAGGATGGCAGATATCAAGAAGGTCAAGGAGATGCTCAGTAAAGAGTTCGACATGAAGGATCTTGGACCGGCTAAAAGAATTCTTGGTATGAATATTGAGAGAGACAGAGTAGGTGGAGTTCTTAAGCTTTCTCAGTCGAAATATGTGAAGAAAATTCTACATGTGTTCAGAATGGGTGAAGCCAAGTGTGTGTCAACACCTATTGGAGCTCAGTTCAAGTTAACAGCTTTGAAGGAAGGAGAACAAGGTTTTGCAAGTTCAGACGACGAAGTTCCGTATTCAAATGCAGTTGGCAGTGTTATGTACACCATGATTAGTCCGAGACCAGATCTTGCGTTTAGCGTGGGTCTTGTAAGTAGATTCATGAGCAATCCAAGCAAGGAGCACTGGGCAGCAGTTCAGTGGGTACTAAGGTATCTTGTGGGAACTCAGAGTGTGGGTTTGGTGTTCAAGAAGTCTGCAGAGAAGTTTCGTGTAGAGGGTTACTCAGATTCGGATTTTGGTGGTGATCTCGATCGTAGAAGATCCACAACTGGTTTCGTCTTCAGAGTTGGTGGCAACACCGTAAGCTGGAATTCGGGGTTACAACAGGTTGTGGCTCTATCTACAACGGAGGCAGAGTACATATCGTTAGTAGAAGCTATAAATGAAGGTATGTGGTTGAGAGGGCTGGCAGAGGAACTGGGGTATGGTCAATCAGAAGTAGTGATTGGTTGCGACTCACAAAGCGCTATATGTTTGGCTAAGAACAACGTCTTCCACGACAGGATAAAGCATGTAGCAGTGTCGAAGCACGTAGCATTGAAGATGAGCTTTGTGAGAGACATGGTAGAAGCTGGTGAAGTGATGATTCAGAAGGTTCATACATCCAAGAATCCAGCAGACATGTTGGCGAAGGTGATTCCGAGCAACAATTTTGATCAAGCACTTGTTGATCTCGGAGTAGCTAAGTGCTAAGCGCATGGCTATGCTTGACGGCATGAGAGATGGACGTTCGTTGTTGATGTCAAGGTGGAGATTGTTGAGTTTGTGACATTCAACAACGGGTTAGAGTATTGAACCGGTTTTGGTTCATTAACTCTTGGTACAAGTTTGGAGAAGGCGATAACCGGGTTGTTATTGGAGTCAGCTCATTCCTCTGTACCGGTCTCCTCTATATAGCTGAGAGAGAAAGGAAGTTCATCATCATCACGAGAAGTCGAGAGGAAGAGAAAAACGTGAAGCTAGTATCAGAGAGAGATAGGAGAAAGATTGATCGAGAGCTTGCGAGTGATTGTATAAGTCTCTTTGATCATCGTTCTGTGTACAATCTCTTGGAGTGATTTAGTGAAATCGTTTGCTTGTGCCGTCAAGCACCCAGACGTACGGATTCACATTGAATCCCGAACTGGGCAAACAATCTGTGTGTTCTTTTCTTTTGATTCTTTTAGTTCTTGGTTGCAAACGAGAGCGTGAGAGTTGTGAGGATTAAACACTTAGAGAGTAGATCGAATCTGGTGATTGCGAGCTCAAGATACAGATTGTGAGGGAGAGATCGATTCATAAGAGTCCGGTTTGTTTCCTTAGTTGAGTTCTCAATGATGTTCTTAAAAGCAAATGACATACTTGCCTACACATCTAGATATATTTATTTCTTTGCATAATTCAATCACATAATATAATCTTGCAATGAACATAAATTAAATCATATTAATTTGAGTTAAATACAAGATCGAGAGTTCATTATGTTCCCAATCATCACCATATTAAAATCTTATTACAATATAAAATTTATTTCATGGAAAATTTAAAGTTCTAAACACAATAGAACTCTCAGTAGATTAAGTTATAAACACAAGAGAACTCCCACTAGATCGATGTATTTTCCAACATGAATTAACAAATAAAACATGTATATTTTATACAAAGATCATTTTAATTAAATTAATAGTAACTTAATTTAATTTTTCATATCACATTTTGTCAAAATATATTCTTCATCTAATTAACAAGATGAATCTAACAACATTTTATTTTTCAAATTTTTGACATGCAAAACTTATTGTATTATAAAAACATATTATTCTAATATCTCTCTAAATACATGCCAAATTATGCGTACAATATATCAAATGGAAATAAATGTTACGTATTCTGAAATATAACCAAAGAGATATGAGCAAAACAAATATATAAAATTTGTATCCCAAACTAGGTCACATTGGCCTATTGGTAATCGGGCTCCAGCTGGAGCTTCCGTCCTGGTCATGGGTTCGAGTAGCACTGGCCATTAGCCGCTCTTTAAATGAATTTAATCGTCTATGCACACTTTTATATAAGGCGTCATGAGATTAGTTTTGGGCCTAAAAAACCGTTGAGATCCCAACAGTTATTAAAAAAGAAAATTGTTGATTGAGACTTTGATGCTTAGAGCCATAACTTCCTGATCTGTTAGCCGAAGTGTAAGGACTCTATGTCTTCTGGTCCTATTTTCTGGACAGAACTTTCCACCGTAGAGTTTATAGGAATACCAAGGTCCATGCTTCCTCTTTCCCCTGTTAACTCAATCAAATTACCCAAAGATGACCATTTATCGAACCAAAAAGAAGTAGTAGAACCACTATTTATCTCCACTCTAAACAGCTGCATAGCCAAAGATCTCAGTTTTAATAATTTCTTTCACATCCAAGACCCTAAATAAATCTTCTCCTTTACACTCCAGAATGAACCTTTTCTGATGAGATATTTCCAGATCCACTTAACCCATAGAGATGATCTAGCTGACAATATGCACCTAATTAGCTTTAAACAAGATAATCTGTTTGCAACAGTTATATTTTTCAGTCCTAAACCTCCTTCATCTTTCGGTTTACATACATCCACCCATGCTACCTTAGCTTTTTGTGTTGATAGGACCGGTCCAGACCAGAGAAAAGCCGAACAAATATTAGTGCGGTTCGTTTGGTTGCCGCAGCTTTCTGCGGCTGCGTCGGCGTCTGAGGTTGCGGTTACGTCATGTTCATTTGATTGTTGTTCGTTTTGTAGACGCAAACGCTGATGCAGCCACAGCCGCAGATTGTTGTTCGTTTCGAAGACACTGGAAGTTGACGCTTACGCTGGATGCTGACGCATGAAGCAGATTTAGGTTGTTCGTTTGGCAGACGCTGCAGCTATTTTCATTTATTCATATTTTATTTTTATAAATGTAAAATTGTACTTTAAATAAATAAAATGTAGTTAAAATATATTTACAATATATTATATTTTATTAGTAATATATTTTAGTCAAATGTATAAATATAACAACATTTTTAAAATATGGAAATTTTACAAAAAGAACACAAAATTATTATGTTATTATTAGAACTAGGATTTGGACCCCCGCAAAATCGCGGGGGAAGCCGTGTATATTAAAATTAAAATAGAAAAAAATAAATTACTATATAAAATAGTAAATAAAATGATAATATATAAAAGTAAATATTGTAAAAAAAAGTATAAATGATATACTTAAAATGAAAATACATAACTCAAAATATTTTTAAATTATTACATATCGATTAGAAATAAAATGTACCAAAAATACTATGCAATCCTTCAAATTTAATGTTCAACATTGTTAGTAACATATAAATAAAATGTACTAAACAGTGAGGTATACGAGAGTGATGTAAATCTACAAAACAAAAATTACAGTGTCGAAGATTATAAATATATAAATTTTGATGGAAAATAAATTTTATAAAAAAATATTTTAGACTACCGAAGAACTTGTATGTTAAATTATGCGATTATTAAGGGAATACAAATGAAAAAATAGTTTTTTTTTTCTAAATCAAGATGTAATACATATTCAACTAAGACTCTGCAAACTACTTTATTATTTTTTGTCACAGTTGTTTTCGAGCACTGCGTGTCACACCGTCCACCCTTATATTCTGAAGAAAAATAAAATAATTACTCTAAACAAATTTGAATACTTTAAAGAAATAATTCAAACCGGCCACCTTTAGTGTTCAAATGTGTACACTGAGAAATAACCATTCAAATCTGAAAGAAGAAAATATCGTGCAATAAATGTTTAATATTAGAATATAATATTTTTATGAAAAAAAAAGTGTTAAAGATGCTATTTTAGTTACTAAATAAAGTATATATACTAAAATTTATATTAGGAATATTACCATTTGATGAGGGTTTACTTTTTTTATGTAGATTTCTATTTAAAATGATTTTGGTATTTGGATCATTTTATACATCTCTTATTATACAATTGAAATGATTTTAATATTCTCTCAGTGAATTGGAATTCAACTCTACACTACTTTAGATAATTTTTAATTAATATAAAAATTATTTCAAAAAATCTTAATTTGAGAGCATTGTCAAACAAAAACCTACAATTGAGTTGTTGTTATATGAAATAAAATAAAAATACTTTAAACTACAACTATAAAAAATATTTTTAGTATCACAAACGGTTATAACCAAAGACGAATATCCGAAGAAAATAAGCTTTAACAATGGTTGTCATTTTTAATTGTTTAATTTCAAATAATTACAGTAATTTCTAATATTTCTTAATTTTTTTTTTTAAATCATGTATACCATCCTTCAAATATTATGGCAAAATGGTTCACTTTTAACATAGAAGTATCTCTTAAACTTAGGATAAAATTAGTGGGACGAAACATATTATATTCTTTATTCGATGTTTAGGAAAACCCATGAATTTGTTATAAAAGTATTCACCGAAACTATGTAACTCTTTGTCAAGTTTTAGGTAACAAAAATATATGCGGAGAATAATCAAATCTCTTATGAAAGACTAAAATGTAAAAGATAATAGTTTCTCTAAATAAAATTTATAAACCTTTTGGGTTGTAAATTTCTCTCTCTTTTGTTCTCTTTTCTTTTTTATTTCACTATTTCTTATTATTGCATTTTGTTAATGCACACTGCTTTTGAGCTTTTTATATAGAAACCAAATGTTACAATGGTTAAACCTTAAAGATTTCAATGGTTAATTGGGTTACAATGGTTGGTTATTAAATCTTGCAACAAACAGTTACTATTTCTTAAATAGTTATGATATCTTAAGAAATGCTTTTCATAATTATTATTTTAAGAGTTGTGTATTCTCATTATAAAAATAATTATTTTCATAAAAATGAAATTAATTTTGTTTTCCAACATGTGACTATTGGAAAAGTTAAAAAAAAATAGTGAAAATATCAAATAAGTTTTTTTTAATATTTTTAACATGCAACTATTATAACTTTTAAAAAAGTAGTTATAATATCTTAATAAATTTTTTTAAAAGTTATTGCAACTTTTTTAATAAGTCTTTTCATAAAAAAAATGAGATTAATTTTTTTTTCTAACATGCAACTAATGGGAAAGTAAGCAGTTAAAAACATCCAATCAATATGTATTTCTACTTTGTCCGGACGAGGTAGTCCAAGTGGCAGGACGGGCCTGTGGTGGCAACCACCATCCGGGTTCGATTCCCTCCCCATGCGAAAACTACCCTGCCTCTTCTGGACACCAAAGCGGTACTGGGTTCGATCCAGCCCAGGTAAAGCCCTCCCGGGTGAAGTGGACCGCTGCCTGACCGGACCCAGGAGAATGACCCGAGAAGCGGGGAACCCCTGGATTATCAAAAAAAAATATATATATATATGTATTTCTACAATTATTAGTTTTGAAAGTTTTGTCTTCTCACCAATTTATTTTTGATAAGTTGTTAAAATATTTCAATAAGTGTCTTTTTTTTTTATAATTATGTGTCTTTAAATATGCAATGGAATATCTTTTTGTAATGATGTGTCTATTCCTAATATATTGTTAAAATACTATCATATAATAACTATATACTCTGGAATCCAAACAAATGTTAAGGTTCTGTATTTCATCTTTAAATGTGACGTTTCATCTTAAAAGTTACATAGATTTAAATGAAATTATCAAAATATATAAGTTTGTATATTTTCATCTTACCATTGTGTCTTTTCGTTTTAATTAAATTGTTTCAAATATTCACCTACAAATTACAGATATCTATTAAAATGGTCCCAATTAACGATTCACTTAAATATCTAAGAAAAGATTTATTCTACAAAATGAATCACAATTATTTTTATTTTTTCAAAACATGGTTTTTAGTTTGGAATTGAACACAATATGATACTATTGTTTATCAATATTTTGAATCAAGAATATTTAAAATTTATGATTTGCTGTTGAAAAGTTGTCAAATTGAAATAAATAGAGACAAAAGATTTAAGATTTAAATATTTTCTTGTAAACATCGGTAAAAAGTGTACAATATATAATGTATAACAAAATTCAAAATCTTGTATAATTTATAAAAAATGATATAATTTATAATAACATTATGAAAGAGCTCTTAATGGAAAGTCAAATTCGCAAAAGTCTTTTGTTAAGATAATATTATTTGAAAAGTCAGTTTTTACGTGTCATATATCTATAATATTATTTGAAAAGTCAGTTTTTACGTGTCATTCTGTCAATTATTAGAATGGTTAATTATAATTATATCATTAACAAATAATAAAAAAATTAAGTAATGTCATTATTAACATTTTTGATAATTTGTTTCCTTTTTATATTGGTTTCAAATCACATATATAAAAGGAAATGTTTATAAAATGCAAAAACGTGGTCATAATATAAGTAATGCCATTATTAACATTTGTTATATAATTGAATAAATAAATAAAAAGTATTTACAAAGTATAGTAGATTTTATGTTTGGTTTGATGATACAATTTCGAACCTATCCATATATATATTTATTTATGATATCATTAAAAATAAATTTCATAAATAATAAGATTCATATTTGAAAATATAAAGTTAGTTTTAAAACAAAATTCAAACAACATAATATATATATATTAAGATAATTTGTTTCAAAATTGAATTTTAATTTTTAATTATTTTTCTGTTAAATTGCTTTCCAAATAACATATATAAAATGGAAATTAAAAAACAAAAAACAAAATGTGATATAATATATACCTTAAAAATCACAAAGAGAAAAACATAGTATTTCAAAAATATCCCTTTGAAATATAATCTCAAAGAACATAACAGATATTAAAAAAATTAAAACTATTAAAAATAATATTTTTACCCACCAATATTTTTATTTATAGTTCTATAGAATTGAATAAATAAATAAAAAGTATTTACAAAATATAGTAGATTTTATGTTTGGTTTGATGATACAATTTCGAACCTATCCATACTTCCATCTTATTTTCTATTTTTTATTAAAGAAAGTAAATACTAATTTTAGTATATATAGATTTAAACAACATTAATCTAAGAAAATTATAAAAAGTTATTTATTTTAGTATAACTAACAACATTAATCTAAGTATATTTTAAAACAATTGGTTTTAATAAAAGTCTCCTACAATCTAAATCTAATGTACACATATTAAAAATAACCAACTCAATCATGTATGATAATCGAACCGATTAAATATTTTCAATAAAATCAGTTGTCTAACAATAATAAAATAATATTATTTAAAATTATTATAATTATAATTTAAATCTGATTCAGATACTGATTAATTATTATAATTTATTTACTTCGTAAGTATTTAGACGCTTTCTATGTTTTTCCTTCTAAAATCTGTGTGTCTTTCTATTCATATCGGTTAGTTTTAACTCTAGATTGCAAAAGGATAATAATAATATTTTAGTATTCAACACAAATATGTGTATATACTATATGTAATTTTATCCTAAAAATTACAATTTGCACATGTTAATTTTGCTGGATTTACCATGACCAGTTATCTTGCTTGTTACGTCTTATATATTAAAACAGAAGACACAACTTTGATTTATGTTTGATTTTTTTTTAAAATAGACTTATTCCTATAAAGTCATATTACATTTAATATCTAATCTTATCATTTAAATTTTGGGTCTACCAGAAATTTTTATTGGGTTATAAATAATTGGATTTAAAGTATAGATGATCCATTGGATTCATAGATAATATAAATTAAATAGATATAATTAATGTTGTAATACTATACCTCTATATGCTAAATATTTAAATATTTGTCGATGTTAACTTTTAAAATTAGAAAGATTTTTTTTAAATAACAAAAATCATATTATCTAACAATGATTAATCTATACTAACTTAAACCAATGAAAACAAATTTTAAACTATATAGTTTATTTTAAAAATTAAACAAAAACTAAATGTTTAATTATTTACTCGATAATATAAATCTATGAAGCGAAAAGTTTAATTTTTTAAAAACTTTATAAATTTGTGAAATGTTACAATATCTTTGAATATGACAATAAAACAATATTTTACTAATCTTTGTATATATAGTTACGATTTTAATAATGAAATAATAATCCGAAAATATATATATAGAAGAAGATACAAATACATGTGAAAGTTTAAAACAATCTATTCAATGAAAAAATATAC